>NC_141994.1:49210730-49524203 GCF_049901715.1 Pseudonaja textilis
GTAATTGTTCTTGTAGTGACCATTGTGAGAAAATGGACATACGTTGATTACTTTGATGAGAGGTAGGCTTCTGGAGTTTTTTCCTCCTGTTTGCTTCATTCTATCTTTAGCACTTTAGTTCCAATTAGCTCTCCATAGTTATGGTCTCACAGTTTAGCTCATGTTATCTTTATCTTTTTGTTTCATAAAATCCACTAATTAACTACTGTTCTTAAACAATCAGCATTCCTGCAAAAGTCCAGTCTGTTAGTCTAATTAATTTTGCTATTTTTAAAGGCACTTTGTCAGAAAAAATGTGTTTTTTTTTAAATCACTGTATTCATAATCTATTTAAAACTTTATTGGGTCACAAACTTGTTAAACCTTTTGCTTTTAAATTAAAGGCTTTAAATAGCATTTCCCCCTCTTCTTAATTTCAATAAGAAGGTATTCAGTCTTTGATCATCACTACCATTTGGAATACTGTATACCTCCTAAAGTAATTAAGTCCAAAGATGTTTAAGAAAGTGAGGGTTTTGCTATCAAATGTCCAATTAAGGTCCACAGCAACTAAGGACATGTTATAAATCCCTCAGTTCCCAATCTGTTCAGCTGAAAATTGACCAAAAGTGTCTCAGCTCCCATGATCTCCTTGCAAGAAGGTCTTCCAAGAAGAGCAATCTCAAAATTCTTTTCTTATCTCTGCAGACATTTTCATCAACTGGTTCCAGGCCAGGTGCTGTCCCTGGTTGTGGAGCTGTTCACAGGGATGCCTAACTCACCATCCACCCTTACCTGGAAGCCATCATATTTGTTTTGATTCATGAATCGTCATGACTTCTGAAGAACAAAGACTTAGACTAGCTAGTTAAATAAGAATAGCAGAAAAATTCAGCAGGATCAACACAAAGACAAAGCAAGGTCAACATTCTGAGTCACATAATGGCAACCCAAAGCATCCAAAAAGCTCATAAACAAGGCAAGAGGGTAAGGCACTCTTCCAGTTGTTCCTAGCAAGTAGTTTGGTACTTATGAACCTGAAGGTGTTATACACTCATCAAGCCTTTGATACTCACCATTAAATTTAAACAGTTGGCTAATCAGATCTTTGGTAGCAGTGAATCCCATTGTTTCAAAATGCACTGTATAGAACAATCTGTGCTGTTCAGACAGTATATAGTTAATTAGGAATTGGGAACTGTCCCCTTAAGAGAATTCCTCATGGTAAATGTAGTTAATGCCTCATGGGAGATGTAGTTCATATCATGTGGTCACATCTGTAATCCTGATTGGTCACTGAATTAACCCTTGGTTGGGTTGGGGGAGTTTCCTTTATTCTTGCTTGGACACCAGCATTGTGCTGATGTCTTTCCCCTTGTTGTATCATTATGGGATGAAGATAACCATATTTTCAAACTATGAAGACGACTATGCAAAGATTGGACATTAGTTGAATCTCAATATAACTGTGAGTTATACCTTGAGGATGCCTATTACAATCCAATAAAGAAATTTTTTATGGAAGCCTTTGTAGAGTTTATCTTTTCCTTTTATTAGTTTTGAATACTTTTGCTTGAATTTTCAGTGGTTCATAGCTCTTTGAGAGAGAAAGAAAAAACATCTGTCTGATCTCATTTTCCATCTGTATCTTTCCCACATATTCATGGCAGAGTAGTTCTAGCATAAATATTTGGTAGCCCCTTAATTATTTTCAATGGGGTATTTTGCACTTTTTTTCCAAACTTAACAATATCCTTCTTAAAGAATGGTATTCAGAATTGTGTACCATATTCTAAATATAATTATATGTTAAATTCATATGAAAACATTATTATTATATTTAAATTTTTCTTCCTAATGATACATAGCACTAAATTTGCTTTTCTTTTCACTTAAATACTGGGTTGACATGTGCATTGCACATCTAAAATTCCAGGATTTCTTTCCTTTTTTTGAAGTAATAACCAATTGAGACCAGAAAGAGAATGAGGGAGAGAGGCAGCATTAGTTTAGTGCAATGATTAAGGCAGAAAGCTAGATTATGAATTCTAGTCCCATCTTGGCAAACCAGGGTGAACTTGGGCCAGTCAATCTTTCTGCATCCTAGGAAGGAGGCAGTGGAAAACCACTTCTAAAATCTTGTCCACAAAATTGCAGTAACTTGCTCGCGCAGTCATCAGGAGTCAAGGCTGGCTCAAAAACATGTGTTCACATGTACGTATACACACAGACACAGACACATCTAATGTACATTATTCCATATTTGCCATGTTTAAGCCTATTCACCCCACCGATGGCACAAATCCACTTTATTGCACTAAATGTGTTAGTTTCTTCAGCAAACCTTGTTGATTCCCTTTAACACCTGATGCTTATAAGCAAGTTAATGGCTTCCCCATATCAATACAGAAATTTGGGGGATTTCCACTTTTTGTATCATTTATAAAGAAATTTGGGGAAATTTCACTTTTCATATCATTTCTATCATTTCGTTGTTCATTTATTCATATTCACAAGACCTGCATCAGATCGTGACTTTTACTGATGTTTACCAATTTATCCTCAAGGCTGCTAGGCCTCCCCTGTATTTATAATCACAACTTCATGCATTTTAAGACTCTTTAAGTCTGATCCAATAATCCTAGATCTTATGAAAAATTTTGTGATCAGTGAATTGTTTTTAAAATGTAATCAATTAAAAGGTGCCTTTAACTAAGCAAGTAGAATATTTTCCAAAATTTATTTTCTGTGCTGTCCAGCCAGTGTATGGGAATTGGATAGTTAGTTAGCAATTGTGAGCTGTCCCCTTAAGGGAATGCATCATGGTAAATGTAGTTAAGGTATCCTGGGAAATGTAGTCCATATCACGTGACCACATCTGTAATCCTGATTGGTCACTAAATTGACCCTTGATGGGTTGGAGGAGGTTTCCTCACTCTTGGCTGAATTCACGGACTTGTGGTAACTGTTCTACTTCTACCGCTACAAGACAGATATGCAAAGGATTGGTCATTAAAGAAGAACTTCATCACAAATGTGAGTTATGAGGATACCTGATGAACCAATAATAAAAACTTTGTATGGATATTTTGTTGAGTTTATCTATCTGCATCTGTACAGAAGACAAAATCTACCACTGTACAGAATACAGAACAGTAAAAAAATGGTTATCTCCTATCCTTTTCCTCTCATCTCGTAGGGATAGAAGTAGAACAGTTACCACGAGTCCGTGAATTCAGCCAAGAGTGAGGAAACCTCCTCCAACCCATCGAGGGTCAATTTAGTGACCAATCAGGATTACAGATGTGGTCACGTGATATGGACTACATTTCCCAGGATACCTTAACTACATTTACCATGATGCATTCCCTTAAGGGGACAGCTCACAATTGCTAACTAACTATCCAATTTCCATACACTGGCTGGACAGTACGTTTTTGTAAATACAAATACTTAAAAAACAGTTGAAGAATACACTTTCTTAAAAGGGGCATTTATCTTCCCTCTCATGCAGCAGAATGCTTCTGTTGAGACAGTGGGTAATACCACATGTCCACTGTCTATAATGGAAGAATATGCTTCTTAGTTATTTAATCCAATTTGAAAAGATTACGATTAAAAAAAAACAGCTTTTGTGTGTCTGTGTTTGTGTATGTGTGTTTTTAATGGGAGGCAAGCCTAATGACCATTCAGACTCTTTGGGAAGGTCAAAAAGAATGGAATGAGAATTCAAGCACTAAGGAGATTTTTAAAAATGTGAAGAAGGAGCAGAATTGCTGAAAGTTTTGACTGAAACCAGTTAAAATTCCAGACTGGAACACGGTAGATCCAGCATTGGTTCTTGACCTGGAAGGGGGGGCGGGAAATGGAAATTTCTGAAAGCTCATAAGGGTATTTGAAGAAGTACAGGTAATTCTTGACTTACAACAGTTCATTTAGTGACTGTTCAAATTTGCAGCAGCACTGAAAGTTGCAGCAGCACTGAAAAAAGTTACTTATGACCATTTTTTACACTTATGACCATTGCAGCATCCTCATAGTCATGTGATCAAAATTCATATGCTTGTCATCTGACTATATTTATGACAATTGCAGTGTCCCAGGGTTATATCATAACCTTTTATGATCGTCTGACAAGTAAAGTCAATGGGGAATCTATATTTACTTAGTAACCATGTTATTTACTTAACAACCACAGTGATTCACTGAACCATGGCAAGAAAGCTTGTAAAATGGGGGAAAGCTCACTTAACAAATGTCTCGCTTAGCAACATAAATTTTGGCCTTAATTGTGGTTGTAAGCCGAGGATTTACCTGTATCCATGATAGAGCAGTCAACAAATTAATAATCAAACAATGTTGACTTTTAAAGACATGGCAGCTGAATTTTCTTTGAAAAATATTACAAAGTGAAAAAAACAGAGAAGACACATCCTCCCCTAGAATTGTTTTTTGTTGTTGTTGTTGTTGATAGCATTTTTGTTACAGGCCAGGTATGAAGTTATAGACAAAATATAATGGCATCTATGTGTGCTTCATAATGATGGAAAGAGAAATCTTCGCCAAATGAACTTGTTCTGTGATATGAAAAACATGGAATAGCAAAGCAGCAAAAGCAGTGACTGAATCCTGCTCAAATCATGCATTTCTCTCCCTATTCTTACTATGCTGTGTTTATATCAGAGACGGAAGCAGATATATTGAGTTTTCTGGATAGTTTATGGGGATATGTAATACCCCAGCAAGGAACTCTGACTCAGGAATTTGTTACATTAGCCAAATGTTTTCTCCATAATAACTTCACAAAACAGGGCAATTGAAATCAAGAAAGGTAAAATAAATAAGAAAGGTAAAATAAATAAATATTTTTTTTTGGTGAAGAAAAATATGTTAGGAGCTTCAGTTTCTCCATTAAAAACAAATTCCTATATATCTTTACAGTTCATCATTTTCCACATGTTCCAATTGGTGGATATCAGGGTTCTATCCACACCATCTCCCATTCTATATCTTGCAAACGTCATGGATCATTTCTGATCTATATAAATTCCAATTTGTTTCTGCACCTTGTAGAATCTTGTCTGTTTGTTTGATTTAAAAAAAATATTCAGGCCTTCCATATGTCAAATTTAGCACCAACATTCTACACTGCTGTGAGTTGATTATCACTAAAGTATGAAAGTACATACAAGTATGAAAGTACACACAGCCCGAAGCTAATGAGTGCGGAAACACTTCCGTAGTTCACATGGATAAAGCATTCACTCATTAATGACAGTGTTAGTCTTTCCTTTGAAGGGGAAGGTTAGCCTGAAGGATAACTAATTGTCTGTGTTAACACATCTACTCTGGGCCTCAGTGTGCTGTGACCATCACAGCTATATGTTCCTCTCTACCAATTAAGGTCCTGCTTCTCTATAGTCCACACTAGCAAGAAACATCTCCCCCCCCCAGCACCCCCTACACACACATACACACCAGTTAGAAACAGAGCAGTTGTACAACAAATAAATTGTTTATCTGTGTGCGTCAAAGAAGAAAATATTTAGATAGGAGCCTGATTTATATATTTTGTGTGTTTGTGAGTGTGTGTGCACAAATACACAACTGAGAGATGAGGCAGCAGAGATGTTTCTTTTCAGGAACAGCTGAAAATCCTTGTTGGAGGAAGTGGACAAATTAAGCACTCAAAATATAATTTTAGATCCTTTTTTTTTCCTTCTCACATATTTCCATAGTCCATGTTCTCTCTAAATGCCTCTCCTTTAGACCATAGAACTGGAGAACAGCCTGGCTATCGATGGTACACACAGTTAGGTTACAAGTTAGGTTACCAGGATTCCTTTTGCTAAAATGTACTAACATAGTAGACAATATTTATTCCATTCACCCCCTTTTCTGCCTTCATTGCTTTCCACTCCGCTTCTCCTTATCCTTGTGGGACTAAGAAATCTAGATGCCTTTTTTGATGTTTCAAAGCTTTCCCTTTAATTGATAACCCTTATTTCTTGTGTGTTTCCTTTCCAGATTTCAGCGACAGATGGATCTATCTCTTTCCTTCTCCCTTTTTCTTGCCCTTACTCTTTCTCTCTCCCTCCCTCCCTTTCCCTCCCTACTTTCCACTCCTCTCTTTACTTTCTTTTTAACAAATTTGATGTGAAGTTCTGAAGCACTTTGAAGAGGACTGTGAGAGAAAGCGGAAGAAGCAGCTGCATCCAGCTAGAAACGTTCCTGACACCAGGGCAGCCCTGCCTTGAACATTTAATCACATCATGCTGTTTTTGAAAGGAGGGTATAGAGGAATCAGACAAAGAAGATTTGTTGTTGAATATTTGGCTTTTGTTTGGCTTTGAGAATATACTCACACACAAATATATTTTCCCTCTTGGAGTTCAGCATTTATCCTGATTGACCTCAACAGCCAATTCCGTTTCGTTGACATCTGTCTATGAAACTAGGCCCATAAGATGATAGTGGCATCAAACAGAACTGGGGTATTCATGCCCTTCAGTTGTTAAACATCAAGGGCATTTTTGCTGTTTTGATTTTTCTCTCTCTTAATTTTGGCTGTGAGTTTCCTCCTTTTTGCCTACAGGGGGACTGGAAGCCCATCATGCTCCGTCTGGGATTCTGGGTGGCCACCCTGCTCCTTATTTTTGCTCCTGGGATAGTCCACTGTGACTGCTGGCTGATTGAAGGAGACAAAGGCTATGTGTGGCTTGCTATCTGCAGTCAGAATCAACCACCCTATGAAACTATTCCCCAGCATATCAACAGCACTGTGCATGACCTGAGGCTGAATGAGAACAAACTTAAGGTGGTGCTCTACTCCTCTCTGAACCGCTTTGGTAATTTGACAGACCTGAATCTGACAAAAAATGAAATTTCCTACATTGAGGATGGAGCTTTCATGGGCCAGACAAATTTGCAGGTGCTGCAGCTGGGCTACAATAAGCTCAGCAATCTGACTGAGGGCATGCTGCGTGGCATGGGCCGGCTTCAGTTCCTTTTTGTGCAACACAATCTGATTGAGGTGGTTACCCCCAATGCTTTCATGGAATGCCCTAGCCTCATCAGTATTGATCTATCTTCCAATCGTCTCAGCCGGCTAGATGGAAGCACCTTCACCAGCTTGAACAACCTGATGGTATGTGAACTAGCTGGGAATCCCTTCAACTGTGATTGCAACCTCTATGGCTTCCTCATGTGGTTGGTAGCCTTCAACAATGTCACAAAAAACTATGATCGCCTTCAGTGTGAGACTCCCCGGGAGTTTGCTGGTTATCCGCTTCTGATGCCTCGGCCACACCACAGCCGCAATGCCATCACAATTTTCAAGTCAATGTGTGGGGATGGAACCTTTCCACCCATCTCCAGGATCAGACCTACACAGTTTATAACAGATCCTCAAAGGGATCCAGATGACAACGCTGAAAACTCAGGCATTAGCCCAGGGGACTTCCTCTCTGTTGAACCTCCAGCGTCTTCCACCACTGATTCTTCCTCTAACCCCAGCATAAAGCTCCAGCATGTATCCATCAACTCAGCTGTTTTAGTGGTGACCATTCCATTCCCTTTTAGCAAGATGTATGTTCTGGTTCAGTACAATAACAGCTATATATCTGATGTAATGACTCTAAAGAAAAAGAAGGAATCAGTCACTCTCACTTACTTGAAGGCTCACACAGATTATACCTTCTGTGTTGCTTCAATCCGCAACTCCAAACGTTATAACCACACTTGCCTCTCATTTGCCACAAGGAGTAAAGGGAGGGAAGAGCCAATACCCAGTACATCCACCACTACCCACTATATTATGACCATATTAGGCTGCCTTTTTGGGATGGTTATTATTCTTGGCATTGTCTATTATTGCTTGAGGAAGCGTAGGATGCAAGAGGAAAAACAAAAATCTCTCAATGTTAAGAAAACTATTTTGGAGATGCGCTATGGTTCAGATATTGATACCAGTTCAATTGTACACCCATCACAGAAATTGGGAGAACCACCAGTCATTCCTGTCTCACGGATGTCCTCTCTTCCATCCATGATTGGAGAGAAGTTGCCTTCATCCAAATCTATGGAAACCGGCATGGAAACTCCCAAGGTCACCACAAAAGGCAATTACATTGAGGTTAGGACCGGTGGTGGGGATGGGCTGGACAGGTCACAGCGGGATGATGATCTGCATGAACTGGATAATGGCCAAGGTTCAGCAGCTGAAATCTCAACAATTGCCAAGGAAGTAGACAAAGTGAATCAGATAATCAACAATTGCATTGATGCCCTGAAGCTGGACTCAGCTTCCTTCTTGGGAGGAGGGGGTGGTGTTGATTCTGACATGGCTTTTGAATGCCAGTCCATACCAGCCAGTTCTTCTGCTGGGTTGGAGCGACCAAGTTTTCTCTCTCCACCATATAAAGAGAGTTCTCACCATCCCCTGCAGCGTCAACTTAGTGCTGATGCTGCTGTGACAAGGAAAACTTGCAGTGTCTCATCCAGTGGCTCCATCAAAAGCGCTAAAGTTTTCAGTCTTGATGTACCTGATCATCCTCCATTGAGCAAAACAGATTCCAAGTACATTGAGAAAGGAAGTCCACTCAACAGTCCTTTGGATCGTCTTCCCCTTGTGTCCCCAGGTGCCATCCACCACTTAGAAGTGAAACCTTCCTACCACTGCAGTGAACACCGGCACTCCTTTCCAGCCCTCTACTATGAAGAGAGTGGTGACACTTTAAGCCAACGGGTGTCCTTTCTTAAGCCACTCTCCCGTTCCAAGCGGGACTCTACATATTCTCAGCTCTCACCTAGACACTACTTCTCGGGCTATTCCTCCAGCCCAGAGTACTCTTCCGAGAGCACCCATAAGATCTGGGAGCGTTTCCGACCTTACAAGAAGCACCACCGAGAGGAGGTCTATATGGCAGCTGGTCATGCCCTGAGAAAGAAAGTCCAGTTTGCCAAGGATGAAGATCTGCATGATATCTTGGATTATTGGAAAGGTGTATCTGCTCAACAAAAGTTGTGACTCCCTCATTAAAAGGAAGATAAATCGACCATACAAACAAATTAACACCCTCCCCCACCTGACTGTGGAAAAAAAAACCTGACAAAAGAAACTGAAACCATTTCTTAAAGTTTACAACAACAACAAAAAAAACCCTCAACAGGAAAAAAAAAACCCTAAGTGAAATGAAGTGTTTCTATTGTGTTGCAGGGACCACTGTTACTCCTTCAGATGGTGGGGAGGAGATTTTTCATTGTATTCTGTGGTGAAGAGAAGGGGATGACTGTTAGAGGAGCTACTGGACCTGTAGGTAGCAGAGGCAGGAAGGGAGGGATGCTTATCAGGCATAGACTAAGACACTAACCATCACTTTTTGGTTACTTTTATTTTGTTCCAAAAAAGTAAGTGGTTTTACTCATTCCCTGATAAAAGTGAAGGGGAGAGTGATTACTCTGCTTCTATATCCTTCCCTTTCTTTCCCGTGCTTGCCAGGATTGTTTCAAACAATGCTCTAGTGCATGGGAGATAATTTTCTGTGTGAGGTTCACATAAAGCTGGAGTAGCATTTCAGTCACCTAATTTTGTGTTTGGGGGGCATTTGTCTAGCAAATGTGCATTCAGCCCACTCTCCTGTGAGTGGGCATGCCTGACCTCTGGAAAAGGTCTACATATTCTCAACATGGATGGGCCACTGAAATATTACCTCAGTTGCATTAGCACTGATCATGGAACAGGTTGAATCCAGATTTAGTCATGATGGAGCAGGCCAAGTGCATATATTTGAGACTATATTGGGATTCAAGTCACTGATGCTTGTGCACTTATGGCAACATTTAAAAGATCCCAAAGTCAAGTCAAAGATGTAACACACATTAAGGTTTCACTCAGGATCTTCTGTGCTCTCTATTCTGTCAATCTTTGTTGAGATTTGTGCATGCAAAAGCAAGAACAACATCTAAAGCATTCTTTGCCTATCCTCACATGCTCAGGATTGTCAATTACTGTAGGCTGATGCAGGATATATTTTTTCCTTCATTGGGGAAAGAATTGTGAGATGAAGCAGATACATTACAAAGTCTCTATTTTTTATGCCCTTGTTTGTGAGGAAGGGAGAGAACAATAGTTCTCAAGGAGTATCCCCACATTTGAGTAGAATTTCAGTTGTCTTCCAAGAAAGTGAATTATACAGTCTGGCCCTGGCCAAGAGGGGATGCCAAAATAAGAGCTTGAGAGGAGACCAGTAGCTGCAACCCTTCTTAATATTTCAAGGAGTTCTAACTCCAAACAAACCTCAGCATATGGACTTGGGGAATAGCACACAACTCCTTCCCAGGATATACCGTGCTCCCTTACAGGACTGAGTCCATTTTGGCTCTTTCCCTGAAAATAACTGGCTGTGATCCATGACATTCCATGAGGAAAACATTACACCTCACTGCTAGAATTGGACCTATGTGGTAACAAGATTGAAAATAATAGAATGCTGCAGAGGCTGGGAGGATACAGCTTGAGATGATCTTGCAACAGAAAAATGCCCCGGGAAAAAGAAAAAGAGTGGATTTCTTTGAGAAAACATTCAGTGGTTAAGCTAGATAAGGTAATGCATAGTAGAATAACAGACTTGCCAACAAAGCATCCAAATTGCATATAGATGGGAGGAAGGCATAGATATCAGTTGATTGCATTGGTTGGCAGACCAGGTTTGCCCGTTTTCCTACCATCTTGCTGACATCATCTCTTCTCCATGACTTAGGGTTGATTTTTTTTTGCAGCTGCTGTATTCCAGTTCTGACCACTATATTTCCTTATATTCTTGGGTGAACATACAGGAAAAAATGGTCCAGAACCAGTGGTGAAGGAATGAGTTCTCATGAGAACTTCAGTCACTATGGTTGAGATTGATTAGTTAAGGAGTTGGCACAGAGAAGTAAATGTGGATGTGGATACCTACATTCTGACACATTCATGTTCATAGAGAGAACCATTCTGTGGTGCTCTGTTTTATTATAAAGATTGAATTTATTAAGTATTTTACTAGAAAGAGATTGGAGTAAAATTCAGTTTAGATAAGGTGCACTTGGCTCCCGGTGAATTAATGGGGACTTAAATCATGGCTAACTTATCCCATTGATTTCTATGGTATCAAAATGATCTTTTCTTGTATGAAAAGAAAAGAGGCTCCATGTTTCTAAATATTTTTATAGCCTTTTATCTCTGATTTGATAAACTTTACCATGACAATGGATATGGTATATCCTTTTTCCACTACTCACACCTCTGCCTTGCAAAAAAAATCATAGGTGCAACAAAAATGCATCACTAGTAGATTATCCTTCTCCCCTGGTGCTGACCTATCTCAGAACACACCAACAAAGCACAAGGTGCTACAGCCACGGAATACATTAGCTATTTGTTTTCAATGATTAACCCCACTGGGCAAGGACTTTCACAGGAGAAAACTCTTCTCAAAGTATTTATGTTGGTAATATTGCCCTCTGAGAAGAGCCAAGGAAATTCTTGATTCAAGACCCCAATTGATCCACTTCCTTTTCATTGCAAGAAAAGAAATATGCTTCCCAACTTTGCACACTCAAACTGAGGACGGATGGGTGCCTTGTAGTCAAACTAGCCTGTCTTTATCTTGCAAGATTTCCTCTCCCCAATTGTTGTTCCTTGCAGAAAGACAGTAGTAGGAATAATATGTGATGCCGGGTGACACAGAGAAGTAAATCAAGAACCCAACAGTGTAGCATACCTGGGAAAGGAGATTCACATCCTTTCTTGGGAAAGTTCCTTCCTGAAAACAGTCAAGAAGTTGAAGAGCCATTATTCCTGAGTGGTCAGGGACAGATACCTTTCCTTCATTCTAGCCTCACTTCTGGTAGACAATATGCTTCATCAACTATAGGAGAGAACCCTTCTCTTTACCCAAAGAGTGAAGACAGAAAACTTAGTTCAAAAATGGAAATGCCAGCCTTTTGTTGGGTTATATTAACTCTCAGGGATTCATTTATAATGAAACCAAGTGAGAACTGTGATCCCAGAAAATAATTCTTGTGATATTTTGTGAGGAATCCAATGAAGGACCCTGAGAAACACATTTTGTGATGTAAAAGTAGATAATAGTGGTGGATTCCAAAAAAACAAATCCTAGGAGCTGAGTCTTATATGGGATCCAGCTGTCCTTTCTGTCTGTAAGATGAACTCTAAAAGTACATCCTTTGTAGTCTAGGATAAATGTCTGGAATATATTTTTTGAGGTCTATCTGGGATCCCACACCTGAATACTTTGAGGGGAAGTACTAAAAACATGGGCTGTGAGAAAACCTTGATGAATCCTAAATAAAAAAGACTATATTAGGATTCTTTGATAATCCAGGAGGCATGCATTTGGAAGGATATTAACATCCATCCTGGTCTCAGTGAATTTATTAAGAAATTGATGACATTTTTCACAGCGGTTTTGCATGCCAGCATGTTCTGTATTGTGTGCTGTTTTGTCACACATTGATCACAGACTGGGGGATTCTTGTTCAGTATGAAAGATGGGTTGGCTGTAGGCAAGCACACAAGGGCTGTAGGACATCACATGGTCCTATCCCCAAGTAAGTGGAATATCTTCCCTGTGGCTGTGTATTTCTTCCATGCTTGCCTGATCCTAGATAGACATAAGAGCAGGACCAAGCACAGTTTATGACTCCCAAAAAGCAGTGGAGGAAATAGGAGATGGAAAAGCAGAAGTAGGGTTGTCCAGAAGGACATTTTTAGAATATTTAAACTGTGGCAAAGGATGTGTGATGGATTTTCTGGGTTACTGAGGAACACTGACTCATGTAGATTTAGAATATGAGTCCTGGGTCATCCCAGTGCCATAGGATTGTCCAAATCTATCTTAGAATGCAGATTGCTATTCATATTTGAGTGGGATAAGAAAATATTCCTGATTTCCCCCCCTCCCCCCCACGAATGACAGCTTTTACTGTAGAAATGGAACAATCAAAAATTCTTTAATTTCCTCTATTAAATGGCATATAAATGCCATCCCAGATAGATTTTTGCAATCCTAAGGCAGTGAGATAATTTGCCTTTTGACTCGGAATCAGGGTAAAGAGTGATGATGGTGGATTAATGGTGCAAACAAACCCTCTTTTCCACTTACACTGCTTCACTTCAGCTTCTGTCTGTCATTCTAGAATCCCTACTGTGGCATAACAATATATATAAGAGATCAGGATTTCTTTTTTTTACAGATTTCAGCTTTGCTGATAGCCCTCTGAAAAGGAATAGAATTTGAGATTTTTAAAAAATGGTATTGGGACCATAGCCCAGCATCTTCCAGAGGATGGACATTTATAGGGCACAAATGATCCATACTCTTTTTATGCCCTACAATGAAAGCCTTAGTCTGTGGGTAAAGTTTGCACAAGTTGGGACTGTTTCAGCAGGGGATAGGAGTAGAAAGGGGAGATAACAGGGAAATAATATTTTCTCTTTGCTTTTGTATCCACTCCTTTCCTGCCACTATTTTCAGACTTGGAGTAATTTCAAAGTATACCCACACTTAGAGAAGAAGAGATTTAAGCATTATGTCTGCATGATGATTTTATTGTATTTTTCTGAGCAAAAACATCTTTTGTGTCTGTGCTGGTTTGTCAAGACTAAACCTAATCATGCTCCTTTGCTGTTTCCTTTTACCTCACCCCTAACTTCCCCATATTCCTCTGACCACCATTGTGATTTGAAAACTTTGGGTGGGAGTGGACTCCAAAGAGAACCCAAACCTGGTGCCATAACAAAAAACAGCACCTCCTAGTCTAATTTCACCTGTGGGTACGCTGCCTTTGCAAAGCTCTCTGAGTTGGCTTCAGCTTGGTCAATTTTCAGAGGCATGCCCCCAATCCATTAATTCATGCTCATCCTGTAACAATTAACTCTCATAAGCCTTTAGAAATGCTTGTATAGCAAGGGCTTTTGGGTCAAGAAGACTCCTGGGTTTTGGCCAAACATTAGTTCACTTGTTGGCTCTTCTGATGCAGAGGCAGATTTGCTATCCAGGAAGAGATTAAAAACTCATGTTTTAAGGGTGTCTTGCAAATGAAAAGGCTTCTTTAATGGCACCTTGGGAATTTGAAGCAATTTGTTTACATAGAAAATCTCCCCTTGGATACAATAGATTGTGTCTACTATGTCCTGTTGGACACAGTAGATATACCTCCTGTTCTTTTTGCATATGATTAAATAACAATGCTATAGTGTACTTGACTTTGATAAGCCCTTTATAGAGGAGACATGCACTAAATGAACACACACACCCCATTTAGTTTCCCACTAGTATAGTTCTTCCTTACAAGTCCCAAAACGTCTCTGAGGAGAGAATTTCTCCTAGAGGAAACTGGAGAAGAAACTTGATATTTCTTCTGGAGGGCTTCCAACTTGCTTTCATTGTCCATAATCTAACTGTTATGGAACAATAGACATTTTGTTTATCCTGATGAAAAAAGAAGGAAAGCCAGAGTTGGATTCTGCTCCCTTTGCTAGGACTTCTTGCATCCCTGGAACGGAAGCGTCAAAAATGGAATTTTGGAAGTGTGTTTCATGGAACAGATCCTGGATGCAGTCTGTCTTCCTGTGATCGATTTGGAGAAGAATAAGGGAACAACAAAGAAGTGGTCCTTCCATACTGAATCTTGGCCTGCAAAAAGGACACTACTGAAGTTTTGATCTAATTGGAAGACACCAGTTCCTAATTCTTGTAAATACTGCAGTGCTCTCCCAGCTTCATTAACAGATAATTCTTCCTGAGATGGGTGTGAAATATTCATTAATAACAATTGAAAATTTATGTAAAGGAATGTTGGCTGAGGCAGCACTGATGTGCTTGCAAAATCTTTACTGGAACTTCTCATAGACAGCAGAATAGATCAGATAGGAGGTCATGGGAAAGGAGGCCTCTTAAAAAAGGAGAGAATATGGTGGGAGTGAAGGAGATTGGTTGGGGTAAATGAACACAATAGGAATAGAAAAGAAGCAAAGGCTAAGAAACACAGAAAGGGGTTTTGGAAACAAGACCAAATATAAATATAGGTAAAGAGAAATGTGTCTTTAACCAATAAGAGGAACAAGACTAGAAGTGAAGCTGCTTCACATTCTTCACTGTTCAAATCTGCTCTCCAGAACTAGAATAAAACTTTCATATATCATGATGGGGGCACCAGCTATTTAGCCACATAATTTTGGGTCCCTGTCACAAACCCATAATTTATCAAGACTGGGTTCAGATACAAAAAGTGGTACAGTGATACAAAACAAAGTTCATGTATGTGTTTCTAAAATTAAGGCAGAGTTACCATCCAATATACAAGTTGACTGGGGGACTGGAATTCTTTTATTATGAAAATGTCTGTCGGCCCTTGGTACTTTTTGTACTTGGTATTTGCTTAAAGGCGTTTCATTACTCAACCTTGTAACATCAGTGTGAGAGAAAGTGGAGTTTCTTTCCTTTGTATCTACAGTAGCTTGCCTTTCCAGTGTTGGTGGCAATGTGGTTTTCTTCTTGGTAGATCTTAGAACCTAGTGATGATGTTACCTAGTTGAGTGATGAAACATCTGCAAGAAAAAGAGCCAAGCTTAGAGAACACCAAAAACTTTATAGTTGAGGATTTTCAAGTCTCCCTAAAAAGAATAATATCAGATATTTGCCACTATTGCACAGAAAAACATCAGCTGCCTCATCTAGTTATGTAGATGTTCCACCCTGAGCTACATATATTTCTTTCTATTGAAAATGTCTTAGAATCTGCTGTAGTCACTTCTCTGTTTCCCTTTATTTTACCCTTTTTAAACTCTACTTTCTCTGCTGCTGGGCCAAATAACAAACACGGAGCAGAATTTAAACATTTTTTTCTGAGCTTCTGAGCACAAAGTATTACACACTGTTATACCAACAGAAAAAGCTGGATTTAAATAAACTTCAGTCCCTGTGAAGCCAGAATAATTTCCTATCTATTTCTGACTGGAAAATATAGAAAAACATCTTAGGAAGATAAAGCGGAAATGGTGGTGATTAGATTTTGATCATGAAGAATTATAATAACATTAAATAAAAAAATAATAATGTCCCAAGAGCAGTAGTTGTAAAAAAAACCCTCAAGATGCGGCTTAAGCTCTTCCATGATTCCCTTTAGATACTCAGAAATTCTCCCATTCTATATTTAAAGAATCTGTACCTTTTGCATCATTTCTCCAAGCTAATTTTAGGAATTCAAATAATGTCCTCAAAGGTTGTCCCTAAACCAACCACCCACCCTTCAACTTCATCTTTACCATTGCTTACTTTCAAGTGTGGTAGATGACAAGAGAAAAAGAGACGTACCCCAATACCTTATTAATCCATGTATCATGGCAATAGAGGGAACAGTAACTCCCCCTTGCAATGCACTGTTGTTTTGGTACTATTGAAAGGTGAGCCAAGCAAATGCAGAGACATTTTTGGAATAATGGGGAATTATAGGATGAGCATTTGGTGACTGCAGAGATTAGTGAAATAGGTATAAGAAAACAGGGAATCTTCACAGGCTTTGTTTTAGTCTGAGTTCAGTGATAGTGATTTTCACTTCTTCTTTGATGAGTCCTAATGATTAATTTCTGAGATCAAATTCAGACTAATAATAAGTAAAGAGAAGATGAGATGAAAGAATAGAAGAAATAATGGTGTATGGTGGGGTAAGAAGAAAATATTGAAAACGGGGAAGAAGGAAAACTTTATCTGAAAAAATAATCAGGTTAGATTTCAGGTTAGCAGTGAAAAGAAGTATTTTGATGAGAGTTCCACTGGAAGATTAGCATACATAAACTGCTAGAAGAGAGGTCTGGATGAAGAAGCAGATATGAGTAGGAGCGAGAGCAAGTTGGAGGGTTCTTGAAGCACTGGCCAATTGTGGGCACTCCCCTTAAATATAAGTTTATATATGATAGCATGATGCAGTACATTATTCAGACAATATGGTAAGAGGAACTTTCCCTGAGTTAATCACCACTAATTCAGCCAAAGCTACTTGACAAAATCAACCACAGAAGAAAGAAAATCAAGAACAGATACATCTGCTCCAGTTTCCTTGGCCTAAGATGCAAAAGAGTAGCAAAGATAGTGTACAATAAGTTTATCTTTCCATGTGGAAAGTTCCATGTTTCTATGGAGGCCACAATCCATTGTTCAACAGCCATGACGCTGCACATAAATAGAAGTGCAATCCTTCCAGGGTCAGGGACAACAGACCTGCCTAGAGTCACAGTGTATGAACTACAACATTGGGAAGTTGTTTAATGAATTTCACTGTGAAGTATTTTGTACTGAATTTTATTTTTTTTCTTTGGGGGGGGCATATTTCCAGAGTTTGAGGAAAAATTCACCCCCCACTATGCTCTTAAAATATTTGCTTTTAGGTATTTTGTGATGTTTATTCCATGAAACAGATCTTTAACTATCTTGAAGTATCTTCATGGATAGCCCTTTCTATTGCAAACTGGGAGAAAGCTCAGCATCTATCTGTTGTATCTTATTCATGATGAAGATTTAACTTTATGAGCTCCAGGGCAGCAAACTTATCTTGAAAGAGACTGCAAACGGGATGTTTGTCTTTCTCAAATACAAATACACTTTCTTGTTTCATCATCTGGATGGATGAACTATTCTAGATCAGGTTTCTCAACCCTGACAATTTTTAAGATGTGTGGATTTCAATTCTCAGAATTCAGCCAGCCAGCACATTGGCTGAGGAATTCTGGGAGTTGAGGTTCACAGATCTTAAAGTTGCCAAGGTGGAGAAACACTCATAGATCCTTATTTCTCTCTTTTCCTATTTCTCCCATTCTTGACCTTTAATTCCTATATATGTCCTTCCTTTCAGGTGTCTCCTACCCTTCTAATCCTGTAATAAAGCCTTCCCTAGACTGGTCCCAACTTGGATTGCAATTCTTACAATTTCCAGTTGTTGGGAATTCAGAGAGTTGAAGTCCTAAACATCTGGAGGGCAACCTCTTGGGACAGTCTATTATGCCACAATGTGTGGTGAAAAGAGATAATTATAAAAGGGGTAGAATCTCAGCTTTGCCCTGCCACCCACAAGCACAGAATTGGGGTACAAGAGTGGAGGGTAACCCCCTCCCCCAGTTTCTTTCTTGAGTCCCTCTTCTGCTCCCCTTGAATGTAATACACAATTCGAGGCAGCTGCCGGTTTGGGTCCTCACCAGCCACTTGGGTTTCCTCCTCCTGTTACAATCCTGTGAACCTTGGTTGTGTATGGGGATTTATTTTTGAAATTTGACTTTATTTTAGGTTTAATTTTGATATATATATATTTTGTTTTCGCCACTCCATGTTTTAAACTGAATGGCACGATTTTTTTTCCCCTTGAATCGGAGATTCCTGTATGGAGAAAATCGATTTCTATATTTGCAATAAATTTCTTATTTAAAAAAAGATAAATGATTAAGAGTGTGAATGCTTCATTTTTGTTGCTCTGCATCTTGTCAAAAAAAGAATTAGTAGCTGACTACAATTTTTGTAGAATAACTTGTGAGAGATTAAAGACTGGCAAAAAGGAACTATAGTTAAAATATAAAAGTTACAATTGTAAGATGTAAAAATAGCCATAATTAAAAGAGAGGATTAGATTTATGGAGAAAAATGTTGGCAATAACTTCACATCAAAATTAAGTGTTTAACATAAGGAGGTAAAAGGGAGACACGTGATTCCATTATAGTGGGTATTTAGCATCTGCTGAAAAATCTCAAGTCAGCCACCTTGCTTCTTTACACTGCACAATATTTATTTCCTTTATTTAAAATATTTACATAGCTGCACACCTTATAATAAACTCTGGGTGACTCCCAATATGTAAGAGGAGAATGCTTATTATACTTTGGCTATACTTTAATTCTTAAGACACAGAGAATTGCAATTAAGCTCACAAAAACCAATGAATGTAAAGCACACCTATGTTGTGCTTTTTTGTATAGAAAGATCTGAAGGAGGTTAACTTTGTATTTGGAGACCAGAGAAGAACCAACTGGACTGAATCTATATTCATAGATTCATGCTGTCGACAGAAAGGCTGCTACGACAAAAATAGATGTCATTGTTCAGCTTACATTGTCCAAATATTCTGGGACCTGAACTAATATCAGCCTTTGCCCTCACAGACAAAAATATAAGAATGGAAGAATCATCCATCCCTGCAGCACATTGTAATATTTTTTTTCCAAATATGAGAGGGTGTCACATAGAAACAGAATATTTTTTTTATCAGTGGGTCCATGAGACTTGTTTACACAGGAGACATAAGGTGTCATCTATTTGAAGAGTTGTATTCAAAGGCAAATAACTATATTAGAAAGGGAGAAAGCAGCGCTAGCTTTTAAATTACTCCTGATCTCTCAGGACCTGGACAGCAAATAGAAGGCACAACACTAGTTATCCAGTCACAATCTTTGCCACAGATTGATGAGAGGCATGAAAATTATAATAATTCTTCCTAAGAACACCCAAATCTGTGATTTCTGTAATTCTCATTTTTGCTGACTTGTTTCCTCTCTGTTGTCCATTTTATAAGAGGCTGTCCTACTTCTCTGCTACTCCAGAACAGGATTAAATCTCATAAATAAATATAAATTATACCAAGTTGGATAGCAGTTAAACACTAGGGGATGTTTCCTGAATTAGAAGCAGTGTGACAATTAATGAGGGGGATGTTGAGCTATCTTTAATGAAGATTTCTTAAACAAAAACTGGACAGCCATCTGCTGGGGGGTTTCTCTCTTGATTTCTTTCATTAATGACCTATAAGATTTCCTCCAATACTAACAACATTCAGAATGACAGAGTTGTTTGAAACACAGCTCAGAAAGATGCCATCTTGTATCTACAATGTTGCTAAGGAACATCCCTCAAATTTATGAAAAAGTAATAAATTATCTATGAGCACCTAGAATATACCCTGCCCTTCCCAACAGTAAGTGCCAGCACAATTTCCATTTTTTATGGATTGACAAAGGCTTTCTTTTTTAAAAAAATGTTTATCACATAAACACATTTGCCAATATAATATAGAGACAGCATACCAAAATGAACTTCCTCTTCGGACAATGGTAGGTCCTATGATCACAAGCTTTCAACAAATGGTACAAATGAGTTTCATTTAGTGCCTCAGTGTAAGTGTTGAATTGATTCAAGGTGGCTCAGTTCTCAGATTTCAGTGTAAAACAGGTCTCTGTTTTGGAGATAATCTCATCAGGTCAGAAGTATCTTTTTGTTCTACAGTACATGACTGGCTTTGTATATTATAGAAAGAAGCAGGAAGAAAAAGGATGCCTGAGTGACTTGGCAATCTGTTTCCATTCTTTGAATATAATGTCTAGTGATTAGCACATTTCCATTTGGGGAGAAATGTGAACACAAATAACTGAGTCAATCATTTCTGCAATACTCAACCTGCTTTTGTGGCTGAATCCCACCTTGATGACCATTGAGTCCTATGTGCCTGCCCACCCCAATGCTCTAATAACCCATCCCCCAAATGGTTTCATTTTTAATTTTTCTTCTACTTTATTTTTTATAGGGGAATTTTGCATGCTTAAGCATGATGTGTATTTTCAAGAACATTGATAGACCTTGTGTACTGAATACCCTGGAGGTATTTTAGGGGGGGGGGGAGATACGTTGAATCCCAGATTTACCTGCTTTTCAAAAACTGCTTTTACTCTTTATTTGTGGCTAATTAGAAGAGACAGACAGTATCTTGAAGGAGTTACTGAAAACACAATGTTCCTAGCAGCAGGGTAGCTGTGTGCCCTAAAATCACCAAAAAGATCATAATAGTTTAGTGATATCAAGCAAGAAAGTATAACAAAACTACCCTCATGTCTCCTCAAACATGTACTTGCTGTGGGCTGCCTAGGATCATTGTGCAGGTGGTCCTCAAGTTACAACCATAATATAAGTTCATGCTTGTAAATCACAACAGTTGTAAAGTGGGTTGGTCATATGACTGACCAAATTTAACAATCTTTCTTGTGGTGGTTGTTAAGCATATTGCCACAGTCATTAGATGAATTCATAGTCATTAAGGAAATTACCGTGTTTCCCCAAAAATATGATCTCCAAAAGTAAGCCCTAGTTTGATTTTTACACCTGTGCCCAAAATAAGCCCTACCCCCAACAAAAACCCCAATGACCCCACCCATTATAGGGTGCACAGATATAAATTAAGCTAGGATGGGGATGGGGGGTGGATTTGCCCTACTACTTACCTTCAGACAGTTGAAGCCAGGCCTCGCGAACCCTGACTGCCTTGCCAGCCCCTTTCTTCTGCACCCAGCAAGGCTTTCCTGAAGGCCTTTGACAGTGAAAAGGAGGCCCGAGATAATGCACACAAGTGAGGTGAGTCAATGGACGACATTCTCCTCCCCCAAAATAAGACCTGGTGACTTTTTTGGTGGCAAAAAATATAAGACAGGTTCTTATTTTCAGCGGTGAGAATGTCATCTAGGGGGTATGTAGTTTTGTCCAAATCTAGGAATCAATTTCGGTTTTCAACAAAACTTGTAAAATGCAGTCAAATGACTCTGGCACACTGCAAACAGCCATAGCTCAATTGCCTAGAGATTGAAGTATGGTCATGTGACTAGGAGGAGTGAACCATCAGAATTTCGAATCCCGGTTGTAGGTACCTCCCAAATAGGCAGAGCTTATAAAGTTATTAAGTGATCAGTTGTAAGTTGAGGAATATCTGTATAAGTTTTATTAGAAAATGAAATATGCATTCTATGTAAGCCATACAAGTTCCATACATAATATAAAATATGCATATTTGCAATTTGTGTGGGCGCACACCAATACCTATTGCACTAAGCCAAGAGAGGTTTGCTAACCCTCGACTTAAAGAGGAGATATTACCTCTATGATAAGGGTCTTCAAACTTGGCAGGTTTAAGACTTGTGGACTTCAACTCCCAGAATTCCTGAGCTAACATGACTGGAGGAAGAATTCTGGGAGTTGAAGTCCACAAGTCTTAAAGCTGCCAAGTTTGAAGACCCCTGATCTATGACATACAAAATACCTATTTTGGGTCCCAGTGTTACCAATATTCGAACAGGAGATTTTGTGCCTTCTCATTTTGAGTAAAGTTGCCTTTTCCATTATTAAATATTTTAAACTTATAGAATGGTCCTTCTGTAGCCTTGGTAGTTTTTTTAATAGATCTAAGGTTCTCCAGAGAGCTATGGTATATTCTTTTCTTTCAAGAAAACATTGCAGAACACAGGAATAAGTAAGAAATTAGAAGCCAGAGAATTTAAACATTTGTAACAATAATAAAAAAGACCAACATCATTTAATGTGCCTTTTTATTCCTTTGTAACCTGGGATATTATTCTTGCTTCCATCACAACTATATCATTGACTTTTATTCATTAAATTTCTTGGTTTTTTTTAATCAGAAATTCACCAATCCTATTCCATCATCATCATCATCATCATCATCATCATCATCATCATCATCATCATCATTGTTGTTGCTGTTGTTATTTGCTCTTCACCTTCTCAATCTATTTATTCTTTCTTCACATTTTTGTTTTGCAATTTGATCTTCATTCATTCTTCCTATAATGGCTATGCCATTCAAAGCACTTCTTTCATTCTGGTCTGTTATTTTTGTATTAATCAACGTTCATTCAGCACCCACTCACTCTTGACTCTATCCCTTCTTGCAATTTCCTTTTTTATACCCAATTCTCACTTCATGATCAAGTGAGCAGAATACCCTAATATACAGCCATTTTTGCTTCTTTTTAAAATAATTATTCCTTGCAACAAACCACACGCCATCTACTAGCTTTTCTCATGTGTGTGCACATTTTAAAATTCTCCTATCAATTTTTTCTGTGTTTCATTAATATTCTGGGGAGAGACACAAGAAGTTATTTACTTGTTCCAGCTATGTATAATTTGCAGCCATCCATTTTTCTGTCAAGCACAGCTACCTTGGGAGTTTGATATCCTAATTTTCAGATCCATATGCCTTGTTACATCACATAATTTATTTAACATTTGCTTCAAATCATTCATATTCTTAGCCAATAACATGGCATAATCTTCCTACAAATATACAAATACAATCACATCCCTGAGCACTTCTAATGTCACCACAAGCATTCATTATATTTTTATCTATAAGCACATTCAAAACCAAGGAGACATCATATATTCCTAACTTACTTGTTGCTTAAGCTTTGACCATTCATTGTTTTCTCTTTACTCTGACTCATATTTGACTTCCATTCTATGCCATTCTTACCACCAACGTACCATTCCATATTCATGAAAAATGTTACATAATTCAAACCTATTTCATTCAAACCTATATAACAACTTTCTCATTTACCTTCACACATTCTTCAGTGTTCTTTTTAAGAACAGAATTGGGTCTATGTGCTCTCTGCTCAGCATAAAGTTGCAATATAAGCCTGCCACTTCTCATATCTCTTCAGCCACAGTTTTGCCAAACACCTCCCCTATCAGCCTTAACAACTAATTTCACTGCAGTTTTTGCATTCATTCTCACTATTTTCCATTCTTAACAAGAAAACAGTAAAAATTCTTCCAATCATTAGGCAGCCATGCAGTCACCATACACTTGTTAAGAAGTTGAACAACCATATCACACATCTATATTTGAATATTTTTAACATCTAACATAACATCTACATTTACAGCCTTACTATTTTTCAGGATTATATTTTGTTTTTATACACATTATGATAATCATTACAATACCATTTTGTAATAAAGTTTTCTCATGCATTTTTCTCATCCACAGCTGCTTTTACTTCATCATCCCACCAAGCTTCTTTTTATACTTAATATTAGCATAATTACATCTACTACTGTGATATTCTGTACGACACCTCTTTTTCTTTCTATTCCAAGTAGCTTTAATATTCTGTTTCTTAAACTCACTTTCTGTCCATTCTGTTAGGAGATTAATCTGTCTTCTAAAACTTTTTCATATACAATGTATACATTTCATTTACTGTAATTCTACAGTCATTCACTTCCTTTCTTCCATATCCATTTCCCCCAAGATCCACATCTGACACTACAGAAAAATTATCTGTTCCATATTAGAGTTTCTTATTCTCTTTGCAAACTCCATTAATTATCTCAGTGTTCCATCACAAACAATTAAAGCAATAATATTGTAAGATTTATGTTATCTTTTGCCATGGGAATGTATGTACATATTTACATTTAAGCCACTTATCTGAGACAAATGGACTTTTGTCTAAGCAGATATTCACCAGTTACCATGTTCATTCATTCCAATGGCCCAATTAGCTTTTCTGTAGTCTCTCATCTTATTCCCAGCCATCTCTTCATATCATCTAATGGAAAAATTATTTTCCTCCTAAATCACATTCATTCAGAATATTGCACATTTTTCTCCCAAATTGGTATCTGGTTCTTTTATTATCACCACTGACTGGAGCATAATAAGCAACTAATATCAATCTATGTATTCTTACTTTCATAGTCACACACATACACGCTTATTTTCTTTCATTTCTTTGTTCTTTGTTTCTATGTTCTTTGACACATATTCTTCTTACATTATAGTTTGTAATTCTCCATAAGCTATTGTTTTCACTAACTGGATCCATAAATAATGATCTCTATCAAACACCATTATTTTGGTCAATTAAGTCTTTCATATAATGCTTCTTAATAATATAGAGGAAGTCTATGCTAGGTTACCAGTCTTCATCCTATTTTGGCCACACGCAGCATTCCTGACTGAGAAGAAGGAGTAATTAGGATGGAACTTTAAAAAAAAAATCTAAACATGTCAGCTTTCTTGAAGCTTTAGCTATTCACAGAATGGATCAAGTGCTAGATCAATACCTCTCTTACAGAGAATAACTATCCAGATTCTTGATATTTCCCTAGTTCTACCAGGTCTTACAATGTGTTTCCAAAATGTCAACAATGAAAAGAAGAGCAGTTGACTTGTGCAGGAAAAGTCATGTAATTTGTGTGCTTATAGGCACTATCACTTCAGAATTTGCTTAAGCCAGAGAGGTGGCCTCATTCTAAAGCCCAATGCTGTGATCTTTTAAAGCCTAATTAAATAAAACAAGGTTGGAATTGAAGGCCTCAGCCAAAAACGTGGTTACGAAGTCTCAGATTTGATCTTATGTCCTTGGACCAAACTGCTTGCTGATCAGACTTGGAACACACTGGTGTCATGCATTGCCTGGAGGATGAAATTGAAATATTTAAAAGGTTGAAAAAACTCAAAAGTTTGTAACAGAATTAAAGAAGACAAATTCTTCAAACAAGCTCTCTCTTGTGGAATGATTTTGGGAAAAATAAGCAATTGAGAGGAGACAGACAACTCACATATTGTATAGCACAAACCATGCAGGAAATGAAATAGAAAAGTAGAGGGGATTAATTAATTATGGACATGGTTTGAGGCTGAGCAACTGCCAACCCAGTTGACAAACTTGGAGGAACCCTGAAAATTTTAGGATATACCTGCCAGATACATATCTTAGGAAGTAGAAGGAATCATGCATTATAACTACTGTGTTTCTCACAAAATAAGGCTGGGCCTTATTTTTTTTTTGCCCCCCCCCCCCCCCAAATGGCTAGGCTGTCTTTTTGGGGGTGACTTAATTTCCTTCCCCACCTAGAGCGGCCCATACGCACATACCTCGCTACGAGGCCACTTCTATTGGCTGATGAAAGCTCCCGAAAGGCAGAGTCCCCAGCCGCTTCAGGGCGTGGCATGGCTGCCCATGTCCCCTTGCCTTTAGGCATTCTCTTTTGGGCGATGGAAGCTCCCCAAGTGAAGTCACCAGCCACTTTGATCGGCCGGTAGAAGCAGCCTCATGCCTTGAAATCTTTCTGGGCCTTCCTATTGGTGGAGGCCATATTGTTGGAGAAACACGGTAGGTGTCCTAAAACTCTCACACTTTTAATGGTACATGGCAATAACACTAGTGGACTCGTCTCTGGGGCACATGGAATACTCTTCCTTCTCTTGATACTTTTCTCCCAATCATGCCACTGTTCTGTGGTGACAAATGTTCTCTTGGTCATTATTTTTTGGAAGCCTTCAGATAGAGCAATTCCCAGTTTAAAGATATAAACTCTCATTGCGTCTACATTATTAATCTGGATCACAAGTCAGGCAGATGCCCAGAAAGCCATGTCAAAGTTTTCCTGATTATTATGACATGGATTATGTTTCTTTCCACATATGCCAATACCGTAATAGCATATGGAAAGTTAAGCAAAATGTCTATTTGGTTGAGGGCGGAGGTTATTGCATCTTCATAACAAATCTTTGCAACATCTAAGTGGCTATTTGAATTACTGCCTAATCAAACACACCATAATATGCCAGGCTGACAATTAGAGAGCTGTTTGCATATGATGACGCTGCCCTGCTGATCTCAGAGTGAAGTCAATGTTAAATTATTTGTCATTCAGTTGCCTTTGTTACATTCGGGAATTTACTATCTGAGAGCTGTTAATTTAGTTCTGCTTCAACATCTTCAGCAAATGCACCTCTGAGAGATTGCTGATAGCCTACTGGGAGCCTATCGTTTGTCCTACTTTCTCATGAGCTAGGGCCAATTAGAGCTAAGTGTTGCCCCTAACAAGGTTATCAATTTAGGGTTACATTGGCAGAGAAGACTGAACTTTACTTCTTTGTTCTCCTCGGATGATCTACTCTTCTACAACTTTGCAACCAATTACAAAAAAAAATATGGATAAAATTGGCAGATGCTATATATCATGCAATTTGATCACAGGGAATACTATTTTTAAGTGTATTTGACAACTCTATAGTGATTAGGAGGTGGCCTGTTAAAGTTTAGATTGCATACAGAATTAATCTGTTCCAACTGGAATTATTGCTTTAAATCATATTGTTATAGTGATCCAATTTGAAATAGCTTCTCAGGCTAAAAAATAAAGTCAGAATTAAAATGAATCAGTTTTACATGGCCAACTATTTTGTTCCATGGGAAAGTTCACTCAGTTGAAAATACATGTAGGAGCCCTTTTACCATTTAATGGGTTTTGCTTCAATTAGGTCTTTTGAAGATAAAGCTTGAATCTTCATCAAATTAAAGCATACTTTCAAAACATTACATAGAACTACTACAACAACTAATATAATGTAACAAATCATCATTGACAAGTCATTTGGGGGCTTCCGTTTATATGATACAAAATATCTAGAAGAGCTTAAGTAATGTATTACTGGATCCTGCAAAGGCCTTGGTGGATCGTGTAGAATATTGGTGGGCTGTAATTTGCCAAATCATTCTTTGTCATCTCCACCACTCAATGATATATTTATTTATTTGTTTGTTTGTTTTGTCAAGCAATTATAAGATAACAGGTATAAGTATAAACATAGTTATGAATACATGAAATGAATACATATAAGAAAAATAAAACAAAAAATAAAAGAAACAATAGGACAGGGACGGTAGGCACATTGGTGCGCTTATGCATGCCCCCTACAGACCTCTTAGGAAAGGGGTGACATCAATAGTAGACAGTCTAAGGTTAAAGTTTTTGGGGTTTGGGGAAGAAACCACAGAGTCAGGTAGAGTATTCCAGACTTTGACCACTCTGTTGCTGAAGTCATATTTCCTGCAATCAAGTTTAGTGTGATTTACCTTGAGTTTGTATCTATTGTTTGCTCATTGTATTATTATGGTTGAAGCTGAAGTACTTATTGACAGGTAGTACATTACAATGTATTACCAATTTACATGAAGCTTATCCTGAAACATATCTTCAGCTAACTTAATTGCTTGACTAACTGAGGAAGATATAGCAGAAAATCTATAACAATATCTTTAAACAAATGAAAGAGATTTTGATCTCTGATCTTTGCACATAGGGCTAAGTTCAATTGCTAATTAAATATAATGGAAGACATGCTAACAGAATCAACAACAGAGAATTTAAAGGCGTGTAGAGTAAAGAGAAAATAATTCTATAATCAGGGATTTTAAAAATTGATAAGTTTTGTTTTTTGACTTTTGAAAACTACCCTTTGGCAGTTTGACTCTAAAGTTCTACAAGACTGGTTTTCTTTACAGTTTACAATTGCTAAATTTCATTTGCAAGAATTATACAAACATATCAGTATGTAGGAGTCTTGAGGAAATGTAGATATTTCTTACTTACTTTCTTACTACTCTTAGTACTTTTTAATGAAAAAATAAACGCATTAATCAATTATTCTGTGTTAGCCTTTTTTTTTAAAGTTTGGAACTGAAAGATCACATGAGATGTTAACATATGGCCTAACACAAAGTGAGAAAGCCAGGGCTAATGAATATTACTGTTATAGCAATTTCACTCATAAAAAAAAGCTGCAGTTATGGGTGGAAATGCAATAATATAGATGCCCATGGAAAAGGAACTCTTTCTAGAATTATTATAGCACTTGAAATGATGTACAAATTGAATGAGTAGCTACATACAAGCCTACTTATCTTTATCTCCCTGTGGTGCTACTGAGCTGTGATAAATTAGTCTTTTTTGCACAGGTGATCCCTAATATCATAACAATTCTTTGAAGTTACCCTGTATTTAAGGCAAAGCCATGAGCTGAATATAGCTTAATTTAATTTGATTTAGATTTTTATAAGATTAATTTGCTGCCATCTTGTACCCAACAATTCTTGAAAAAATAGATTATTTTATTGCTTTTTAATAAATTACAAAAAAGTGCTTTAACCAAAAAGTGAAAGAAATACAGCAAAGAGAAAAAAATAACATGATAAATCATTATATATATATGTGTGTGTGTGTGTGTGTGTGTGTGTGTGTGTGTGTGTGTGTGTTCGTCTGTGAGTCAGACTTTCACAGTGGTTTCTATTTTAAATTTGGTGCTAGCCTACTGCTGTGCCAGAATGTTATTTTTCTTCATCCTGATTGGTTGGGAGTCTTGGTCTGTGTTTATCGGTCTTGGAGCTTGCTGTGTTCTGCTTGATTGGTGTACTGTACATATAATTGGCTACCTCAACGCCCAATCCCACCACCACCCAGAACAGATAAACTCTGTGGCCAAAACACTAATTGCCAGAATCAAACGCCTGGCAGACAAGACACACATAAAGACTGAACTATGCACCCTGACTAAAGTACTGACAGCCAACAGCTTCTACAAAAGCAAAATCACTGGCTTGATCCACAAAAACGCACTGAGACATAATGGAGACCTTGAAGATGAACAGGCCTATGGAACAGCTGTCCTGCCCCACACAAGAGGTACTACAGACAAAATCAGTAAGATACTACACAGACATCACATCAAGACTGCCTTCAAAACAGATAGAAAAATAGCAGCCATCCTAAGAAACCCCAAAGATAAAATTGACTTGGAAAACCAAGGCATATATGAAGGTCCTGCCCTGCCATATACATTGGACAAACCAATAGAAGAATAAGTACCCGCCTGGATGAACACAAAAATGCAGTAAAAAAACTGGAACACACTTCCTCACTAGTCCAACACATGAAAGCCACAGGTCATAGCATCGAGTTCAATGGCACCAAAACCCCAGCCACTATAGAAAACCCCAGCTACAGAATTGTCAGAGAAGCCATAGAGATTGAAAAAAGACCTGAAAGCATGAATAGAAGAGATGATTCCACCAGACTGTCAATTATCTGGAAGCCTGCACTCACAAACAAAAAAAATTCCACATCACAAGCCAAGCAAACACCTGGGCACAAACAGACCCCCCTTAAACCTCCAGCTCAAACACACCCCAACCACGCACCCAGACGAAACCTAGCTTCCTAATAAAGAATAGCCATCCGTTTACCGGAAGCCAAGCCGCACTAAAAGCCTCCAATACAGGAAACACAATGTTGCCAGCCAATCAAGACAAAAAAACGCTACAAAACAGACAGAAGGTATTAGAAACACCAATCAAGCAGAACACAGCAAACTCCAAGACCAATAAACACAGACCAAGATGAATGGTTTGCCCTGTCAGTTTGATGGGAGTGTTCTTTTGTCTACTGTTTGTCTGAGGTGGTAGTTCCTTGATTGGGGGGATTTTTACAGCTTAGCTGTTAGTCTACCTTTAATCTTGGTGTTATTTTCTCCTTATCTGGGTGTTGATTGCTGGTAAGGTGTTTTGAAGTTTTTCTATCCTTTTTAGATTTTTGATTGTCTCTTTTGAATGGTATGTTGATGTTATTTATGTATTTGTGCCTGTTAATGGCCGATTTGTCTGAGTGTCAAGTTTCTAGGAATTCTGTAGCATTTTAGGACTTGGCTTGGTCCAGGGTGATCATGGTTTCCCAGTTGAAACTATGGTTATGTCTGTCCATCTGTTGAGAAATTGAGGAATTTTTATCATATCTTCTGACTGCTAGTTGGTGTTCATGGTTGTACTCTACTAGTCTTCTGCATGTTTGCCCTACATAGTGGTTGTTGCAGTCCTTGTACTCTACAGGTGAAACTTGAAAAATTAGAATATGGTGCAAAAGTTCATTTCTTTCAGTAATGCAACTTAAAAGATGAAACTAATATATGTGATAGACTCATTACATGCAAAGCAAAATAGTTCAAGCTGTGATGTGTCATAATTAAGATGATTATGGCTTACAGCTCATGAAAATCCCAAATCCACAATCTCAGAAAATTAGAATATTGTGAAAAGGTTCAATATTCTAGGCTCAAAGTGTCCCACTCTAACCAGCTAATTAAGCCAAAACACCTGCAAAGGGTTGTGAGCCTTTAAATGGTCTCTCAGTCTGGTTCAGTAGGAATTACAATCATGGGAAAGACTGCTGACCTGACAGTTGTGCAGAAAACCATCATTAACACCCTCCATAAGGAGGGAAAGCCTCAAAAGGTAATTGCAAAAGAAGTTGGATATTCCCAAAGTGCTGTATCAAAGCACATTAATAGAAAGTTATGTAGAAGGGAAAAGTGTGGAAGAAAAAGGTGCCCAAGCAGCAGGGATGAACTCAGCCTGGAGAGGATTGTCAGGAAAAGGCCATTCAAAAGTGTTTGGGACTTTCACAAGGAGTGGACTGAGGCTGGAGTCAGTGCATCAAGAGCCACTACACACAGAAGGATCCTGGACATGGGCTTCAAATCTCGTATTCCTCTTGTCAAGCTGCTCCTGAACAACAAACAACGTCAGAAGAGTCTTACCTGGGCTAAAGAAAAACAGAAGTGGTCTCTTGCTCAGTGGTCAAAAAGTCTTCTTTTCTGATGAGAGCAACTTTTGTATCTCATTTGGAAACCAAGGACCCAGAGTCTGGTGGAAGAATGGAGTGGTACACACTTGCAAGATGCTTGAATGTCCAGTGTGAAGTTTCCACAGTCTATGTTGATTTGGGGAGCCATGTCATCTGCTGGTGTTGGTCCACTGTGCTTCATTAAGTCCACGGTCAATGCAGCCATCTACCAGGAGATTTTGGAACACTTCATGCTTCCTTCCACAGACGAGCTTTATGGGGATGCTGACTTCATTTTCCAGCAGGACTTGGCACATGCCCACACTGCCAAAAGCACCAAAACCTGGTTCAATGACCGTGGGATTACTGTGCTTGATTGGCCAGCAAACTCGCCTGACCTGAACCCCTTGGAGAATCTATGGGGCATTGCCAAGAGAAAGATGAGAGACATGAGACTGAACAATGCAGAAGAGCTGAAGGCCGCTATTGAAGCATCCTGGTCTTCCATAACACCTCAGCAATGCCAAAGGCTGATAGCTTCCATGCCATGCCACATTGAGGCACTAATTGCTGCAAAAGGGGCCCAAACCAAGTACTGAGTACATATGCATGCTTATACTTTTCAGAGGTCTGATATTGTTCTATGTACAATCCTTGTTTTATTGATTGCATGTAATATTCTAATTTTCTGAGTTTGTGGATTTAGGGTTTTCATGAGCTGTAAGCCATAATCATCTCAGTTATGACAAATCATAGCTTGAACTATCTTGCTTTGCATATAATGAGTCTATCTCATATTAGTTTCACCTTTTAAGTTGCATTACTGAAATAAATGAACTTTTGCACAATATTCTAATTTTTCGAGTTTCACCTGTATGTTGTAAATGACTTCTCTTTTTTCTTCTGAAGCTTTTGGATCTTTTGGTTTACTTAAGATGTTTTGGAGAGCTTTAGTTGTTTAATTTGTGTGGTCTGGTGATGCCATGTGGTTGTAGTAGTTTGCTGGTTATTTCTGAGGTCTTGTTGATGTATGGCACTGATATAATTTTCATAGCTTGTGTTGATTGTGCTGTAGATGGTTGAGTGGCCAGGTACTTTTTGATAATGTCGTATGGATATCCATTTCATTGGAAGACATTGTAGATTATCTGTTTTCTTTTTCTGATGTTCAGGGGTGCTGCAAGGTGTTTGTGCTCATCTAAATAGTGTTGTTACACAGCTTCTCTTGTAGGTGGTTTCTTTGGCAATGGAGTACTAGGTTAATGTGGGTGGTTTTATGATAGTCTTGTTTTTCTAACTTCCTATCCTTGCCTCTGCTAAAATAATATCCAGGAAGGGTACTCTGTTGTTCTTCCTTTGAAGATGTTGGTGATGGTTTCATGTCTTCTTCATGGCTGACTGGGGAATTCTGGGAGATGAAATCTATACATCTTAAAATTTCTAATGTTGAGAAACACCAATTTAAACAATTCCTTAATGAACAAAACATGATGCAAATCTTAAGAACACTAATGTTTTTTAAAGGAAGATAATCAGAAGCAAATAAAAGGGAGAAAACTGAAAAGAAACTGCATATGTGAATGTATATCCTAACAACTTCCTCATATCTGTATAAATGCCATTCTGAAAAGCAAAATTAAATGTGAATATTTAAATTATTTGCGTTTCTGCTTTAGATCACATTTGCAAACATGAAATTTGTATAGATGAGGATAAATGAAGGATATACAGCAGGAAAACTTTGTTAATAGACTTAAGGAATGGTGACTAATTCTAGGATTTTTCAAAACATTTTGCTGTCATGTTAATTTTTTTAAGCTAAGCAATTTCCCACTCTTTTAAATACAATTGAACCAAAGCTGCTGACATTTAATTTTTCACCCTGGCCATGTTGTTCAGAGATGCCAATGTGAGATGTAGAAATAAATGGCTCAAATTCTGCACATATAATTGTAGCTTAGAATAATAGAAAAGGGTTGCAGTACTTGTTATTTTAATCTGTTGTTCCAAAGGAAAGGAACATCACTTAAACTGATCCAAAACAGTGTGAAATCTGTACCCCAGAAGGTTAATCTCTCAAGCAAACTAAACCTGGGCATTGTGCAGATTTGATATAGGTTAAAAAAAAACACCCTACTCTAAGTAATCTATAAAGTTCTGAGAACGGAGTATGGAATCATGCCAAGGAATGTTTCAGAGTAAAATTCCATGAACTTAAGATGAATTCACACCTAGAGGATATTAGTAAGGTCAGCTCATTTCTTGTAGAAAATGAATTCTAGTGAGTGATGAGAGTTATAATCTTCCTATCAGAAGTGATTCAAAGTCTTTACTTTTTCAAAATCCATCTTTCCTTTTTTATAAGCAAGTTGTCTTTTTTTTTTTTTTTTTTTGGTAATCTTGCAGAAGAGGATATCCCCCTTCTCCCTCCCTTTTCTTTTTTCCAGAGCTTGCAAAGCTAACCTTACAGACTTAACTATTAAAACAGTTCTATGTAGTCTTTGCCTTCAAGCCTCAGTTAAAGCCAAATGGTACATTGTGTGAGATATTGCAATCATATCTCGGGTCACTGGCCAAAAAGTGTTTTTAGATGAAGGCTTCTTTGTAAAGCCTTCATAGCTGGGTTTCATGTACCTCTGAAAATGTATCTTTTTATACTATCCCCAATACAGCTATCATCTCCTCCTTAGACCCTGCTCTCAATACCAACAGCACCTACTTTGTATGTAAAGTGGAAATCATTACGATAAATATTTACATGTATTTACACAATCACTTTGAGGCTGGGTGTACTTCCTCCAGATACCCCTTTTCTTCTGTTTTATTGGACTTCTGGAAGAGGTGTTAATATTTCTCACTGGGTTTTTCTTACTGGGATTCTTTCAGGATAGAAACCTTTTGGAAGATGGTACTTGTTTATGTACTAGATGTGTGGTGTTCTGGTTAAAGTCAGGCTCTAGAGAACAGTTGGAGTTGTTGTTGATGTACTGTTCCCCTGCTGCCCAGAATCACCATGCCTACCCTGCTGGATTCTGTCATTGGGCTTGTGATGGTGCTTCAATCTCAATCTGGTGCCAAGTGGCATACAGTCCAGGACAGTGTATGAATGCAAGGCCTCCACAGCAGTTATGGATTTAACCTATGTCATCATTGACCCAACTGACAGATGACAGTCCAATCTCTTCTTGAAAGTCTCAAGTGATGGCACTCCCACAACTTCCGAGGGCAATGTGTTCCATTGGTTAATTGTTCTCACTGTCAGAAAGTTTCTCCTTATTTCCAGGTTAAATCTCTCCTTGTTCAATTTCCATCCATTATTCCTTGTCTGGCCTACAGTTGCTTTAGAAAATAGCATGACTCCTTCCTCTCTGTGGCAGCCCCTCAAATATTGGAAGACTGCTATTATGTCTACCCTGGCCCTCCTCTTCAATAGACTAACCAAGCCCAGTTCCTGTAACCATTCTTCATATGTTTTAGTCTCCAGTCCCCCAAATCATCCTGGTTGCTCTTCTCTGTACTTTTTCTAGAGTCTCAACATCTTTTTTATAATGTGGTGAACAGAACTGGATGCAGTACTCTAGGTGTGGTCTTACTAAAGCTTTATAGAGTGGTATTAGTACCTCCCTTGATCTTGATTGTATCCCTCTGTTAATACAACTTAAGATTGCATTAGCTTTTTTGGCTGCTGCTGCACACTGCTGGCTCATATTTAGCTGGTTGTCCACAAAAACTTCAAGATTCCTCTCACAGTTACTGCTATTGAGCCTGGTTTCACCCAGTCTATATGTGTATTTTTTTCTTGCCTAAGTGTAGAACTTTACTTTTCTCTACACTGAATTTAATTTTGTTAGATACAGCCCAGTGTTCTAATCTGAGCCTATCTTCTTGGGTGTTAGCTATTCTTGCCAGCTTAGTATCATCTGCAAATTTGGTAAGTTCCCCTTCTATTCCCTCATCTAAGTTGTTAATGAAGATATTGAAAAGTACTGGGCCTAAGACAGAACCTTGTGGCACGCCACTGCTTACTTCACATATTGGAGGTCAAATATTAGATCTGGTTTTTATTTTGGGTAGTTTTGACATGATCTCTTGAAGAATATCAAAACTTTAACTGATCAAGGACTGTGAGCTGTGATGGGCATGTCTCTATATATGCATGACACACCTCTGCTCTGCAAGCTGCTTTGGTTGCCAGTTTGCCTCTAGGGATTATTCAGTGATGATTATAATGTACAATATATAGCCTAACATGGCATAAGACCTGGTTATTTGAGGGAGTTCCTGTCTTGAGTGGTGTCTACCTCTGCCTGACCCATTGACATGCTTCAGTTTCTTTTAATTAAACTATGTCATCTCAGTGCACTTTCTTTGGAATGAAGTCCCAATGGCTCCTACACTATTGTCATTCCAGAAGACCATAAATTTTTCTTCTCGGACTTTGATTAGGGTAGCTGGAGCACCTTCCATTGGAAGTTAGACATTTGAAAGATGTTTGGGGCATCAGCCATGTTTACCATCTTATTCCTCTCTCTTCTATCCTAGTTTGGTGTTGTTGTTTGTTGCTTCCTATTATGCTGTTTTATATTGTTTAGAGTTTCATGAGTCATCCAGAGTTATTTGGAATTGGACAGAATTAAATCAATTCAAATATAAAATATGTACTATACATATTGCACACCTTTTTCAATATTGGAAAGACAGACAATAAATTACTTGAATAAAAAACCTATTACCATGATGTCTTACTGTGTGGGAGATGTTGTGTAGAATTCTGGCTTAAGTATTAGATATAACATCCTACTTAATTCAATCTGCCTTATTTCTAACTGTTTCTGTATGTTTTGTTGCCACTTTTCCTGAGGTCATGAGTAAATTAGCTGTTGAGGGCTGATGCCAATGTAAAGTGAGAGTGACTCACTTGTTTAGGAGGAAGTGAGGCGATGCCTGTCAAAGAAAGCAGCTCTGGACCAAACCAGCCCCCAAAGAGAAAGAAAAGCAGATGCATGCATAAGAAAAGGAGAAGGAAGAGGGCTGAGAAGTCACAGCTGAAGCCTGGAGTAGGAGACATAAAGGCTGCAGAGTCAGGAAAACAATCAGTAGTTGCATTAACCAACTGTCAACTATCACATGAAACTGATATACAGTATTGCTGCTACTATTGGTCAGAATATCTGCTCTATCCAAAGTTATGTGCAGGATACATTGTTGAACTTCGTTCCTTGAGCTCTAGCTATCATGGCCAATGGAATGCATATCGCAAAGACTGTAGTCTGTTATCAAGAGTTGCCATGTCTTTGCTTCAGTTCATACTATCATCTTTTCATCAAAATATTGCCTCAGTAGAAAGGAGAGGAGCATGAAAGCTCAGCACAGGAAGGAAAGTTTTGTGTTAGTAATAAGATTTTAGTGTTAGCAAAGATTTCCATATTTTTTGTCTGTTTTGTATATGCCTTCAGATCAATGTTGATTATTGGTTGTCTACCTCAAGCTCATGCCGTTTGCTTAGCAATGTTTTTCAGAAGTGGTTTGCCATTGTCTGTTTCCTAGGGCAGATATTGGGTGACTGGCCTAAGGTTACCCAGCTGGCTTCATTCTGAAGCAGAACTAGAATTTGTGGTCTCCTGTTTTCTATCCTGATGCTTTAACCAGTATACCAAATTGGTTCTCTCTTCTCCATATCCAGCCCCCAAATATTTTTTCTACCACTAGTACTAATTAATTTTATCTCTAAATATTACTTGACTATTCTGTTTTTGCTGCATGGCAATAATAATCTTATTCTTGCATAGTTAGAAATAAATAATGTTTAAATGAAATAGAATGTATGATGCATAAATTTAGGCTGCTAATCTGTGATTTTAGTCTAGGAACTAAATCCTTCTTTAAAAAGGCAAGAATTTATAAATGGAATAGTAACTGTACTAAACACTTGCTGGAAAATGTTACATATCAAATATATTCATTTGCTTATAGGAAAAAAAATAGATATATGTCTTCTCCTGCATTCATCTCCAGAGACATTGATCAATAATGTCTCTGATGATGTGATCATGCAACTAAGGATTGAAGAATGCTTAGCTACCTAATAACGAAACAAGGAGAAGGATATTTCATTTCTGAGGATTTCTTGGTGGTTCTCTTCCTTAAAATAATTTTTAAAAAGATGTTAGAAGTTTTAAAAAAGATTAAAAACTAGTACAAATTATAAATAGTAAAAAAGAAAGGAAGAAAAAAGCTAAAATTTCAAGAAAGAAAAAAAGAAAACAAACTAAAAAGATATAAAGAAATGATTTCTGAATTGCTTTTACAGCAATTATAATTGTCTATTATTACTTGTCTATAAAATGCTTCTTATGTTGAGAGCCACAAAGATGTTTTGGGGGTACAACTTGGATTTTTATCCATTCCATATTTTCCAAATCGCACATCAAATATAATGATTTTTAAAATTCTTGACTTTGTCATACCACAAATTTGAATCAAATCAGACTAGAGTGGAAGGGACCTTGGAGGTCTTCTAGTCCAACCCCCTGCTCAGGCAGGAAACCCTATACCATTTCAGACAAATGGTTGTCCAGTCTCTTCTTAAAAACATCCAGTGATGGAGCACCTACAATTTCTGGAAGCAAGTTGTTCCACTGATTAATTGTTCTAGATGTCAGGAAATTTCTCTTTAATTCCAGGTTGCTTTCTCCTTGATGAGTTTCCATCCATTGTTTCTTGTCCTGTCTTCAGGTGCTTTGGAGAATAGCTTCTCTTCTTTGTGGCAGCCCCTGAGATAGTGGAACACTGCTATCATGTCACCCCTAGTTCTTCTTTTCTCTAGACAAGACATACTCAATTCCTGCAACCATTCTTTGTATGTTTTAGCATCTAGTCTCCAGTCCCTGGCAATTATTTTCACGGTCAGGAAAGTTCTCCCCGAATGTCAGATCATGTCCTTTGAAGTCCAAAAGCTTTCTATTTCTCAGCAGCACCCAATTTCTCATCCAAGCCAAACAAGAAGCAGTCACATACAATTTCAGATCCGCCTCATCCCTTTGCATCTTTCATACCTCATATCTAACTTGGGTTCTTCCCATTGCACAAATTTCAATATATCCTTTTGCACTATTTAAATAGTGCATTCTAGGGAAGATGTTCATTTTTTGTTACAGAAATTCTCAGAAATAAAAACCACAGTTTCTCCCGTCTTATCTTTTTAAACTTCATTTCATATCTTAACATGGCTATTTTGAAAAAACATACAATTCATATTTGTCATAATGATACCCAAATATTTTACTTTGATTGTAAAAGTTCATGATCAAAACATTTATAATAAGAATCTAATAATCCATCTGATTCAGGCACCTTTCCTGTTGTAATTTTTTATAGCTTCAGAAACATTCCTTATTGTTATAGGTCCATTCATAATAACTTGTTTGTAATGCTCGGTAAATTTTGTTTCTTTAAATATTCATCTATTTTCTCCAGGGAGATGTCACTTGCTTTCTATAAGTTAGAATAATATTGATAATAATATTGAAACCGTTTTTGCATGGTTCACTATTCATTTTCATAATTTATATGTCAACTACTTCCCTAGTTTGTTTGCAAACTCAGGTTTTTTTTTTTTTTGCTTTATGTAATTCATTTTTATTTCCATTTTTCTTAACAGAAATAACTGTCATTGTAAAAGTTTATTTGGCAAGGGAAAAAATCAAGGATAAATTTAAAAGCAATGCAAGACATGAAGAGCAGGGTGGGGGGGTATGGCACTCCCAAATTGGGAATTATATCATAGCGCAGCCTCTTTACTATGGCTGAAATGGGAAATGGGTAAATTTGTCGAATAAAAGAATATTATTCTAAGGCCATGATTTACAGAGGAGGTGGCATGCATTCTTATGGAACATGGGGAAAAAAACAGAATTACTTCCACAGATATATAATTAGAGACTCTTTATTGGCTAATTGGAATAAAATAAAGAAAAAAAAATATCTAAAAATCCCAACTTGGATCTCAATGATGGAGGCAATGATACATCCAAATAATTTAGATCTTAACAAGATGATAAAATACAAAGACCTTCTGGATGCACAAGGAGCTTTAAAACCATGGCAAGATCTCCAAGAACAAGAGCTACGAGTAGACCGGTGGGTTTACTTGCAAATTCAAAATAGATACAGACAGGATAAAAGAAGTTTCAGAATTTATAGTAAGTTACAGCAATTAGATAAAATCTTACTAGGTCCAGATAAAAAAAAACCAAATTTTATAGCTATTTATTAGAGGTAGAATTAGAGGAGGAAGTAGTCAGAGGCAATATGATATGAGTAGAAATATTGAATGTGGCATTACATTATTAGAATGGGAAAGGGTCTGGATCAGGAATAATAAAATCACAAAATCAGCAGCATATAAAGAAAATGCCTATAAAATGCTTTATAGATGGCATCTTTCTCCTTTGAGAATAGCGAAGATGTCTCCTAACATGAATCCAAATTGCTGGAAATGTAAAAAGAAACATGGAACATTATTTCATATGTGGTGGTCCTGCACTGAAGCCCAAAGATTTTGGCGCAGAATCAAAAAATGGTTGGAGGAAATAATGGCAAAGCAAATTGAATTAAAACCAGAATTCTTCCTATTAGGGATATTTGATAGACAACTCCCTAAAAAAGCCAAATATATAATATTGCACATACTTACTGCAGCTAGAATAGCCTTTGCACAGTGTTGGAAACAAGCTGATATTCCAACAGAGGAAATGATTATTCAGAAAATAGCAACCTGTGCAGAGATGGATAAATTGACCTTAGCACTTAAGGATAAAGAATCATCAGAATATTACAAAAGCTGAGACTGTTGGTATGACTGGATAGAACAAAGATAGGAAATATATTAGTAAATAATGTTAACTGTAAAGGAGGTAGTAATTACATATTCGCATTAAGATTTACTTGTAAATATGACACCAATAATGTTAACAAATAAGGAACCACAAACTGTTGATAATGGAATTGCTTGCTTTTATTTGTTTATTTTTTGTGTTTTTTTTCCATTTTTTCCTATGTTGTGTATGTGTTTGTTCGTTATTTTAGTTGTATATTCAATAAAGTTTGTTTTAAAAAAAAAATTAAAAAAGTTTAATTTGTTGAGAAATATTTATTTTCTCTGGAAGTTTTTTAAAATTCTCCTTTTCTTTCTATCTCAGCCAAAATAGTTTGTGTTTTCCCTTGCCTTTTTTAATTTTTATTTATTTTGATTTGTCAATCGCTTACAGGATAATAGGTATAAGTATATATATAGTTATGAATACATGAAATGGGTACATATAAGAAAAATAAAAGAAACAATAGTACAGGGATGGTAGGCACGTTGGTGCGCTTATGCACGCCCCCTACAGACCTCTTAGGAAAGGGGTGAGGTCAATAGTAGACAGTCTAAGGTTAAAGTTTTTGGGGTTTGGGGAAGAAATCACAGAGTCAGGTAGAGTATTCCAGACATAGACCACTCTGTTGCTGAAGTTGTATTTCCTGCAATCAAGTTTGGTGCGGTTAACCTTGAGTTTGTATTTATTGTGTACTCTTGTGTTGTTATGGTTGAAGCTGAAGTATTCATTGACAGGTAGGACATTGCAATGTATGATTTTATATACCATACTTAGATCAGACCGAAGACAGAGTAATTCAAGGTTTTCTAGTTTTAGAATTTCAAGTTATTCTACAACGAGTAGAAGAGTGGAGAACTCTTCTTGTGAAATATTTCTGGACTTTCTCAACTGTGCTAATATCAGATACGTAATGTGGGTTCCAGACTGATGAGCTGTATTCAAGTATTGGTCTAGCAAATGTTTTGTATGCTCTAGTTAGTAGTGTGATATTACCATAGAAAAAGCTACGTAGGATTAGGTTAACAACTCTTAATGCCTTTTTGGCTATGTAGTTACAGAGGGCTCTAGCACTTAGATCATTAGAGATGAGTATTCCAAGGTCCTTTACAGAGCTTGGATCATCAACAAGATCTTGACTATTCAGCTTGTATTTTATTTTCTGATTATTTTTTTTTGCCAATATGTAAGACAGAGCATTTATTTGTTGAGATTTGAAGTTGCCATTTGTTTGACCATTTTGATACATAGTCAAGATCTTTTTGAAGGGTAGCAGTATTGTCTGTGGTATTGAACAGCTTTACATCATCAGCGAAAAGAATGCAGTTGCTCTTAATATGATCACAGAGGTCATTTATGTAGAGTATGAAGAGAGTTGGTCCTAGAACATTGCCTGGCACATATTCCATCTGGTCCAATAGATAGAGATGGTTTTAGATTGCGTAGTGCTTTTTCAACATTGTCTTCTGTAAAACTGGTATGTATTAGATCATTGTAGTTGTCTGTGGTTTGGCTAGGAAATACTGGGCATGATCCATTGCTGTTTACAAATACTGAGCCAAAGAATGTGTTAAAGATGTTGGCTTTAATGGTGTCATCGTTGCAGTCTTTACCATTAGGTCCTATCAGGGGTGGGATGGACCTTGAGTCTTTTAGGTTGTTGTAAATTGTAAAAAGCGCAGGTGGAATTGGTGCATAGAAGGTTTTCCTCTTGTTTAATGTGATAAATGGTGCATTCAGTCTTTATCTGGTGGCATAAATTTTTGTATTGGCTTTTGAAATTGGCAATGTGACCAGATTTGTTTTTTCACCAGAGTGATCTCTATTTGGATTGAAGTTTCCTTATTGTTATGAGTAATCTGTTTTTTGGGGGGGAGGGGGGAGTTGTTGTTGGTACATATAGCTTGATGACTCTTTTGACTTCAAGTAAAAATATGTTGTGATGGTCTTCAACAATATTACATCCAGTGAATAGAGATTGCCAATCAAGGGTTTTTTTTTAGTTCACTAAGCACATTCTGTTTCATAATCAAATTAAATAATGTCTGGTAGGGAAAAAAATCTGGCACTGGTTATATAATATTCTTTCCATGACATAACAGTTCGCAGTTTAAGTAATTTTCTAGACAGCATCATTCAAATACAGAGCTTTACCACACATGCCAAAATCCTTTCCCAACTTCCCAATTTCACAATAGCACCTGATGCAGATCAAAATACCATACCTAAAAAAAGGGGGGGGGGGAGAGAAGAGGGAATTGTCTCGAAGGAGAGAGGAAGGATCACTATCAATGCAATGATCAGACAAGTAAAGCTAGCGTCCATTCCAAGATACTATTTTGAGTAAATATTTCAGGCAAGTCCATCTCTGCTTCACACTCAGATGAAGGGAAGGAAGTGGGAAGGGCATCCAGGCTTGCAAGTTTCTATTACTATAGTTGTTACAATAAAAGTAGTCCTCATCTAATTGACACTGGTTTCTTAGAATGGTGCACCTTATAGGGATGCCAAGGGAGGTGTTCAGAGTATGGACAAAAAAAGTTAATAGGGCAGCCACAACAGTATCAAGCTCTGCTGTTTTCTAATATGTGTGATGTACATAAAACCAGCGTTCATTTTTTTGTACCATATCCTATAGATGCCCCTGGAAGTTCTTCATAATTTCTGAAGCAGTTTTGATTTTTGCATTCTTCAGGCACCTTTTACAGCATGTTGGCCTGTCAAGTCATTTTCTTGACCGCTGGAATTTCCTGTCACAGAATAGAATAAGCAAACTGGCCAGCCTTATAATGGAGACTTCACTTCTCTTGAAGATTTTGGCAATTGCCTGGTACCTCTAGTTCAGGTACAGCTTTACCAGAGATTGATCATATTGCCACATTGATAGTGTTGAAATTCGGGGCCAATGAGATGATGCAAGGAAAAAGCACAATCAGTATAGGTGAGTTAGGAATGAGTTGGAGCCCCCATGCATTCAAAAATGTTTACTACCAGTTCTGTGGACATGACATGGCATGGATTGATGGGTGTGGCTTGGTGGGCGTGGCAAGGGAAGAATACTGCAAAATCCCCTTCCTTCCCCACCCCACTAACCTACTTTCCAGCTCTGTTCTCCTGTGCAGGACAACAAAGAAAAAGACCCAGCCAATCAGCTGGGACTCAGGAGTCAGAGAATAGATGGGGGTGGGGCCAGTCAGAGGTGGTATTTGCTGGTTCTCTGAACTACTCAAAATTTCTGCTACTGGTTCTCCAGAACTGGTCAGAATCTGCTGAATACCACCTCTGCCCCCATGGATTGTAGGGAGCAGAACTATTTTGCTAAGCCTAACAATATTTTAGGAAAATACTGATGTTGTGGTGTGAATCATTGCTGGGGTATGATCTATTCATACAGAGCCATTCTTTTCAGGAGGAAATGTGTCCATGTAGTTGCTACGAGTTCAAAAGGACTTGATAGCAGCTAAGCAATCAACCAAAATCTAGTACTTCCTCTATCTTGTTTTAGCTAACCAGCAAGAATGCAAAATCAGCATTCAGGCAGTGCTCTTCTTCCTCCATCACCACTGTTGCTATATCAGAATTGTTTTGCAGTGTGCATAGAATATAAAAGCTGTATTTTGAACCCACTGGGCAAAATGTGGGAAGAATAGCATGGTAGAACCATGCCTAGCATTCATGAGGTAGAAGAGGGGGATTTGTAAAGCCAGAAAACAGTGACAATTTCTACAAATGGGAAACCAGGCCTCCCACAATTCCAAAGGAAAGTGTGATTCTGTCTTTGCAGCATTTTCTATAGTGTTGCAGCTGAGCTGGATGTTAATCAGCTCATTTGCTCAAGATCTGCCCAAGACTGTCAGCATTGTAAGGATACAGGGCACAGCAACTATCACAGAGTGGCATAGCTCATGTGTTTGGAAGGGCCTTTAATTAATTCAGTTACTCAATAGCTGGTTCCCCCCCCCCCCATGAGTCAGGAAGGTGGGGGGGACCATTTCCAATCCCAAGAACATATTTCCATGATGTTCTGCCTTCAGAGAAAAGACACTCTTAGCCCCAAAGGGCATGCAACATTCTTCATTATGGCTTAAAAATGCTGTTTCTGCAGAAACCAGAGGCAGACAAGGATGGGAAATGTGATGCAGCCTGGTCAGCACAGCCTTAGGAAATGAATCAAGAACATCAGTGTGTGTGCATGTGTATATGAAGAAAACCACACTACACAACAAAATATGTCTAGCCAGAAATGATGGCATTAAGAATTCATTGCTTCTTCTGTACTTAATTTTACACCTCAGTGCTCTGTCCTGCTTCTCTCGCTCACACTCTGGATTCTGGCTGACAAAGCAAGAGGGAAGAGATTGGGATATTGGCCAGAAGGCCAGGCCAGGTCAGTATCTGAATCATCTCAGGCGTATAGGTATAGGTCTAAGGATTCAAAGGGAGCAGCAGAGTTTGCAAATGGGGAGGAAGAGACCTGGTTGCTGGCATTTAACTTGCTTTGAGTAACATCATCATCATCATCGTTGCTTCGTTAGCTAAACCTAGATTTATCAGCCAGGCTTTGAAAAGGGGAAGGAAAGAATCCAGATAAACAACAACAAGCTGTCTCCTCTCATATATGGTATTCACCTCACCTTGCATGATATGCTAATTAGAGCAGATATGTGACTGATTCATTATATTTCTAACTTGGAAGTTAGGAAGTAGGGTGTAGCTTATCATATTTTAGGGAGGATGGGTCCCCACGTAAAGAGTTCTGTGTCTGTCTTAGAGATGCACAAGAGATGTGACCCAAAAGCTTTTCCTATGGGCCCCTCAAATCTACAAAACTTGTTTTCAAATTTCAACTGCTAATGTCAGAGAAGGAAAAATAATTAATTCATGACTGAAAAACAACCAAATTGTCCACATTTAATTTTAATTGAATTCAGCTAGAAAACAGCCCACTATAGGAGGCGATGTTCATCTCGATTCCAAGGCCCATTGAGCCAGTGGTGTCTGGAGACATTTCCATGGTCATGTAGCCAGCATGATGTCATGGAGTGCTATTACTTTTCCATCCAGGTGGCGACTATTTATCTACTTGCATTTGCATGCTTTTGAACTGCTAGGTGGGCAGGAGCTGGGGGTGAGGACAGGCTGTTACCTGCCCACAGAGGTACCTTTAAAGTGGCAGAAAGCAGAATTGAAGCCAGAGGGCCAAGGGTATGATAGAAAAGAAAGTTCAGTCGAAGGAATTTTTTCTTGGCTCCCTTTTACTCTTTGTTTTCTCTATTGTCCATTTGTCTGTCTATCTGATCTCTCATCTTTCTTTTGTCTTTAGCACACAAACAGCCGCTGCAGAGATAATTGGTATTTTTTGACACCATCTGTTGAGTGCTCCATGGCACAGAGCTGCCGGAATGATGCTGTGATTCTGGTAATTAGGGCTAATTATAGGATTCTGGGCTGTGTAAACCACATGGGCCCTGTAGGATAATGCTTCCTCTTTTGGGGACCATTGTGGAGAATGGAGGGGGAAGGAAAATAAGAAAAGAAAGCCAAAATTAGAGACTTTAGAATCAAAGGTGAGATAGGACCAAAGACTCTTACAGGTTACCTTATTCCTGTGCCAGAAGGAAACATCTGTATGTCATATGGCTGTTTTGTTTTGTTTTTTTGCAATGAGGGTGCCAAGCATTGTATAAGTTGCCAACATCTAATCTGAAAAAGTTGCTTCTGAATCTCCAATGCTTGTGAGATCCAGCAGGTCCACTCTGATTTATCTGGGTAGAAAGACACGGCATATACTAAAAGTCTTCCTGATGAAAGATACACAAACTTATGCAGATCAGAATTTGTGGGGTCCTTGGTGCTCTCTGTGCTTGGTTCAGCACTAAGAACCTCACAGTTCAACTCTTGAGCTACAAATATTTTCTCCTGTTGATACATCACGATTTGGTAATTGTCTCAAGAATGCATGAAATTCCAAATACTGAATAACTATCCTGTAGGAGGCTCATACTAACCATCTACTCTTGATGAGGGCCTTCCTGTAAAGTTATGGACAAGCATTACTGGAGGTCATACTTGTTATATAACAAACTTCCATTCCAGTGTTGCACACATGCTTTCATGTGCTATTTTAGCTTTATATGCAAATTCTTAGAACACTTGCTTTTATACTTTTACTTTCAACAGTGGGTTAATCACTTTGATAAGGTTAACATTTGATATTTAACCTAACGCCAGGACGTTTGGTTTACAGGTAATCCTCAACTTACAACCATTTGTTTAGTCAAAGTTACAATAGCATCAAAAAAGTGACTAATAACTATTTCTTCACACTTACAACTGTTGTAGCATCCTCAAGGTCATGTGATCAAAATGTGTATGCTTGTGGCATGTGTTTATAAATGCTTGCAGTGTCCCGGAGTCGTATGATCACCTTTCACAACCTCCTGACAAGCAAAATCAATGGGGAAGTCAGACAACCATGTTACTAATTTAACAACTGCAGCAAGTCATTTAACAACATGGCAAGAAATGGCATAAAATGGGCAAAACTCATTTAGCAACTCTCTTGCTTAGCAACAGAAATTTTGGACTCAATTGTGCTTGTAGGCACATTCATTTTCTGCAGATCAAAATTTCTGGTAAAGGTATATAGAATTCTGAATTTTGTTTTTCTTGAGGTAAGAAAAAAAATCATCTCCATTTTTTGACAAGCCAATGAACTAGGAGCCAACAAATGTAGTACCACCATGCTGCCATCAAACATAAGGTGCCTGTTAACAGCTAACTTATTTCTTAAAGCATGGGTATAATTGGTTGCAAGTGAAATAGCATCATTCCTAGTGCTGATCCCTGGAGAATACCACAGCTTTCTTCCTATCAATGTGTGAACTCTGTTCCAAGACACAGTGTCATTTTCTTGTACTCAGACTTATGTACCCTTCATCCCATATATCCTTTTTTCTTATATCTCTTTCTTTTCACATATCCTCTGATTGGCTCTGAAGATAGTCTTGAGATAGGATGAGATAGATTTTTATTTGGGTTTCATTTTACAGTTTTATTAGGAGAAAATTTGCACACCAAAATAATACATTTTACACTAGTATTTGCATTATCTGGGCAGTCATAGCAACATTGGACTCATGGAAATTCATGTGAACTTTGATTCATGAATTACAATCCATTGATTTAGAATCTGATTTGTTCTTTTTGAAATCTATAACTAGTGGGCCTGCCAAGAATCTAGTTTATATTGTACTTGGGGTCTGATAAATGTTTCTGCTTTATTGGTCTTTACTGTTTGATTTTTTTTTCCTGAGTAGTTACTTGCATTTTATTGTGATGCATAATGTTGATTCTTGGTTTTCATTGCTCTCTTTATATTCTTGGGTATCTGCAGTTTTGACTCTATTTGTGTTGTTACTTTAAATTGAGTTTCAATTCACTTTAAACTGAGATTTTGGAACAATAGCATTCTGTAGGCACATTGTTCATAGGATATAAGAAATAAGAGATGAGGAAGTGATTTTAAAATAACAAACAGTAATGTCAATCTGAATATAACTACTCATGAGTAAGCACATGCAGTCAACATTCCAATTACACTCTTGACACAAGTTAACTAAGTAAGCATAAGTAAAGCTGAATATTCTAGTTCAGTCAATATAGCAGAACATCTGCTAATATCTGACAATTTATGTTCATGAATGAGTTGGCATGTCCAATATCAGGTGTATAAGCAGGTATTCTCATCAGTAAGCATGGGAGAAGGAACTAGTCAGAATAGAGCTGGAAAGGACCTTGGAAGTCTTCTAGCCCAGTGGTCACCAACCAATGGGCTGGGGACCACTGGTGGTCTGCAAGAAAATTTGGTGGTCCTCAGAGAAATGGCACCCCCAAAGCCAGACTGCGTGGGAACACAAGGCTTGTGTCGCTTGCATTGTGAACAAAATGAGGTAGTAAGGGGAGGGGAGAAAGGGGAGGGGGAGGAACTTGCCCCACTCACCACACACTGGGCTGCTTTTTTCTGCTTCTTTCTTCTGCTTTTGGCTGAATGCAAGGAAAGCAGCAAAAAAAATTCTTTCCCTCCCCTGAACTCCACCAGTAATGAATCTTTGGGACCCTGAAAGGCATCCTACCCCAAGAGACTGTGCCAGCAAAGACTAATTTCTGGTGGAGTTTGGGGGAGAGAAAGAAAGACTTCTGCTGCTTCTGCTGCTTTCCTTGAATGAAGCCAAGTCTCTCTCTGTGTGTGTCTTCCCCCCTGAGAACAGAGGTGGAGATGGTATCCTGCAATCCCAAATAAAGAATGATCGATTGGTAGGAAAACGGGATGGGGAATTTTCCTGCAGACTTTTTTTGCGATTTTCCCAGGTCTCTGGTCCATGGGATTTAAAATTATGAGTTTGGTGGTCCCTGAGGTACAAAAGGTTGGCAACCTCTATTCTAGTCCAACCCCCCTGTTTAAGCAAGAGACCCTATATTTAATCATATACTTCACCAGGTCACAGGCATGGAGTTGTTTCCAGCCAAAGTATTATGAATAGTTTCAAATGACAGAGCTTTTCATTTGGGGCAGCAAATTATAGAGTTGTGCAATACTTTGAGAGATGCTTCAATACAATAAAGCTTTGATCAAATCACCCGAAAAAGATTTATGAAGGAAAACCCACACTGTATCTTTTTAGTGGTATGAATCTGAACATTGTTTCACAGATTTGATAACTTTGTGCTTCTTTATGGGTTATATTATACTGGGGTTCTGATGTCACTGTCATAGATATTGAAGGGTATCTAAGTAGTATGAATGATATGATGCAGGTTCTCAGACATGGATAACTGGCTAATGAGTTTTGTTCTCACATCAAACTCTTTGCGCTTTAGAGATCTTTTAGGGTGGTAAGGCTAATATCACTTTGGACGCCAATCATTTTGACTATATTCAGGGTTGTTGTTGTTTTTAACATGCTCGACTTTGCTGTCCCTTGTATTAATGGAATTCCACTTTTGTGTTGATCCTGCAGGCCAAATTGGGAATTCATCTCAGCCCTCAGCATTCTGAATATAGACCCAAGAAAGATCCATCCAATATGCACACTTGGGTCATACCTTACTTTTATATTGTACAGACATGATCAGAAGAGCTTTAAGTTGCTTGAAAATCAGTGAATTAGACTAGGCCGATACTTAGAAAACCAAATGCTTTCTGCTTTTAAGAATAAAAAGTGACAGGAATACAAATATCATTTTTGCTCTGCCAGGAACCTTATGATTCATTATGTCCCTATACCAGCCTGCTTCTATTACCTCTGCTGGGTATTTCTAGTACGTGGCAACCTGACATAACCCAACTTTTGAAAGTCTAAGTCTGCTAGTGTGCTTTGATTAGTCTGACATTCAACCACTTGTCAGTGATAGAAGTCATTTCCTAGTGGGATCTGCCTTGGCAAACAGTTGTGCTAAGCTGGAGCCTCAGAAATCAGAGGAAGCAAAGCTAAATCATAAGAAGAAGTCATGGGCATTTTCTAGTGACATCCAAAGCTAACTCTCTAGAAAAGCAAGTGAAAATATCAGAAGGTGTTTTTTTTTAATGACTATTTGCATGGATTCTGTCATATAGCATAGGTTCTTTGGTGAATAATGTAAAGGATGCTATGCCTTGCCTAATCCCTGCTTAAAGGCATATCTTGCAGACGGAGCTGTCATAAAAGTTATGATGCAGGCCCCACCCTTTTGATTGGGGTTTTGGGTGCCCTTTTGACTTTTTTTAAAAGCCTTTCCATAGATACTCTGTTTCTACTGTTCTATTTAAAAAGATGTATGTGAGGAATATGAAGCATTTTGATGCCTCCCTATTGCAGTCTAGATGATTTTTAAAAAAAATCAAATCTCAAAGCGGCTCAAATGGAATCGGTTAACCTTCAAATCTTAAACGGCAAATTTGAATGAAATAACTGTGGTATTTGAATTTGAATCTCTAATTTGAATCAAATCAAAGCAGATTGGAACTGGCTGAATAAGTTGTTAGTGTAATTCCAATATTTATTTCAGTACTTTAGATTTCCGTACACCTTCATCTTTAGTGATTACCTGGCTTCAGAGGCAAAGAATATTGGAGAGAAAACTATTAAGTGGTTATATGAGAGGGATTTATGTAGAGACCCCTAGCTCAGGCCTTACACTCTAACTGGTGGCAGTTCTTAGGAGGAATAAGTTTCGACTACCTGGTCTTTTGATTTGAGACATCTCTCTTCAAACAAAGCATGCCCAGTGCTTTGCCACTGAACTACAGCCTCTCCCATAACATGCTGTCAGCTATAAAAAGAATGAGATAGAAAAGCAATGGGCAAAACTAAAATTAATAACACAAATACTGCTGGCATGAGGTATGATACTTTCTGTCCCTGGAACCTAGAGACATGGGTTGTGATTTTTATTGGAAAAACTTCAGGGGCATTTATTACAAAGACAAAACTTTCTCTTTTAGCCACTAGCTATATCTGGAATAGATGTTTTCACAAAATGTTAATATATTGCTGACAAATTCAATTCTTGTGAGAAAGGCAGGTAGAAAATAGGACCTGTCTGGAGATTCCGAGTTAGAGCCAAGATGGATGGTGCTAGCCTTGGACAACAGGCTGTAAATTGGGCCTTGTCAGCCCCTCATCTCTTTCTGTCACCTTAGGACCTGAGGAGGGACAATATTTGAAACAGAAGATCATCACATTTTGGAATTGAGGAAACAATGCAGTAGCTTAGAACATTTCTGAGCTGGGGAAATGGCTGAAAGAAAATTGTACCTAACTATGGTGCACTGAAGCTACATGCAGAAGTGATGGAGGAGAGGGAGCTTCCTTCTCTATGCTCTGATTGGCAAATGATTCCCCAGGATTTAGCCTATAGGTCATTCACTTACTAGATTTGTGTGCTTTAACTCAGGAACACAGTACCCTTTTCAAAGTGAGGGTCATAGTTTATTTTTGAATGGCACAGTGAAGTTGCAATCCCCCAAAGACATGGTACTGAAACAAAGAAGTTAGGTGGCCAAGGAAAAATATCCTAAATGTAATCTGATTACATTCATGCTATTTCAATATTATTCCTGTTTGTCACATGAAAATTACTGACTGATGGCAATCCTGAAGGGGTTCTGGGAGCCATATATGGTTCTGGACAATTAAGTAACTTACCCATTTTGATTAACTATGCTAAGGTTTGTGTCTGGACCATCTCACTGTTTCCACCTCTTTTGCCCAACTCTCATGCAAATTCATTCACATCAGCCCTTAAAGATTGCTCTTGAGTCAGCCAGAGAACAAGTGCTAACATTTCAAAGCACTTAGATGATAACAAAGGAGAAACTTAAAAGTATTTTAAAGTATATCTCAATCTCAACAGCAGCCCCCAGATTTCTGATAATCTTCATTTGAAGAAAGGAAAACAGACAGTGAGAAAAACCTCTCAGACTGTCAACATTCTGTGATCTATATTTATCCCTCTGAAAAGACATAAATATTACATCCAATGCCATATATTGATTTTGAAAAAGTATTGCAGCCTAAAACATACAAATGCCAAATGAGGGGATAAAGGTAGGAAAATACTCCAGCTTGGATAATAATCACAATCCAAGCTGGCAATTAGTCATCTCTTAAACACTAGCAAAAGCCATTGTTGAATCTATTCTTCAAAATGTTAATTGTAATGCAAATTGACTCCTTTCAACATTAAAAAACTGTGGCTTCTGCTTGTCCTTAGAGGATTCACCATATACTGTATTAGTACTGGAGTTTTGTACATGAGGTTAAATTGAAAGTTTTTGTATCTTTATAGTCACATATTTTTAGAACATTGTCCTTTACCTATCTAAAATGGTGGCACCTCTTTCAGTTGGTACTAGATATATAACTGAAAACAATTCTTTGAGATTTCATTTGTTAGACTTTCAAAGTGATATCTTGGAACACCAGTTGTTTTAACATGGGGCCTTTTGCAAATAGAATTTGGAGTCTTCCATTGAACTAAACTAGTTTGGACTCTCAATTATTATCCAGAACCTCAATGTTTCTGTCTTCATGAGCCATGGTGGCACAAGGGTTACAATGCAGTATTGCAAGCTAATTCTACCAGCTGCCAGCATTTCAATCTTGACTGGCTCAGAGTTGAGTCAGACTACCATCCTTCCAAAGTTAGTAAAATGAGGACCCAAATTGTGGGGGACAATATGCTGACTCTGTATACAGCTTAGAGAAAGCTGTAAAGCACTGCAGAGTGGTATATGAATCTAAGTGCTATTGCTATTCATCACTGGGGTTGCAAAGTTAATGCCCAATTTCAACATTATACAGAAGACATACTTTTGCAAAATGCTACAGTTTTGTAACATTTTCCATCATGGACTAGAAAAAAATATATCTGGTAAGAATTATTTTAAAAAACCTTTAGTCTCAATAGTTATCCTTGTCTGCATTGCAGTAAGCTCTAATAGTTTGTTTTTGGTTTGGTATCTGTTACCCAGCTATTGTGGTTTGAAACCATGCTTCATAATTTACTATGTTTGCAAAAACGTATGTAATTGTAGTTTACTCAATCATCCATGATTTACCAATCCATGCTTAGTGAAATCTGCTAACTCAATAGTTCTTAAACATCCAGAAAAATTAAGGAAGGCAATTGTTTTCCTGAATAATATATAATAACCACACAGATGTGTGCACACATATATTCAGCTGCTTTGAAATAGAATTTAAAGCATGTACCCTACAATGAAGAAGGAAAAAAACCCACACTATTTGTTACGGCAATGCTGTCAGTGTGACAGAGCAGCTCCAGTCTAAAACCCCTTCATTTAGTGAGCAATTATCAAATTACTTGATAACAACATGCTGAACCTGAAATGAGTTTTGTGTTGCAAGAGGCTTTCTCCAAATGTAGTGCATTATCCAGATGGCTGGGTTTTTTCTTCTCTCCTCCCTTTTTTCCCCAAACCTGCTTATTAGGAAAGGTCTTTTTACAAGGCAAAAGAAAAAAAAATCTACACTGATTTAAGTGTTTTAAAATATATAAACATGCAGTGTCAATTTGCTTAATGTTGGGAAAAATGGTTTTACTATCTACTTATGGTTTTATTAATCATTTATAAAGACATTTTAAGTTCAAAATACTTTTTTAAAATTTATTTTGTGTGTCCTTGCCATGAACCCATAATGAGATTTGCCGAGCTGAAACACAATACATTTTGGATTTCCTTGCCCTCTTTAGGGTTACCAGATTTGCAAATAGCCACTTTGAAGGCCATTAGCACGATTTTTACTGTACTTATAGAAGTTATCTTTCTTTGTTACAGATGAAACCTGCTTTTAAAGACTATTTGGCAACCACAGTCCTTCAACTCACAAGGCTTTTGACCAGGGGTGGGATTCAACCGGCATTACTACTGGTTCTGTATTTGCATTTTGTATCTACTACACCATTAGCTGAGCCATTGGCTGATAAGCATTGCACGCGAGTGCGCAGCATTTCAAAAGGCACTTTTTTTACAGCTTTTTCAACCTCAGCTGTGCTTTTTCAAAGTAGCTGAGGTTGAAAAAAGCAGGAAATAAAGGACACCTAAGAGCCCAGGAGGGCGGGTGGGCCAAACAGCAGCAGACACAGAACCGGTTCTGTGTCTGCTGCTCTTCAGAGCTACCGGTTCTATAGAGCCAGGCAGAACCGGTAGCATCCCACTCCTGCTTTTGACCCTTCTTTCTAGTTTTTACTATGCAACGGCGATTACACTAGGCTGCATTAATAGAGTCAAGAATCACATGAACTGTTAATAATACCACTTTATAATGCTTGGTAAGGCCACACTTGCACACCATACTGCATCCAGTTTTGGTCGCCACAATGTAAAAAAGATGTTGAGGCTCTAGAAAGAGTGCAGAGAACAGCAACAAATATGATTAGGGGTCTGGAGGTTAAAACATATAAAAAATAGTTGCTGGAACTGGGTATGTCTAGTTTAATGAAAAGAAGGACTAGGGTTGACATGATAGCAGTGTTCCACTGTCTCAGATGCTGCCACAAAAAAGAGAGAGTCAAGCTATTCTCCAAAGCACCTGAAAGCAAGACAAGAAGCAAGGGATGGAAACTAATCAAGAAGAGAAGCAACCTAGAATTAAGGAGAAATTTCCTGACAGTGAGAACAATTAATCAGTGGAACAACTTGCCTCCAGAACACTGGAAGTTTTTAAGAAGAAATTTGATAACCATTTGTCTGAAATGGTATAGGGTTTCCTGCCTAAGCAGGGGGTTAGACCTCCAAGGTCCTTTCCAACTATTCCATTCCACTCCTAAAATAGATATCAAGATACCAATAATCTTACTGAGACCTGTCCTTTTTCATAAAAGTACTACCAATAAGATTGAGCAGAGTAATGATCATGTTTGTTGTTGATAGCCAAATTATTTAAGCTAGTTAGAACCTAAGGGAGCCACTGCTCCAAACTGGAGAAAATGACACTTTAATGGGAAATGTCATTCAATGTTAAATTATATGCTTTGTGGTAAAGATTGCTTAATTTCATATATCAGGTTATGGTGTCTGAGATTATACTGACTGATTAACGGAGAATCTGACATGTGATGCATTGCAGAAATTGTGACCTAGAATGCTATTGCTTCTGCTGTAAAACAAAAAACAAAAACAAAAAACACTTCTTGGGGATCATTAGGGAAAAAATGAAAAATATTTCTGCCAATCTGATAACAGATCTATACAGTGAACCTTCTTTGAATATTCTATACAGTTTTGTTCTCTGCAGCTGAAAAGATTCATGAAAAGTGAGATAAAATAATAAAGGGTTTGGAGCAGCTCCTCCCCCCCCCTTTTTTTTAAAGTCACACTAGCTTACACTAGCATCTTTTTAACATAGAACAAAAGATAACTAACCAGGAACATAACAAAGATGAACGATATATGTATATTGTGTGAGAACAGTAAGATATACATTATAATGTATATCTCACTGTATAATTGTATAATGTATCCACCCCCCTGCTCGAGCAGGACACCCTATACCATTTCAGACAAGTGGCTGTCCAGTCTCTTCTTAAAAACCTCCTGTGATGAAGCACCCACAACTTCTGAAGGCAAGCTGTTCCGCTGATGAATTGTCCTCACGGTTTGGAAGTTTCTCCTTAATTCCAGGCTGCTTCCCTCCTTATTTTACATCCATTGTTTCTTAGCATGCCCTATGGTACTTTGGAAAACAAGATGACCCCTTCCTATTGATTGATTGATTTTATTTTATTTATTTTATTTATTTATTTGATTTATATTGCCACCTATTCGCTCATGGCAACTCAAGGCAGCTTACACAATGTAAAATCATATTTAAAACAAAAAATAAAAATAAAAAGAATAAGAACTAACAAAAAGAATCAAATAAATTAGCAAAGAACAATAGAACAAAATTTAGGAAATCAAAACAAAACCCCAAAACCAACTCCCACCTCCCACCCTGATGACAGCGGTTCACACTAGCCATTTGATGGGTTCCATCCCTCTCTGGGTTCCCCAGGCCCGCTGGCAAAACCAGGTCGTCAGTGCCTTTCGGAATAGTATTAATGAGGGGGGCATTCTAATCTCTGCAGGAATGATGTTCCAGAGAGATGGAGCCACCACAGAGGAGGCCCTTCTTCTAGGTCCCACCAGGTGTATCTCCCTCAGGGGTGGGACCTGCAGCATTCTCTACCTCCCCGCTCTAATGGGTCGGGTAGATGTCACTAGCAAGAGATATTTCCTCAGATAACCTGGACCCAAGCCATGAATGGCTTTAAAGGTGACAACCAGCACCTTGAATTGTACCCAGAAGTAAATTGGCAGCCAATGCAGCTTCTGTAGGAGAGGTGATACATGTGCACACTGGGGTCTGCATAAAACTGGGCCACTGCATTTTGCACTAACTGGAGCTTCCGGATGCTCTTCAAGCCCCGTGTAGAGTGCATTGCAATAATCAAGATGGGAAGTGACCAGGGCATGAGTGACTGTGAGTAGGGACCTTTGGTCCAGGAAAGGGAATAACTGGTGCGCAACCCACAATTGCACAAAGGCCCTCCTGGCCACGACTGCCACCTGCTCTTTGAACAGGAGTCATGAGTCCAGGAGAACCCCCAGACTACACACAGGGTCTGTTTGGGTAGTGCCACCCCATCCAAGACTAAAAGTGGTACTTCGCCCTGAATCAATGAACCCCAGACCCAGAGCCACTTGGTCTTGCATGGGTTTAGTTTCAACCCGTTGCTCCCCATCCAACCCCTAACAGCCTAAACCCCCTCCAGGCATTGAGAGAGGGAGGACACAGCAAGACTTAACTCACCACGGGCTGAGACATACACTGAGTATCATTAGCATATTGGTGATACCTTAGTCCATTGATGAATGATCTCACCCAGTGGTTTCATATAAATGTTGAACAGGAGCGGAGAGAGTACTGAGCCCTGCGGAACCCTGTAAAGCAGTGGGTGAGGGTTAAATCTCTCCCCTCCTATAAACACTGACTTCCACAGAGGAAGGAAGTGAACCAAGACAGCACAAGGCCTCCCAATCCCATCCCCTAAAGCCATCTCGGGAGAATCCCATGGTCAACGGTATCAAAAGCTACCGAGAGGTCAAGTAGAGTAAGGATGGATGCACTACCGCATCCCGCTCCCGCCAGAGATCATCCAAAAGTGCAACCAATGCTGTTTCTGTCCCAAATCCAGGCCTGAATCCTGACTGGTAGGGGTCGAGATAATCCGTTTCATTCAGAAACCTCTGGAGCTGCTGCGCAACCACCTTCTCAACAATCTTCCCCCAAAAGGGAAGATTGGAGACAGGTCGGAAATCATCCAACTGGGTGGAGTCCAGCGATGGCTTCTTAAGAAGAGGGTGGACCACAACCTCCTTAAAGTACTGGGGCACCATCTCCTCCTGTAGAGAAGCATTAATCACTGCCAGAGTCCATCTGCCTGTCACCTCCTGGGAAGCTTTCATAAGCCAGGAGGGACATGGGTCTAAAATACAGGTGCTCGCGCGCATACTCCCTAGGATCCTGTCCACTTCCTCAGGAGCAACAGGGTCAAACTGTTCCCAGATTATAGGGCAAGAAACTGCCACAGAAGCTTCCACTGGATCAGCAACCACGCCGGAATCTAACTGGGAACTAAATCGAGCAATTTTGTCTTCCAGAAAATCTGCACATTCTTCAGCGCGCCCCTTCAGGTGGACCTCTATCTTCTCCTTCCCCAAGAGGAGATGGCTCTTTTTGTGTGTGTGTGTGTGGCAGCCTCTCAAATACTGGAATCCTGCAATCATGTCCCAGGACTTTAATTATCTTAGTTTTTCTTGTTTGCACTTTTTCCAAAGTCTCAAAGTATGTTTTTTGTAATGTGGTGACCAAAACTGGATGCAGTATTCCAGGTGTGGCCTTACTAATGCTTTATAAAGTGGTACTAATACTTCATGTGATTTTGATTCTATTTTAATTATACAGTGAGAATAATTAACCAGTGGAACAACTTGCCTTCAGAAGTTATGAGTGCTCCATCACTTAAATGGAGTAATTTAAGAAGAGAATAGACATCCATTTGTCTGGAGTTGTGTAGGGTTTACTGCTTGAGCAGGAGGTTGAATTAAAAGACCTCCAAAGCCCCTTTCAATGCTATTATTATTCTGTATTTTGTAATATCCTGGAGGAGAATGGAAAGCTAATGTAATAAATATTAGAACATCAAATCATCTAATGGCTGATTGATTGGAACATATATTTAAACTTTGAAATTTGCCTCATAAGCAGTAGTGATGGCAAGCATTGGTCTGCCTTTAAAATGGAAAACAGCCATTTAGAAGGCTATCATGGTTATTAATCATAATAACCATATTTTACCTCCATATCTGAGACAGAGTTCATGATCTATACAAGTGGAAAGAAGATACCTTTATGCTCATGCCATTCAACTCATCTGCTGAGGAAGGATGATTTAGGGCATCTGTCCCATTGCAATTAGTGGAACTATGTTTAAGTAAATATTCATAACATTGGTTTATATGTACCATTTATTTTTAATGTGACTTGCTTGCTGCTTGTTTGGAAGGTGTCCAAAGAACGTTTAGGAGAATCAGAAGCTTATTGTATCTGTGTGTAAGAACAGTGACAGATCAAAGATGACAGGTGCTTTTCCAGAGGCAGTGACTTCAGAATGCCTGGATGCATTTTGAAACAGAATGACACCTCACAGAATTGAATGATAGAAAACTACGAAGGTGTCACTGTGTTCAATGTATACATCCATTATACATTAGTCTTTTGTTTGAAGTCATAGTAGAAGAGCCAGAATAGCCCCCTTTTCATTCATAAGGATTCCTTGCTATGGGATGTCACCTTCTCCAGGGCTCCAAATAGTAGCTACAAAAACAAATGCCATAAACTACAAACACAAAGTGAAAATGTGGCACAATATTTATTTATTAAATTTAAATGCCACCCATCTCACAACGGAGGGAATAGTGTTTATTTCCCTTTCTAGTGCTTATTTAGTGACCCTTTGTCTTAGTGGATAGAAAACCATAGAAAATTCCATAGACATAATCATGGGTTTATGTTTATGGAGTTCATGGGTTGTCAAATAGGTGTTGTCATCTGTCCATATCAATTTTAAAGACAGAGTATAAGAAGAGGAACCCATTGACCACAAGCACCTTGGCCAGCAGACAAAGTAAGCATTGGGGACATATGTGGACATACAACCTGACCCAATGGGATGCAGTACAGTATACGGCTACTTCCAGGTTTATTTGGATCAAGGGCCAATGGTGTTGGAGCCTAAGTGTTTCTATATAATGCCGTGTTATGATTGGAATTTAGGGTTAAATTTGCATATGTATTTACATGTACTTAGTGTGGAATGGCTGGGGAAAAAATAAGCCATGTTCTTCTTCCCTTTTCAGCTATACTATTTCAAATAATTACATCTCAGCAGTGGAAGGAGCCATTTTCATGTGTAGAAAGTACGGAGAGCTACCGTGGATGGTATTGATATAAAATTGATTAACTATTTGTGAACTTCCAGCAGAGATTTATTTCCATCCCCTCAACTGTTTTACATATCTTTATTTACTAATAATCTTTTCTTGGTATCACAGTATTTCTATTTTCACATCTTGGCAAGAAAAACCTTACTGAATACAAACTACAGCTTGAAAATAAAATGTCTTTTTGTGGGAAAATACAATATTTACATAAATTGTGGTTTATTTAAGCTTCTAATAAAAATATGTCCGAACACTTGGGGTTCCTTGGCAACAAATCTGGATTTGGAGAGCTTTTAGACAACAAAGGCTACGAGATACTCTTTATATAGGCTTGGACTGGGTTTACTGCACCCAAGATGAGAAAATCCAGATGGAAAGTGTAAAGCATAATGCATATTATCATAATGTGTTGACAGCTAGTTTCACTTAGCCATTCCTTCATTATTTGGGTCTATTTGGTGATAAAAGCTCTGATTAAAAAAACTGATGTTCAAATTGCTCATCAGTTCCCCTTGACCCTGCTAATTGCTCATTGAGAACCAGGGATAGAGGACTTGCAGGCTCATCAGTCTTGGTCAGTGATTTGCAGTGGATTATCTTAAAATCAAAGATGTTAATCAAATCCCAATCCAATGAAAAACAACACTTGTAATATCTAGTCCTGAAGTCATGAAATCGGGTAGCAATTGATGACTCTGAATGCCAGGTAACATCACCTAGGAGTGAAAGTAATATTGATGCTATCACAAGAGAAAGGCAACTTCATGTCCTCCAATCCATATATTAAATTTCAAATCTCATCAACTGTAGGCATCATGGCTAATGGCAAGCAGCATGAAAGCTACTGTTCCAAAGATTTGAACAGCCTTTCAAATTGTGTATCTGTTCTAGTTTTGTATCTTGGTGGTCAAAAATACAGATCTCAACCCTATAATGATTTGCTTTTTTTCTTGTGTAATATTTGTGAAACCATTATAAAAGTTCTGGCATAAGAAGGTCATCTTAATATTTGATGCCGACATAAAATAAATAAATCAGAATAAATAAATATGCCATAACTGCCGGATGCAAGAAAAATGTGTGGAGAGGAGGACTGAGCCACCAGTACTGCAATTTTAATTTCTTTACTAATAAAGGCTTCCATGTTCACCATGCCTACTCAGGTCACCTAGTGGACTTTCCATTCACTTTGCTTGTCAGAAACCAGCAGTGACAGTCACAAGTACATGAATGCAAGATATTGCATCAGTTGTAATTGTCAGATATAAATTGTCATTAAACGAGGATTACTTGTACTGTAAGTCAATCCCAACTTACTACTAGTGGAATACAAAGGAAAACATCTACAAAAGTCATGATCATTACCTCAGTCTCAATTTCCATAAGCCGGGAGAATTCTAACTTAAAGTACAGAATGTACTGGGAAAAGTGTTTACAAATATATTTATTAAGGGAAATGTACTTACTCTACACATGATTTTTTTTTAAATCCCACTCCTTGAATGTACAAATCAATGTGTAAACAAAATGCGTTTATCAATCAGGAAAATTGCCTGTTCTTCAAATCTCCATCTGGACAGCTGCTAGTGTCACAATGTTAATCCTGTTTGCATTAACACAGATTCTTGATGCTATGCTTTCATGAAATGAAAAATAATGCTTTCAGAAATGGGACCAGTTCTGTACTGAATGCAAAGTATCAGAGTTGTAAGCATTCAGTGCATCCCACAAAGTCCTTCTAAAACTGCCACTATATTGTACATTTTATCATATCAGAAGGTAGAATTAGATGTAAAGGAAATATTTTATACACGTGTACGTGTACGTGTACGTGTGTGTGTGTGTGTGTGTATGTGTATGAATATGCATATATATGTATGTGCATATATATGTATTGTGTGTATGTGTGTGTGTGCATGTATGTATAGAAAACAAATTTATTTTTTGTCCTGGTTTGTCTTTGTGCTGTGGCTTCTCTATTCTATGTATGTCACTCTACTCAAAAATCCAACAAGGATTTGGGGAAAACTAGTTGAGCAAACCTAGATTAGAGAAAAGAAGAAATGCCTGTTTTTTGTAAGTAATCAAATGCTTTCTGTCTGAGATTAAAATCAAAATGTACATCTTTGCCCATATCCTATTAATCAGAACTCAGAAACTTCTTCAGTAGAACTCCATCCTCCTCCCTTTTGCCTCCTAACTCTGACTCTAATATACTTCATCTGCGTGGTCATCTCAAGCAAGGTCTGCCTATTAAGCCTTTCTCCCAACACATATACTAAAACCTATGACCTCCCAGCATTCATTATTTTCCATCCTTTTCAGTCAATGCTTTGAGAAAGAAAATAAAGGGTCAGGCAGAAAAGTACTCTAGCCTCAAGGTAGGTGAATGATTTTTTTCCCCAAAGAGGGATTTCTGATAGATTTTTCTAATGAATCTTCTTGATTCCTGTCAGTTTTGTCACAGATGCTCAGGTTGTTTTGATAGATAAGTGTCAGCTCAGATAGGGTTTTTGTTGATATTCCCCTTCACAAAAGATCCGTTGGCAGCCTGTCAGCTTTCTAAAACATTGGGTTTTCTCAGAGTTAAACTCCATCAGACTCATTGGAAATTTTGTTTGCTAATGAAAGCCTTCAATTCCTACAAATTCTGTCATCAACTGTACTTCAGTAGGACAGTGTGCAAATGCCAATAGCTGCCAGCAAAAATGCAAGGTGAATTTCCAGCTACTTTTTCCTCCACTGTGATTTCTTCTCACTTTTTTCTCTGAACATAGAAAAAGAAAGACATGCCATCATTTCCCCCTTTTGCTCAACAAACTAATCAACATGATACCATCATTATTGAATAGCATGAATACAGCAGTTATTGTGCTGTCCCAGCCAGTCTATGGGAACTGGATAGTTACTTAGGAATTATGAGCTGTCCCCTTAAGGGAATGCATCATGGTAAATACATTTAGGTATCTTGGGAAATGTAGTTCATGTCATGTTGCCACATCTGTAATTCTGATTGGTCACTAAATTGACCCTCGAGGGGTTGGGGGAGGTTTCCCTCATTCTTTCCTGGACTCACTAACTCATAGCGGCTTTTTCTACCGCTATGAGATGGGTTAGGAGATGACTATCTTTTACCTGCAAGGCTGATATACAAAGGATTGGTCATTATAGAAGAACTTCATCACAAATGTGAGTTATGAAGATACCTGATGTATCAATAAATGTACTTTGTTATGGATGTTTTGTGGAATTTATCTATCTGCATCTGCACAGCTACAAATCCACCTCTGTGCATGAGACAGGAAAGTTATGATGTGTCCCTTTTCTTTCTAATACTAATCCTTTGGGTCAAATCATTACAGCTTAGTTAGGCTCTTCAGAGTCTTACCATAAGATCTTTCTAAACTCTGGTACCTGGGATCTTTTCAGTATAAAAACTAGGGAGTGCTTCTAAAGACATGTCCCATGTAGTGGCTATGGATCTCTCACAATCATAACTGAGGAAACCTAGGACATTACCATATTTCCCAACATCACATTTAGGAAAACTAAGCCTTATAAAAAGATGCTACTTAGATTATGTAACACAACACCATGGTACTGGAGTTCCAAATATTTTGGAATCCAATTATCTATCAGGACTAGTCAGCATGACTTTTGGAAAGAGTCAAAACACTTCATATTTTCTATGTCCCACTTGGTTATTTTAATTTGCAATTTTATTTATGTTGGTTTATTACTTGGTAGATTTAGAAACTGCCCAGCTCTGCTCAATAAAGGTAATGAAATCATTCTCTAAATCTGTCTAGGGCAGGGCTGTCAAACTCCTGGCCCCCAGGCCAGATGAATCATGCGCTGGCCATGCCCAGTTTAGCGAAGGGGGAAAAAGTCCTGATACATTATGTGATGCTGCCATAATGATGTGAGTTTGACACTCCTGGTGTAGGGCTTTCAAATAACAGTGATCAGTTTTTAACTGTGCCCTGCACATCTCTGTTGGCATATTATTATTGTGACCACATGCTAAAAAGTAAATGCATGTAGGATCATACTGTACTGGACACATCATATCTGACAACAGAACATTATATGATAAAGATCAATTGTAATATAAATAATATTGCAATTTATATTATAAAACAGATATATGGCATGTGTATATATGCATATATGTCAATAATATATAAATGTGTATTGAATAAGAAATTCACATAAAATAGGGAATGGAGTTTGAAACCAAAATCTCCTCCATGCACTCTGAGCTGTGTTGTTTTCTTGGAGACATTTCAATACCTAAACTAAGTAATATCATCAAAGCTAGTGAGAAGTGGGGTTTGTCCTCAGTTTATGTTATACTGGCCTTCCCTGTCAGTGTTGATGGAAGCAGTTTTGGAGGTACTGGGCTGTTTGGCCAGTAACTGTACATGGAACATAAAGTGAGGACAAACCCTACTCCTTATTAGCATTGAAGATATTACCTACTTTGGATAATGAAATGTCTGCAAGAAAACAACCAAGCTCTGAAAGCACCAAGGATCTTTTATTTCAGCTCTGAGCTGCAAATATTCTCCTTTATTAGAATTTCCTCTTTTATATGCAAATATATTTTCCACTTGGTTGTTAATGGCCTCAATGTGTGTGGCTTTTTCTGATGTTAATTCTATATCAAAACATCCCTCTGCCCCGGTGATGTAGTGGTTAACTCTATCCACAGCCTGGAGTTCGATCCGGACAGAGCTCAAGGATAACCCATCCTTCCATCCTTCCAAGGTCAGTAAAATGAGGACCCAGATTGTTATAGGTAAAATAATGCTTACATTATAAATGGCCTAGATGTTGGAGTGTTAAGGGGCGGTATATAAGTCTAAATGCTATTGCTGTTGCTAATGCTATTAGGAGGGATGGTATATGGAAAAAATGATGAAGTTTCAAATATCAGGTCATGGCCCCAATGAAATCCTCTCCCTCCAACCTGTGGATATTAATGTAGCATTTTTCCTTTCCTTCTTTTATGATAAAGAAGCAACTTATCTGGGTTGCATAGTGGGCTTTTCTGATATAAAGAATCGCAAAGAGACTGCAACTCTGACAAGAGAGCCTTGTGGTGGGATTCAATTTTTTTTACTATTGGTTCTGCGGGCATGGCAGGAAAAGGATACTGTAAAATCTCCATTCCCTCCCCACTGCTGGGGGAAGGTTACTGCAAAATCCCATTCCCTCCCCACCTCACTAACCTGATTTCCAGCTCCATTCTTCTGTGCAGGGCAACAAAAGAAGACCCAGCCAATCAGCTGGGACTAGGGAGGCAGAGAATAGATGGGGGTGGGGCCAGTCAGAGGTGGCATTTGCCGGTTCTCCGAACTATTCAAAATTTCTGCTATCGGTTCTCCAGAACTGGTCAGAACCTGCTGAATACCACATTTGAAGAGAGCTATTCCCATCAACATGCTTTCAAACTTTGTTTGAAATAATTATTTTTAAAAAATCAATGTGAATCTCAACTTTGAAGTCATCTTCCTTTATGCTGAACTTTCAGGGGTAATGTATTCAACAGACGGCATAAGGAAAGGAAAGTTGTGACACATGAGCAAATATGACCAATTGTTCTCCTGTTATAAAGCTAAAGGACTATAAACTCTGAGATGGCCAAATAATTCTAACTACTGATTTGAAAAATCCCAATATTTCCTATTACAGTATATGTTTTTTTTTTAAAGTGCTAAAATTCCATCCAATTGTAAGAAGATTTAGTGGTATAGTATTTATTTAGAGCAGATGTTTTTGGAAGGAGGTCACCAAAGTCTTATGACATTTCCTTTTAATGTTTTTTAATTAAAACTTTTAAACAAGAAAATAAAAATTAATGCAAACACTAATATTAACACTAATATAAACAGCAAAAGAAAGAAAGAAATCAAAGGCAAAAGAAAAGAAAAACAAAAGAAAAATATATGAAGAAAAATAGAAAAGAAAGAAAAAAGATATAAGAAGTAGATTCCAATATTCTTCACAGCAATTACAAGCGCAAATATATTCTAACCTTTCTCTCTATAAAGTTATTTTATATTCTTCTTCTTTCTATAACCTGTCCTGTCTAATCATCAAAACCATTAGTCATTTTTTCCATTTTTACACAAAAAGTCCATAAAAGGTTTCTAGTCACCAATAAATGTAGATAATATCTTTGCTCTAGTCAGGCTTGTGACATTTTCTGATAATTCTATTTATTTATAGAATGATCACAGAGCATGCAGAATGAATATTCCTAGAGCACAAGCTAATCTTCCACATCCACACCAGTCAAGATTTTAGAATACTTTAGTTAAGTAGTAGAGCTTAGGCTTCCCTTTCTATTTTCATGCCTCCCTTACTCTAATTTCCTAGCTCAAAATTATAATTTGTGGTTGGACCTAGATCACATCAGTTTTAGCTAGGAGGAGAAAATATGAAATGCTTAGTTACAGAGGTGGTATCCAGCAGGTTCCAACCAGTTCTGGAGAACTGGTAGTGGAAATTTGTCAGACAACCGGTAAATACCACCTCTGACTGGTCCCCCCCACCATCTATTCTCTGCCTCCCATGTCCCAGCTGATTGGTTGGGCCTTCTTTTGTTGCCCTGCACAGGAGAACGGAGCTGGAAAGCAGGTTAGTGGGGTAGGGAGGGAATGGGATTTTGCAGCAACTGCCATGCCCACCAAACCACGCCCACAGAACCAGTAATAAATTTTTTTGAATCCCACCACTAGTTAAAGACCTGGATAGCCAAACTAAAAACAATATACCTAAAATATTTTTATTAACTTTCAAAGAAGTCTCAGGTATTCTCTTGACTCTTACCTCACTTTATTGTTATCGCCAAAGCAACTTTTTTTTTTTTTGGTCAATGACAAGAGGCCAGGCATTTATCAATCTGCAGACACCAAAGAAAGGATAAAAAAGGGAGAAAATTGTCTTCATTTTAATACAAACCAGTCTAATTCTTACTTTCTGAACCAAAATGTGAACAATGAAGTAATTATTCTTTATTTGACACATGTCTCTGCATCTTATGATGTACTTCTCGGATTTTAAAAAATATGCAAAGATGTAGAAACAGGGAAAGAAATATATTAGAAGTCAGCCGCAACCTCTTTCTCCCCATAGATTATGGAAAAGGAAAGCAAATATGAACCCAATTTTTAAGTAGATGAAAAGGTACATGAAAATTGTACTTGTTAACATGTTACTGTTGCTCATAGTTAGTCAGACTAGGCACCTTGCAGGTAAATAAAAATAATTACTGAGAGCTCCTCTTTTTTTAAAAAAAGATAATTGATTAAATCATGCTTGAAAAAAATGGCAACATTATACAAAACAAGATCTACAGATTTACCCATTCCTAGCAGCAAAGGAAGGTTTCTATGCACCAGTTGGGTTAATGTTTTTTACACTTTTAATTTTCTAGTGCTTTATCAGAAAACTAAAATGAGGAAACAATCAGAAAAACAAAACAAATATGGGGAGAAATTGGCATGAAGGGACTTACTTATGAGGAAAGCGCAAAAAAAGTATATTTAGCCCTGTTAGGCTAATGACTAAGAGGACATGAGATAACCATCTGGAAATATATGACAGATGTAAATAATACATTTGGGAGAAGAGAAGCCAGGCATGGAAATTTGTTAAGTTGTCTTATGGGAGGGTATGGATTTTCAAAAAAGCATCTGCTCTTGCTGTGAAATCCCCCATCACTACCAATCACTTTTGCAGAACGTCTACCAAATGACCCAAAGTATCAAAACATCGATAGATCTTTGTGCTTTTCTACTCAGCAGGGCTGGCCTTAGGCAGTGGTGGGCTGCAACTGGTTTAAGAAACAGGTCTGTGAGTGCACATAGGCAGTGTTCAAAATACAGCAACTTGGAAGTTCAACTTCTTGCCTTCTAGGGCAGCCCCAGTAATTAGAACAGCTGAGGCACAGAAATCAGCTGTGCTGCAAGAATCAACTGAGCCAGAAAGAAGGAAATATAAGACAGGATAGGGTGGGGGTTGATGGGCGGGGCCAGCTGATGGTCAGAACTACCAGTTCACTAGAATCGGACTGAACCAGCAGCATCCCACCACTGGCCTTGGGATTTCATACCTGGAGCAGAAGAAGATGAGGAAGACATTACCCACTAGCATATTCATTCCCCAGCAATAAGTATTACCCTTTACTTTCTAGAATGTCAGCTGGTGATCCAATCACAATATCCCTTTCTGAACAGAAAGTACATTCTTCTGGGATGGATCATTTGTACCAAGATGTATAATAGCATCAACATCACAATCCTTACTGGCATTCTTGACTATCTTAAGAATACACCTCTTGTCTCTGCTGGCAGTAGGACCTGGCAGACATCTGACCTCTTTCAAAACCTCCATACCCTTTCCTAAATTTACATCCCTTACAATTGAGTCCCCAACCAGAAGGTGGCTTCTCTTTTTGGATGCCTTACTTTTCTTGTGTCACTGGTGCATAATACCTGATTCACACTTTCTCCTTTCCAAAGTAAGTTCTTCTAGGACCATGATCCCCAGCTTATTTGAATTATCATTATCACAACTACCTTGACCTGTCACTTTAGTGTCCCTATTAAGGTCAGCAAGGGCACTGTATTTGTTATGCTGGGACACAGCAAAAGCTTTGTTGCACCCTGCCAGATCCCACAGTTGTCCATACTGCCCTTTTCCTGTAGGATCTTTGTGGTAGTGGCGGCTGGTAGCATGGGAGCTCAATAGATGGCTGGATTGGGAACCTAATTTCTTCTTGGAGAGCACAGATTAGATATTCTAGATAGGTAATCTGTCCATGTAGACTGGTAATTTTTTTACAAAGAGGACAGTATCCAAATTTGAAAAGAGTACTCTGAAAGACAGCTGTAAAGCAAGTATTACACTGAACTAAGCCCGTCATTTTGAAATAAAATAAAATCACAATCTCAAGTGCACTAACCCTAAATGTATTATTGGTATTTTTGGTTTATAGGTATATGATTTGCACGCCATGCGGATCGCTGTCTTTGTCCTTTGTAGTCATCATCTTCCCCTTCACAAGCAGCCAGCAGCTCCTCCCACCAACCTCTTGGAATTTGAAATGTAAATCTATCTATCTATCTCTACACACACACACACACACACACACACACACACACACACAGAGAGAGAGAGAGAGAGAGAGAGAGAGAGAGAGAGAGTTTTGATGTTTTATCTGTTTGCATACACAGAGGCAGAGTTAATACTAACAGGATCCTGTAGAGGAATCACATGTACTTCTGAGACAAACTTCAATTCAAATTCCTCCAGTTCCCAGTTTATAAATAGGGCTATTATCAAAATAGGTATGGTTTTTATGCTGTTTGCACAGAAGTTGTTTGTTATTCCTCTATCTTATACTTTATGATTCCTTTGAAGACCTTTCCTATTCCTTTTTGTGGCTGTCTTCATTATTCCAGCTTCCTTTATCTTCCCTTCTTTTCTTCTTTTTATAAATTAATCTTACTTCTTCCGCCCTGACTGCCTCCCCTGCGCACTTTCTTGGACCTAGAAGGTTGATCAACATTTTGCTTGCTAAATGTTCAGGTTTCCTTTTATTGTGCAGGTGAACAAAGACTGTGGGAAGTCGAGATAAAACAGACAGCTGCAAAGTCACTGCAACCTGTGTTTTTCTCTTCAGAGAACAGGCATAAAACAAGAATAGGAGATTGTCATTGTGAGTGAATCTATTGAGGCTTGATTCCTTGAAAAAATTGTTAAATCAGGGAGGGAGGAGTTAATATTGATTTGATGTTCAGTTATACATGCGATTCAAATTCTTTAACAACTGGTTCTGTGGGCGTGGCTTAGTTGGTGGGCATGGCTTGGTGGTCATGTGACTGGCTGGGCATGGCCAACTCAATATCACTCACATTGAGGAATACATCTCCTTGCCTGGCCTCTCATGACTGTGGGGATGCAGTCGTAAGTGAGAAAAATGGCCATAAGTCACTTTTTTCAGTGCCATTGTAACTTTGAATGGTCACTCCACACAAGCAAAGTACCAGCAAAGGAGGGGGGAAATACTCCAGAGACATTCCTGAGACAGGAAGTCTAGTCCTGCCAAGAATGTAATAAGGGTTAACTGAGAGGCAGTTTCTGTAAGCAACACCAGAATGTTTCCTTCCTGCCTTCCTTACAGGATTAGGCCAGTAATTTCTTCTAACAACCAGTTCTCCAAACTGCTTAGAATGTTAACCATTTCTAGTGAATAGGTGTGAACTGGTAGAATCCCCCCCCTGGTTATATAGTCAAGCTTTATTCTTCTTTGCATGCTTCTTTTTTAATAATGAGAATGGGGTGTATGGATGGCTGTAGCTTCTTGACTGTGGCATCACCAGAATGGAGGAAGTCCAGTCATAACACAAGTCACTGTTAATATAAGATACTCCCCAGGTCCCAGTCTGCAACTCCCAGAGATGAAGTTGCTTTCGTTAGGCAACAGTGTGACTGCTTATGGTAGCATTATTTTTTGCAAAAAATAAAATAAAAAGCTAAAATAGAAGAAGAAATGGAAGAACTGACAATCAGCTTTTGTTGAGGGAAAATACACTTTTCCTGTCTTTGAGTATTCAATCTCTCAAGAAAGAAAAATAAACAAATTACAAACTGATTTTTTTAAAAAATTAGAAACACCATTATATAATTGGATATGTTTCCCTATGACCCTCAGTGGTTGTGAGTGTGTGTGTGTGTGTGTGTGTGTGTGTGTGTGTGAGTGAGAGAGAGAGAGAGAGAGAGAGAGAGAGTGGGGGGAGGGAGAGAGAGAAAGAGACCATTTTTGAAAAGATGTCTATTTCAGACAGGATGGAAGTTGCCTTGGTTCTTTTTATTATATCAGGCAACTATGATTTTAATTTCATATATTATATAATTTTAATGTTCATAATGTTCATTTTGATTATTAAATGTTAATTACATATATTTGAACTAATTGATTTTCTGCCTGTGTGGATGAGTGTGTGTGAATGTGTGGATGTAGCTTTGTGCATTTGAGACTGCGTATCTGGACGCTATTATTATACTTCAAAGACTGGTCATCTGCAGAATTTCTGCTGTTTATAGTTTTAAAAAAATAAAGTATCAGTTTCTGTATAGATTTTAACTACATTACAATAGCTGATTGATCTAAATTTGTTTATATCATCTGATCAGATTTCATTATGAATACTATATTCTACATTATTCATTCATATTTCATTAGTTGCAAACTAGCTAGAAATGCTATTGTGGCTTCTCACTGTGTGAAGACAGATTTAAGATCTAAGGAAATTAAAGTCAGTATTATTTTTTATTTTTGAGATGAAAAATTAAGGGTTGCTAAGAGCTCTCTCCTATTTTGTAGAAATATACTACATGATGCCCTTTCGGCCTATTTTCTGAAGCTTCTTCTGAGCATCCACAATGATGGTAAGACACAAATGAGAAATTTAATGATTCTAAATTTACTATGTTTCAGCAGATGGCAGCACTTCGCTGACCTTTTGTGGGATGTGAAATGAAGTGATAGGACTGGATGGATTTCTTCAAAGAATACTAAGGCTGAAAGCTAAATTAGCATGCTTGAAAACATATTGTATGAGGGCAAAGACATGCCACTTCCATTTTGCTACTGATAAAGCTATATGGACATGTTCTTGAAATCACCAGAAGTTGAAGTTGACTTGAAGGTCCATTTAACATCTTGAATGTGGCTTCAACAACTGGTCTGATCTTGCTTTTCCACATGGATTTACTGAAGGTTCACAGGGTCACTATTTTGAAAGTTTAAATGATGTCAATCTTATCATATTTGTATTCAGGGTCCTGTTTTGCAATCCCAAGCCTCCCTCCCATCACATTCTTCCTGTCAACCAGTCTTCTTTGAAAGGTCTTGCTCTGATTGTGAGTGCCATCAGGAATATATAAAAGAGGCTTCAGTGGGATAGATCTTCAATATCTGTAAGATAAATGTATTTTGACTTCTGTTCATGTTTTATCAAGCTCTGCAAGACTGGCAGTTTCAGGAAAAAAGATCTGAAAAGACCTTTATTGCTAATAGGGCAATGAAATTTGGAAAGGCTATCAAAGGTATTCTCCCACACAATTTATAGCTGGTATGATTAAAGTGGAATTACTCTGAATTTTTTTCTCAGTCTTCTGCCTTACTTAGACTTAAGAATCTATTCTGTAACAGCCCTGTTTTCTCCTTTAACTTTCTTACTGTCTCCTCTGTGTTTCCAAAGTCTGTTAGGAAGTTGTAGCAACATAGCAATAAACTTTAAAGATTGTGTTTTTCATATTATAGAGCAAAATCACTTAGACTTATATACCATTTCATAGTACTTAATAGCCTCTCTAATATTGTCACCTTGGAAGGATGGAAGGCTGAGTCAACCTTGAGCTGGTGAAGATCAAACTGCTGGCAGTTGACAGAGTTAGCCTGCAATACTGCATTCTAACCACTGAGCCACCACAGCTCTTCCATATATAAATTTGATGTTCTTGCTAACCTCAGATGGGCGCAGTCTTCCATATAGTGAAAGATGGCCTACTAGGATTAATATCAGTTTTTATTACATATCAAATAATCTCCTGAATGTGGTTTATTTTCTTGCAGTGATCTTTGTCCATCTTAAATATTAATAACTAGAGTATATGAATGGGTGAATATGATCCAAGATGGATCTGAATGAACAAGGTGTCAGATGACCTCAAAAAGATGTGGCCATTTTAAATTTGTGTTAAAAATCACTTGGGTTAACTTTTTTTAATCCAAGTGATTTTTATGATTATATACATCTATTAATCTCTTCCTCTCCCTCCACTCTCTCTCTTGACCAGGTGGCATGGAAAGTAAGAGGGTAGTACAACTCTAGCTATGTTTGAATACAAACAAATATCTGAACCCATTTCAAACCAGAACTGGCTCTGAAACAGTCATAATGGATGGTTTTTTTAATAGGCAAAAGATAAAAAGAATGTAACTACTGATTCATTTTTCTCTTTTAAATGTTTCATATAGATAGAATAGAATAGAATTCTTTTATTGGCCAAGTGTGATTGGACACACAAGGAATTTGTCTTGGTGCAAATGCTCTCAGTATACATAAAAGAAAAGACACATTCATCAAGAGTCAAGAATCATAAGGCACAACACTTAACAATAGTCATAGAGTAGAATAAGCAATCAAATCATACTAGGAAACAGGCCATATAAATCATAAAGATACAAGTAACAAAATTACAGTCATACAGTCACAACTGGGAGGGGATGGGCGATAATAGTGATGAGAAGATTAATAGTAATAGTAGTGCAGACTTGTAAATAGTTGGACAGTGTTGAAGGAATTATTTGTTTAGCAGACTGATGGTGTTTGGGATATAATAGCAACCATGGTATTTTGAGGGACCTATTCTGCAGATTGGATGTATGAAGCATGATATTAGAGTAATAGGCTTCTAACCACAGGATATAATTCAAAAATAATTTCTGCTCCACCCATTGGGCAATTGGAAGTCACTTATCCTTATTTTTTAACATCTTAAATGAAGGAGATGAGAAGATAGCATGGTACTGTATTGAAATATTAGTAATACCCTGATGATATGTCTGTCTGGGTCATTCTTCTCTATTTCTCCATGTCACCTGAGCAAAGTAAGACTGGTTAGATGTTGAAGCAGTGGAAGCTGCAGCACAGTGACTGATGGTTGAATCATAACAAGACAGGTCCCCTCGATAGCTGATTTTTTGATAACTGAACTGGAGATACTTCTTCATTCAATCTTGTCCATGAAAACACAGTTGGCCTTAATAGTTTGGAGTAGAATTCCACAACTTTGTCTGATTTACCAACTACAGGTATTCCTAGATAACACAGGACCTAGTGATTGATCATAGTTATTCATGGTCTAGCAACCTTTTTACTGAATGACTGTAATTTGTTGTACATGGAGCTGTCCTTGATGGATAATTCAAAAGCATCTGACAGTAAAAATACTATCACTACTGTGACCAATTTAGGGACATTGGCTTGCTTTTAAAAGAATATCTGTGTCTCTTTCACTTCCAAGATTATTTCATGGTATTTATATTTAAAATCCCAAATAGCTCGAGTCTACATATTTATTAAGAAATACCTCTTCTGATATCAGGTTGCCTGTGCTTATTATCATTATAAGGGGAAGACATTCCCCAAGTACTTCTGTTGCATAATACAATATTAAAATCAAACATTTTGTCTTTGTGGTGCCCTGATTGTTGAGGTGATTGGTGCCCAAACCATAATTTGTCTAGTGGCAGATGAATAGGCATTTAAATATTTAAATTTGCTTTTTAAAAACTGGATATTGATTTATATAATTTCAGCATTTGGATGGATTTTTGTTTATTATAGCTCAATTAGATTTGTTCTTAATTATATTGTGTAAACCATATGACAGAAATGCAGGGCAGTCAAAAAAATATGCAGCATATTGGCAGAGAATCCTGGGAGTTGCAATCCCAGGACATCCAGCTGGTGTTATGTTAGTAGCCCTAGGTATTCATTGGCCCTTGAAGCAGTAATCACTTACCATGAACAATGAGCTGTAAAATTTGAGCAGAATATAACTGTTCTTCTCCACCGAGATTAAATGAAAAAGGTATAATCATCATAGTCATAAGTGTGCTTACTGCTGGAACTACAAGGGGCCATTAGCATTAACAAAATGCCACCATTATAGTATCATTGCAAACAACAATGACTTTCACCACCCATGATAGGGTAGCTAAAATGGATGAACTTGGCAACCAATATTTGCCAAATAGTGATTGCAAATGAAGGATGGAAGGAGAAAATGCAAAGTTTTTGCTCTTGTTTGAAAGGCTGAAAGCAATTTTTGGCCTGCATCTGGACTGCTGATAGAATGATGAAGTGATCAGGCAAAACAATGTCGGAACATTCTTCCCTATACTGGCGTAACCAGGCTATACACTCTCAGACCCTAATGGATTTGACTCGTCACAGGCAGGCTGCACTAATCAAATGGGGCAAAGCAAGCTTGTTGAGGGATGAGGCAAACCAACCTGGTAGCATTTGCTTCTTCATCTCCTCGCTTCCTCTCCCAGGACCACATCAATCCAAGTCAGATGGAATTTCCATTTATATTACAGCCAAACCATTTTTTGGGAGGATGGCACCAATCCTGTGTCTTGACCTTGGCTTCTCCTTTTCTGTTCTTCAGTCCTCCAACTTTCTTTTCCCCTCCATCTCTTTCATCACATCCGTTTTTGCCATTTCTCCCCTCATGGATCGTATCTACACCTAACTTAACATTTAAATTCAGCCTGTCCAGGCAATTCAAATTTTGCACAGCAGAGAAAAGCATGAAAAGCAAAGTTTTCATCATTTTAACCAAACTACGACTCCCAGCATTATTTGTAAAAAAGATTTTATAACTAAACTGGTATAATGCCAATATCATTTGCAATATATAATTGCTGAATTTTGGACAGCTTTTCCCTCTCTTGTATTTGCTTTAATTTCCTGCTTAATCCTATTTCTTTCTTCCCCATCCCCATCTGTTTCTTTTCTGAAAAATGTATCATCTTTGCCTGTGAAGGACTTTGCTTCTCTTCAGTTTTCCAATTAATCCATATTCCAAAAGTACAATCTTGTCTGTCTCAGCACTGCAATTGCTGCTTTGATTGAGCTTCATGTTAGGCAGGGGGTGGCAAAAAACAGTCAAGTGCTGTAAATGACTATTCTTATTTATTTATTTGAAATATTTATGCTCCACTGAATAATCAAATGGCTGCTAACAAAATAAATAACTTGTAGCCTGTTAGACATATACATCCCCCAGACTGAGTTCTGAACCCTTAGCCGCTTTATTGCATTGCAGAATTGAGTGGCAGAATGATGGCTCATGGATTTGGCAAGCTAAGGCATTTTTTTTAAAAAAAAAAAACTTGGCAATTTTAAGTTGTATGGACTTCAGCTTCAAGAATTTCATGTTGTTCATGCTGGCTGGGGAATTTTGGGAACAGAAGTCCACAAACGTTAAAGTTGTCAAGTTCCAAAAATACTGACTTAAACAAATGATCTCAAAGGATCTTTTCATATCAACACCCCAAAAGCTGTCCAAAGGGCCCATCCATTCCGATGATATCCCTGCTATGCCACATATGAGACTTAGGTGTTAAATGGAAAAAATAAAAACTTCAGTCTTCAGGGGAAAAAGTTTGCCTGAACGCTTTGCCCTGATGAGGCACTTGACACTGGTTTGCTTGCCTTGGCAAAAATTGGGGGAAAAAATTATATGAAGCATCTTCTCATAACTGCAAAGGCCAGGCAGGGAAAGCAAAACAGCCCTCTGTTCTACTCCATACTGAATGGGTGCTTTGCTTCAGTGAAGACCTGAGTGAAGAATCCCCACAAACCCTTTATTTTTCTGCAGAAAACTAGACACTAATGACTAAGAAATGGGAGTAATAGAAATGTTGGTCTCTAGACCCCAACTTTCTAAGCTGCTAATCTTCCTCTAAATCTTCTGACCATGGCACAAAGAAGGAAGAAGGAATTGATGTACAGCAGCTAGAAATTCATCTCTCAGAGAAAAAGGCTTCCACACCCAAACTTCTGCTAATCATCTCTATTATTTGGACTTCCAGGGTCAAAAACGACAGACCAGAAGTAAAAAAAAGATGGACCAGGAGACAAAATTATGTTTATAGATCTCCCTCAACTGTTATTTAGCTTTCATATCTTTGGGTTACAGCAAGTTTTGAAGCATGACCAAGAAAAATCAGGATTTTATAAATATCCAAATTAATTCACTACCGATGTTCTGCTTTTTCTGAAAAACAGTTTTCCCCCCGTCATTATGCTCCATACAGATTTTATTATCTAAGAAGATAATTTTATTATCCTTACTTTACAATCATTTTTTACTCTATGGAATGCTTCTGGGTTGTGTTGTCAATAGACATTCCTTGTGAATGTTACTGTTTACTTGCTGGATTTTTTTATTTGAATATTTTGGAAATTGATTCAAATTGACCAGTATTTGGCCATTTTCTAATTCTAGCTAAAGTAACAGACCACAGAGAAGCAAATGGGCATTAGGTGTATAAGAAAGAAACATTCCCAAGCTCTTCTATCTTGCTTGCAAACCAGTGGTGACTAACCTTTTTGGCACCAAGTGCCCAAATCATGTACATGCATGCAGTATACACACATGTATGCACAAACCTCCAAAATACAATGCATATGCATCCCTGTGCATGCAGGCCATCCCCCATGCATGCACGGCTGAGACCTAAAGACCAGCTGGCCAGCGGGAGGCACATGAGTATGCGCAGCAGAGCTGAGCTGGGGTGACGGCTCACATGCCCGTGTGCCACCTCTGGCACACATGCCATAGGTTCACCATCACAGTTGTAAACTGTCAACTTGACCATCCTGTGTCCAAAACAATCCCAACTGGCCAATCAGTGGAGTAAAAAATTAATCAGAGTAAATTGGTAGGAAGATCTTCCAATATGCTATACAAGAACCTTCCCACTTCACCCCATATCCCTCCTATGTCTCACCAGCTGAGAAGGCAGATTAGTTTTAGGCAGGAAGGCAAGTTTACTATTTTTCCAGAAGACTGGCAGTCCCATGTTAAAAAAAAACCTCAATTTTTGTAAAGCAAGTATAACTAGTCAGTAGGGCAATTAGAGCTGTAAAGAAGAGCTTCATATCTGATATGAAACAAAAGTGAATTGTCTTCAGATTTATTTATTTTTAAATGTTTTAATTACAACAGAACAAGAAAGAACCACTGTTTTAAAATATGAAACAAATTCAAACAAAAGCAAAAATATGGAGTCCCTAGTGCTCTCTGTTGCTATTCCGCCCCGCCCGACCGACATTTCATTACCCAACTATGTAACATCTTCAGTACTAGAAGTGAGTAAGTTTTCCAAAGCACAACTAAGCTACAAACAAGCTCCTGGAGCATAATGACTCTACAGTTCAACACTGAGCTACAAGTATTCTTTTCTATCGAAAAACAAACATGCACAAAAGAAAAAAAACTGAAGAGTCCAACATGCATGCATATTTTATTTAAATAAAGCAGATAAAAGCAAATTGGGCTCTAAAATAAATCTTGATCACAAAGAAACATATTGAATGTTTTCCCCAAATGATCATGTCCGATATAACTGTTCTCTAAACAAGTCAAACAGCTTTAAATAAGTTTGGTCTGAGGCACTATACCTTTATATTTCCTCCTCATGTCTAAACATAACAATTTACATTCACATGGAGGCAGAGGATTGCCTTTGACAACAGAGTTTCTCCTGATTCTAGGAACCAACAAATATATAAAATCCCCTGAGGATATAGGAGGATATTCATATAGTAGATGAAAATGGTAAAAGTGCTTCACTTTTTTTATTACAGGTAATACAAAAAGTTGGAAAACAGTTTTAACTTAATTTAATTTATTCAATTTAGGCATTGCCTGATTCTAGGCTGACTTTGGGTAGTGTACAATAAAATCAAATAGAATAAATTGATTAAAGAGGGAACTACAATGACTTTTATAAAAGACTGGAAATCATTTATAGACCTTGGGGGAGGAAATTAATAAAAAAAATCCTGGCTTGGAGATTTATTGATTAAAACTATTGTGGGAATGAAGGAAAGTATAGTATGCAATACATACGCAGGGTGGTAGAAATGGTAATTGCTATGTTTTTGTAACTGCTGAAAAAAATTGGAAGTTGCTTTAGATATTGTCCTGCTTTTTTTGTTCTTTCTTTTTCCTTTTCCTCTTTTATAATCTTTTTTTTCTATTTCTTCTATATTTCTGTAGGGTTTTTTTTTTTTTGAATCTTTGTAAAACCTTCTTTTAATTAAAATGATGTAACACAGAGACTATAAATGCAACACTTATGAAATAAATACAAATAAAGGAAACAAGCATGAGTCTGGCTAATATCCACACCCTCGAACAAATCTGACAGGGGCACCTAGTCAAGGCCTGGAATAAAGGAAAAGTCTTTCAGTCTTTCTAGAATGCCAACAGGGTGGGAGACATATGGTTCTGGAATCTCATTCAAATTTGAAGGAGATGGAACGGCGTCCACCACAATTGTGTCCAATTATCAGACATTGCCAAATCCAGCTTTCTTGACAAGGTTTTTCAGAAGTGATTTGTCATTCTCTCCAGTGGTGGGATTCAAAATTTTTTACTACCGGTCCTGTGGGCGTGACTTGGTGGGTGTGGTGTGGCTTAGTGGGCATGGCTTGGTGGGCATGGCAGGGGAAGGATACTGTAAAATCCCCATTCCTTCCCCACTCCTGGAGGAAGGTTACTGCAAAATCCCATTCCCTCCCCACCCCACTAACCTGCTTTCCAGCTCCATTCTTCTGTGCAGGGCAACAAAAGAAGACCCAGCCAATCAGCTGGGATTAGAGAGGCAGAGAATAGATGGGGGGCAGGGGCAGGTGGTATTTGCCGGTTCTCTGAACTACTCAAAATTTCCACTACCAGTTCTCCAGAACTGGTCAGAACCTGCTGAATATCACCTCTGATTCTCTCCTTCTTAGGGCAGAGAGAAACTGACTGACCCAAATCCACACATCTGGCATCATGTTAAGACTAGAATTCACAGTCTCCTGATTTCTAGCCTGGTGCCTTGTCCACTACATCAACTACCATATCAAATTTGCTCTCTTGTTTTCCTTACTCCACTGTAAATTACTCTTCTCTGGTTATTCTCAGCCTTCTGTGTATTTTCATTCTTGCAAAATAGATCAGGAGGAAAGTTCAGAAAAATAGTTTGGGGATATTTGTAAAGTAAACTTTCTAGTCAGAGAAAAATAAATAAACTACTTTTAAGTAGATCTTTCTTCTGATTACATTTTGCCCTCATTGCAATATTAGCATTCCAGAACAGGAATGAAATGGTAGTCCAAAATATGCAAATTATGTGCTGATTTACAACAACTACTTTTGTTTTAATGCAAATTAAAGACATTGAAAAAATTGCTAGGATTTGAGTGTCTTCTGTGCTATATATTAAGACTCTGAGCAATGGAAATAAGGTGCTCCTCTCCACCCCCACCCCATTTCTTAACTAAGGTTTTAGCTGCAATCTGGCACAGATATTTAGCTTTTTTAAAAATATGGAGACAAGTTTTACCTAGTTAATTTTGATGTTGCTGAAATGCAGACAAAAGGTAATAAAAGGGATGATGAACCTAGAAAGGAGCTGTAAATTTGTCCCTCTGTGTGATAATGGGAGGGATTTTTAAGATAGTGAGACCTGGGTCAGAATATTCATTTTTGCTCCCTCCATATTTTCTCTCTCTCAATCTATCATGTTTTACCTTAAACTCCTTTTTTTTAACCCAAACTACTGAAATAATTCTTGGGATAACCTTTTCAAGCATCAAGATTATTCTTTCAAAACGAAAAGTAAGTTCCATCTGATTATTGTATATGGTGGATGGGGTCCTCTTTATTTTCCCACTCCTCAAAAGAGTTCTCAAGACATGGACATGGGAGGGAGTTCAAAGCATTTGATGTCTCAGTCTGGCTTCCTATAATTAGGAAGAAGAAAGGTTGAGCAACAGACCGTATTGAATGGTTGTCTCATGGATCTGCACAGACTGACAGTGCCTCCTCCGATTCTGAAGCTTTGTGTCAGTTCAGACCTGTCTGATCATATAGCATCAGCGAGATTTGAAAGGTGAATCGCTTTTTTTCAGAGCTTGCAAACGAAGCAAAGGTTAATATTTTTTTAAAAAATGGCGCTTCTGCTTTCAAGAGCTTGTGGTTCTTTGTGTTGGTGGAGATTCTTACCCACTTCCTGGCTTTCAAACTCAAGCCAGGCATCATTCTTCCACCCCAGAGTTTCAGTATCATATTCCTGCACCTTCCATGGTTATAATTATTAGAAAAATCTCCTATATGTAAAACTGGAAACATGTTAATATTTCACTATCTGAGCTTGCAACAAGGTTTCATAAATGTATGTGTATAAATATGTATGTCCACATATATTTGTGTATATGTATATACATGAATCTATCTATCTATCTATCTATCTATCTATCTATCTATCTATCTATCTATCTATCTATCTATCTATCTATCTATCTATCTATCTATAATCTCTATCTCTATTTCTATCTACTGCATATGTAATCTATACACATTTATACTTATATACAAACCCTTGCACATACAGACATACATATAAATACATCATACACACAAACACACACACACACACACACACACACACATACAGTACATATATTCAGGCTCTGCTGATAGAATTGTTCTCTCATAGCAACAACTCAGTTTTGTCAACTGTAATTGAAAGACAAATTGAGGCTGGCTTTGGCTGCCAACTTCCTTTGAGCTGTGAATAGCAACAAAATTGGAACCCAATGATATAATTACTTATGGGACACCTACTTTGCAGAGATATTGGAAGGATTACAAAAATCTAGAAAAAACACTCTGAAAACTGGATGTATACTGTTTGTGTAGATGTTTGGTTTATGATGGCATCTTGAGTATGTAGCAGCCAGAGGTGGGATTCAAATTTTTTTACTACTGGTTTTGTGGGCGTGGCTTGGTGAGCTTGGCAGGGGAAAGATACTGTAAAATCTCCAGCCAGAGGTGGTATTTGCCCATTCTCCAAACTACTCAAAGTTTCCACTACCAGTTTTCCAGAACTGGTTGGAACCTGCTGAATACCGCCTCTGGTAGTAGCACATTGATTCCACCTAAGGGGTCAACATGTCTGTGGGCTTGAAAATTAATCTATAATTTAGAAATTGTACTTTAATAGAACAAAAAGAACATGTTTAGGGTAAAACATTGAGATTGTGGTGTTCTGGAGAAAATGTGCCAAATCTGACAAATGTTCTTTTTTCTTTCCTTTAGAAGTTACAAATAAACTTCGTTCTTCTATGTTCATAACAGCCACCTCTCTCACTTGCCTTGCCTTGGATTGCCATGCCTTCATTGTATTAATGGCTCTGCTTAGAAAAAGGAACAGGTGAAAGGTATATATCTATGTAATTATAATCATGTTCTTCATATTATGTATACCTCTGCACATAACAGCCAACATGTGCATAGCTCAGGCATTTGAACTAAAGTTGCTTATACAAAGCTTATACAATAATAAAAGTGTTAATTAGTTTGAAGGTGCTGAAGGTTTCCTGGTTGTTTTAAGTTTTACAGAGGTTTCCAAAGCATTCTGTAATATGATCCTGGTACTATTCCATCTTTTCTTTCCCAGTGGTCAACTTCTGTATTCTGCAAATGTGTTGTCTTTCTATGAGATAAAATGGAAAGATAATCCTGGGACTCCAGGATTTTTGTTTTTCTCTCACTTACCACTAGTAATATAGTCCTTCTGAGCACCACTTCATTGTTCTGGCTAGGTATAATTAAAACAGAATGATATAGTCTATTTAAGCATGGACAAATTACTTTGCTATTTCAAGAGACCCATCTTATCTCTAAAGGCAGCAGATTTTTTTTTTCTAGGTCTAATTTATACATGGAAAAGTGTTATGGAAGCTATCACAGTATGGAAGACAGGAGAAGATAGAAGGATTATTTCCTTCTCTCCTTATTATTTGAAACCTTTTCTCCTTTGTGGTAATGAAACTTAGTAATATTTTTAAAAAAATCTTTTGAACTATTTTATTGACCTTCCCTTCCCAACCTCTGTGACAAGTTTTAAACAATAACGCTACTAATTTTATTTGTTATATGGAGGCAAAGGCTTATTACGGATCTACAGAATATTATAGTGATAGCATAATAGCAATAGCACATGGACTTATATATCACTTCATAGTGCTTTACAGCATTCTCTAAGTCAACACATTGCCCCCCACAATCTGGGTCCTCATTTTACAGACCTCAGAAGAATGGAAGACTGAGTGAACCTTGAGCCACTCAGGATTAAACTCCTGGTTGTGGACAGAGTTAGCTTGCAATGCTGCATTCTAACCACTGTGTCACCATGGTTCTTGATAGTGTACAGAGAAATATCAAAGAACAACTAATAATGTTTCGGTAGTAGGTCATACTATGATGACATGGGCCTGTGAAGAGTAAAACTATTTAATAATATCTTATGTCAATACTAGTAAATCTTATTCCCTGTCACATATTAAGAAATACAGTGTTGCTTATGGTTCAGTGTTTGCATTTGAACTTTTTTTGACTATACAAAAAAATATGACATTACAACCTTAAAAAAACATTTCTTGATCACAAGGTAGAGGAGTTTGTATCCAATTTGAAGCCACTTAGCTCCACCTGGGTCCAAAGGTTGGTATAGAAAAGTTGGTTTAGAAAAATAAGTTTCTCCAAAATGCTGAGTGAGGTTAAAATACATTCAAAGTTTTCTCTTAGTTAGATGGGCCTACAACCAAATATTGATTTCCACACCCTTTGATGATCATACACAGCTGGAGCAGTGTTTCTCAACTGTGGCAACTTTAAGATGTGTATACTTCAACTTCTAGAATTTCCTAGGCAGGATTCTGGCTAGGGAATTCTGGGAGTTAAAGTCCACATGTATTAAAGTTGCCAAGTTCGAGAAACAGGGAAATAGAGAATCTTCTGTTGTTTTCTTTCGTTATTAACTGCTATTGAGTCAAGATCAGCTTCGCTGTAATCCTCCAATTTGGTCATTAACTCAATAAATTAACTCCTAAATTACATTTTATTTTTTATTCTCACTCTTATCCCTTACAAGCTTCCAAAAAAGAAAGAGAAGAATAGAGTTCATTATGATTTTTCTCCTCTATTTGACAGAGAAAGGTAAATGCCTTTCTATTCTTTTCAAGAAGCTTTTACTTCCAGCTCTTTGGGTGGACGATGCATTTGCATATGTGAGAAATGTCAGGGCAATTTGGAGAGTCTGACATTATCTAGCATGGATGAGTAGTTTTCTTTGACACTTATTGCATTCCTTTAGACTGGGACTCTGGGGAAATATGTTCATAACTCTGAATGTAACGAAGAACTAGGTGTTGACCTCATTCCAAAAAAGAAAGAAAAAAATCAGTGCTAGGAGAAAGGGGAAAAAAATGAAATGATATTCTTTCCACTGATTGAAAAAAAAATTATTATGTTTTTACATCACCTGAACCCCATCCCACATGTTTCCTTCCTTCCTTCCTTCCTTCCTTCCTTCCTTCCTTCCTTCCCTCCTTCCCTCCCTCCCTCCAAATTAGAAGGAAGAATGAAGTAGGCAGGTAGGCCTTAAGATAATGAAGAACTGATCGGCATGCATTTGGAACAGTTTCCAAGCAGCCAAAAGGACAGAGGTGCCAAAATGAAAGGAAATTTAACATGCTGCAGTGCACATGGAATGATTGTGTCAGCACCTCCAGCAGCCAAAATTATAACGCAGAAGTATATAAGAGTATACAAGTAAAGCCAAGTCCAATTCAATTTCAAGATTCAAAGATGGCATGATTTAACCTGAATTTGTGAACCAGTATTTATCAACAGCTTTCTATTTGATAAGGTGTAGGGTTTGGGTTGATAAGACCTTTTAGCATTGTCAATAAATGGGAGAGCATCAAAATGCATGCAGTGCCTCATTTAACCAAATGAGATGAATATTAATCCTTCAAAGTTTTTACCAGATTGTATCAATACTTCTATTGCGGTAAACCCTTTTGAGGAAGAGATAGCAAGAATGAGAAAAGGATTCTAGAACAGCCTCTAAATTTCCCAACAATGAATCTTTAGATAAATTCTGCAAAATCAGTGAAGAATGTTCCAACTCCAACTTAAAAATTTAAACATTCAAAACTAAAACTATGTAAAAATAATTTTAGCTACTTGCTTTTGTTTTGGGAATAACTCATCCAACTTTATATCTGGAAATAATGAATTGTGTTCTGATATGCAGTTATTTAAAAAAAACCTGAGTATTAGCCTATTGTGTATGTAAATAATTGTGATATAAAAAATAGTACTCCTTATAGTAACCTAAGAGAAGTATATTATTGTAGATTCCACTCACATGTTTAATCTTTCTTTTCTTCTCTTCCAATAAGTGAACATATAATGATTCTCATATAAAAGCAGTAGACCCAAGCAGGACCATATAACTCAACTAAGTGAATGATGGACCTGGTTTGTAGATTTATATAGTCACACAGTATCAGAAAACCCATTCTATCTGTTTCCCCTCCTAGCTTTGCCCAGAGACTGCTAATATTTTAGAATTGTATGTTAAACAAACTTACAATTAATAAAAAGCAACAATGTTGAGCATCTACAAAACCAAAAAGTCCAACAAATCTCTTCTAAGAAATTTGAAAAAACACAATTCAATTAAAAACAGTATTGCCTCTGTTTAACTTTTGGTATTGAAGAAACACTTGAGAATATCATGGATAGCCACAAAAACAAAAAATTGGACTGTAGACCAAATCAGTCCAGGGTTCTCATTCAAGACACAAATGGTTCAAATTATCATATATTTGACACATTATTCAAAGACCACTTCACTTGAGAAATCAGTAATTCTTGGAAACAGCTGAATAGCAAGATGGATATACTCCATTAGCAGCAATGGTACACTATTGGAAAGATCAAGTTGCAGGATTAGGGACAGGTATATTTATGTGCTTGCCAATAATCAGTATTTACTTGATAGCACATAACCAAACAATGAAAAGTAAATGATGTTAATGTAAACCAGATCTATTTTATTTTTCTGCATCTTACCTTTTACCTTTAATTTTCTTTGCTTGGTATTCAAACTTTTTGTGTGTGCTTTGCATAGTTTCTTCCTTGCATGATAGTAAGATGTATGTATGTACTCTCCAATTTTGCTGGCATGCTTTCAGGTTGTTTTGAAGTGGGGTTTGAGGAATTTTAAGTACTTAATGATAGCAAGGGTAGAAAAACATATATTGTTTATATTGGACTGTGTTGTATACTTTCTTACAAAGTAGTCTGCATATGAAAATCATTCTGTATAATAAAATTGTTCTAGGATTAATATGCTACTTCAAAAAGGAGAAAAAGAAGCAGAGGAGGAGGAGGAGCTAATAATTAAAAATAAGCAACAACCAATTTCATTCCTAATCAAGGATGCACTCCCTTGCCATATGCTGACTTCTGAGCCTTTTCCTGTGCCTTTGTGGATAATATTTGCCATGATACATCAACCTGATTCTTCCCTATCACCATTAAATGTACATTTCCCAACCTATTGGGTTGTTTTCTATAGCAGTCATTTTAAACAAGGTAGCTCTCCTCCAAGCTAAATGTGAAGTAAACCAAGTGTTAGTGAGATATTGAAATCCGCTTACTATATGAAGAGCCAAGCCTCGGGCTATTACAGCAGATGAGAACATGAAGCAGCAAGGTCTCAAATCACAGTTACCTTTATTGTGTGCATACCAGTACTTTCATCCACATGAACCAAGATGACTGTTCCAACTTTCCCCACCATAATGCCCTCTGGAACTGTTGGGCTTCAGTCATATTATCCCTAGCCAAGTGCTGCCCTGAGTATTCTCATTCCTTTACCTGCTCTTGGGAGAAAGAGGGATAAAATGATGTACTTTTATTAACAAGACCCATGAGGTTCGCATGAGGCAGCATCATGTATAAAAGAATGTCCTTCTGTAGCATCACGGTGTAATTGATTGCTTTATCCACTGAATTTCTGCCCACAGAATTGGGCTGTCCAACAAGTACACATTTATGTTTCAAACAAAGAATGTCTATTTGCAGGTAAAATATCTGTCTCTATCCTGCACTGGAAAATATTTCTCCCTCCCTCTAAAAAATTAAAGAATCTAAGCAAATTTTCCAATAGTACATTTGTAGCCATTTTGGATTATAGAATTCGGGAGGTTTTGGAAAGAAAATGTTTGTAGCATACTTGTACAAATTACGGGCACTTATGTTCCACACACAAGCTGCTGGTGTGGAACATTATGAAACATACAAATCTTTAGAGTTGTACTTATGGGACTTCCTGGTTATAAACAGAATGTTTCCCCCTTAGAGAAAACACCGTAAAAGACCCAGTTAAGTCTAGCTCAGGGGTGTCAAACTCGCTTTGTCACGGCAGTGTCACATGATGTATCAGGACTTTTCACTAAAGCGGGCGTGGTCAGTGCTCAGCTTGTGACGGATCTGGCCTGTTGGCCACGAATTTGACAGCCTTGCTCTAGTTGTTACAACTCCAGGTTAGAAATCAGGAAACTGTGTGTTCTGATCCCACTTTAGACATAAAAACAAATCACTCTCTCTTACCCCAACCAACCTCACAGAATTGTTTTTGTGGGGAAAATAGGAAGAAAAAAAAGTATGAAGCAGAGGCGAACTGGTAGCTCTGATCCTGGGAGAGAACTGGTTCGGTTTGCTCCAATGATCAGCTGTTGGTGGGCCCACCCACCCGTCCAGACTCTAGGCTGTGCTTTATATCCTGTTTTTCAATCTCAGCTGATTTGCGTGGCACAGCGGATAGCCAGACATCAGCTGTTTAACACATAGGGATTGCTGGAAAAGGTCAGTAGCAAATGCTCTAAGTGCAGTGATATTACATAGGTTACATAATGAAATGTCTGCAAGAAAACAACCAAGCTCGCAGAGCAGCAAGAACCCCTTAGTATGAGGTGTGTTCGCCGCCTTGAGTTATTTATAAAAATGTAAAATAAATGTGGGATATAAATATAAATAAATAAATACTGGGAATTAGGACAACGTGAAAGTGCTTTACTGTTTTGTTCAATGTGAAAAATTAATCTTTCTTAAAACTGACTTTTTTTTTTTAATTCTGGCATTGCCTGGGTTCCTCTCACATTGCTTTCTAGCTTTGCTGGTTGACAGTCTTTGTTTTTAAATTTTCTAGCTTCTTATAAAGATCAGCCATGGTCAGTAAAGTCAAAATAATGGTTCTTTGATTGATATTGTTTTATTTCTCATCATTTTTATATCCTTATGATTCTATATGGGGCTGTAGTTATTATCACCATCATCATTGTTATGACTGGCTTTAATCTCACTGTGGAAGTTTTAATTTTATTTATTTTGCCTGCAGACTGCCAAGAGTGATTTGCCTGCAGTGGGGTAGAAGTCAAATAAAATAAAATGTACTGATAACTAAAGGTTGACAACAAAGTCCACATGCCCAGTGAAGCTATCATAATGAACTATGTACAGTATATATTAAAAGGTCTGCCTGGAAACAGCCTTCAATTGTTTTATTCACTTATACACATCTTTAATCATTGACTTTTAAAATTATGCATGTAAACATCTTGTCATTCTTAATGAGGATAAAAAACCAAGAGGAAAATTTACATAGGGGAAATGAGCAATCCCTGTAAATATTTGCATTTCTGATGGAAGTGCTTTAAACAATCAGAAACACACCAAATGGAAGACCAAAAAGGATTCAGTTGACCTTTCACAAATACACTGGATCTAATAATGTCTTCTAGTGTGCGTTTAAAGCTGCAATAATATCCTTCCGCATGGACACGCTATAATGTGTGCCTGTGTACATGCAAAGATTGGGCACTTGTTTATGTATTTGATGAGCTTGTGTAATCAAATCACAGCTAACTTTGAACATGAAGCAAAAATATAAACTATTAAGGTTACATAAGATGCATATAAACATCTCTCCAATACTACACCAGCTGTCTTTAAGAAATGCACAAAAAACTCCAATTGTGACAGAATTCTAAAGCTCATTTGTTTTAAACTCACCCTGGGATTTAGGTTTGAATTCTATTTATTTATTAAATTCAGTGGCTGCCCATCTCAACTGCATGACTTTGGGCAGCTAAAAATGAGAAACAAAATAAAACAATAAGCTGAAACTATTAAAAGAATGATGCATTTAGTCCAAAAGGACTGATCTTTGAAAAGAAGATATTTGAATATCATCCTGCCCAAACGTTATCTTTGCAGACTGTGCTATGCCATTAATTTGCACTACTTCTTGATAATCCCAATATCATGATTTATGACTTTATTATATCGAATTATTTCACTCATTCTGTCCAAGAGCAAAGCTAATAAGATCAAAACTAAACTGGCTCTTTGAGAAAGGTAGGTGATGGAAATGTTTAGAGAGATAAAGGTAAGCATCACCATCCTCATCTCTCAAAAACTACCTTCAAAGAACAATACTAAGAACAGCCTAAGGAAAGTTGCTGATTATAAATGGGAAAGAAAAGCTGGACTTGATGGGAGGAGGCAGGATTGTAAGGGCATGCTTGGGCCTTGAACTCAGCAGCTGCTGACCTTTTTCCCCTGACCAGTGTATTGCCTCAGGGAGAAAGCTGGAACTGAAGGCTATAGAGGGTCTTTGACATTAGCACTAGACTCTCAGGAAGCTCACCTCTGCTCTAAAAGCTTAGATCAGGGTGCACACTTTTTTCCGTTCAAACTTATTTATTTATTTAAAACATTTATATAGCTGCCCACCTCAAACTCTGGGCAGCTCCCAATCAAGAATTAAAGCAGCTGTGGAAAGGGAACTTCATGAAGACAGTAGTGTCACAAAAAACAAAAACAAAAAAACAGGAAAAGCCCAAGGGGAACATCAGGCCAGCCAGAAAATAAACTTACATAGGAAAAGGAATCAAATAAAAAGTATTAAAGAATCCCTATAGAGTAATTAAGTAATTGAGTAATTAAGAAAACTAGACAAATAGAAAGAAGGAAACAAAAGATAATTCAGAAAACCCTTACAAACACCGGACATACCAAATAAGCAAAACAAACAGACAAAAGACAAAAAATATAAATTACAAAAGGGACAGACAGGAGATTGCCACAGAACAAATATGAATAACTATCTTAAAGCTAAAAGAGATTACAGAAAACCAATAATACAATTTGGTCATCCCGTGAAGTTTGCCTTCCGCACCCTGCGGAGTTTGCCCTCCAGCAGGAATAAAGACAAACTCAAATAGGATTTGAAACATTAGGCACAAATACAAACACTCACACAAAATCAACTTATAAAGGGAGAAAAGGGTATAAAAACCAGGGACTTACCATAAGAAGCTAGCTAGCCCAGGAACACAGATTTCTCGCTGTTCTCTGCCTTCCTGAAAAAATAAAAAGATCCAGCTTTCAAGCAGTTGTCCGTATCCTTGTGCCAAAGCTCTCCCAGCGGGAAAATCGAATCCTCGAAAGAAAGGCATTTTGACACCTTTCAACACAGCATAAAACCAATATAAATGTTAAAAACATAAAGCATAGAAAGAAATAAAATGAGGCTCAAGTCAAGATTCCAACGATGCTGACACTTCATCCTACCACAGTGCTTAGGGGAAGAGGAAGGTCTTTGGTTCATTTCAAAAGAGTAGAAGGATAGAGGCAGGGATGGGATTCAAAATTTTTAACAACTGGTTCTGTGGGTGTGGTTTAGGTGGTGGGTGTGGCTTGGTGGTCATGTGACTGGGTGGACATGGCTTTGTGGTCATGTTATTGGCTAGGCATGGCCAACTCAACATCACTCACATCGAGGCACGCATCTGCTCGCCTGGCGTCTCATGACTGTGGGGATGCTGTAATAGTTGTAAGTGTGAAAAATGGTCATAAGTCACTTTTTCAGTGCCATTATAATTTTGAATGGTCACTCCACACAAGCAAAGTACCAGCAAAGGAAGGGAAAAAAACTCCAGAGATGTTCCTAAGACAGGAAGTCTAGGCCTGCTAAGAATGTAACAAGTGTTAACAGAGAGGCAGTTTCTCTAAACAACACCAGAATGTTTCCTTCCTGCCTTCCTTACAGGATTAGGCCAGTAATTTCTTCTAACAACTGGTTTTTCGAACTGCTTAGAATGCTAACAACTGGTTCTAGCGAATAGGTGGGAACTGGTAGAATCCCACCCCTGGATAGCAGCTTGCTTTACTTCAGAGGGAAGAGTGGTTCAGAATGAGAAATGAATTAATTAGAGTTAATATGATTGTTCCCCACTTATCTATATAATGACAACGTTCTCTTTTTGGCACATAAACAATTATAATTTGGCAATAATTTTTGGAAGTCTCCATGTCTCTTTTTAGAAATCTCATGCAGGCTTGGATTTTCAGCTTCCACAATTCAAGTTTATATAATTCTGAACAATGGCTTTTGAAATTCTGAAGAGACTCACTCCACAAATGGGGTGCTGCATAATGATTGGAACCCTGGAATTTTTATTGAAATTTAAGACAGATGGAACTTCTGCAGGACAGCGAAATCCTCCAGTGTTTTTTCCACTGATTCTTATTCAATATGAATCAGGGTTTGCTTTAGACGTATTTCCAAAGAAGAGCAACACTTTGGAGAAATTCCAAGGGTTGCAATAAACTATGAAGTGCTCAAACTCTGTATGTGTGGCCATCTGCATTGGTACAATTATCCTGACATACCATATTTCTATTAAAATCCTATGGAATGGTACCATGAGAAAATTCCTTCCATTAGGCTTTCTCATTTCTTTTGCTACCACCACCAATGGAGACACCTGTCTTTGAACAGTTTTTGAATAATTATTCCTCTCTTGGAGATTCTTCCACTTTTTCTGTCCTCAAATCTAGTGGAAAGTTTTAAAACACTCAATTATTTTCCACATTTTTTTCTTTTAATGATCCTGTGATCCCTTGTATCTGGTTGGAGTCAGGATGATTAAATGGAGCTGAGCACTTACTGTCAGGATGCTCTTCCTGATGCCTATAGGAAGTTTGCAGCAGATATTTTCTCTTTGTGCCATGATAGCAAAACATCCGTCACTGCCTAGAATTGAACTCTCAATCTTCCAAGTGGGAGGCGAAGGTCTTCCAAGTGGGAGGTGAACGTCTTCACCCATGCTGTTCCTCCACTATAAAATAAAAGTTCCCTTGAAAATTGGGCCAAGGATTTCTGGGCAGGGACAAAGGAAGAGGCAGCTACATTTACATAATATAATTATAATGAATATAATATAATAATATAATATAATATAATAATATTTATTCTAAGATATTTATATTGCCTCTTATTCTCACATGGTGACTCAAGGCAGCTTACAAAAATATTATATCATGTTATAATAATACAGCTGCAAATAATTTACATAGGTTAAGTGACTAGCTGTAGTAAGTCAGAATAGAACACAGAATATTTTGTTACAAATGCTACTTGATACTGGATTATTTTTCTTCATGTTATTTTAGTTAAGATCTTTTGATGTACCTTTGAATGAAGGATTGCTGCATACATGTTATTGCAATGTATATGTCTTTTATTTAATTTAGCCATGGTGGGGTTTATGTACAATCCATAGTAAATCAAACATCTGAATGTGGCTTTTGGAAATTGTTTCTCATTCAAAAAGGCAAAGCAGTTAAAACTTAAGAGGGAATAGGAATATTCCATATGCAACCATTGCTTATTTGTAGCAGATGAGTAACGCCTCCTATGAGTTTTTTCCTCCAATCTAATGATGTGTGGGATAGTAATTTTGATAACTTTGTGGTTTACAAGGATAGCTGCATTAAATTGAATTTTATGCCCAAGTAAGAAGCAAGCAAAAAGGCAAGATTAACCATCTCTCTATAATAATCCACTCAGAGCTATGGTGGTGATAACAATAATATTAGAGGAGCCCAAAAGGCAGGCCAAGGAAGAGGATTACAAAAAGAAAGATAAAGATGTTTTAAATAATATCAAAATGCTTCACTGTAGGTATGATCTGAGAGATACATTTCAAGGAGTGAAGACTGAGATCAACCAACAGAGGAATATAGGCATTTTAAAACCAATGAATAGCCTTCTATCAGCCTTTTAACATGCTGTAAAGATTAGATTATGATTAGCTTCATGTTGTAGTTGAGCAATGAGAGGCTAGACCAGGGCTTGGTGCAACAAGACTTTATTGGAACAAGAAAGGATTGAACGTGTTAGCCCTGCCTGGAGCAGGCTTCCAGCGATCAGCGGCTGGCCGGACCCTGCAGCTGGCTTTTATAGCCGGCTGTCGAGGGAGGCCAGCCAATGAGGGGCAGCAAACGCCCCCGCAGCATGAACGGACCTGGGTGGGGACTTTGGCAAGTTCCAGGGACATAACACCCCTTCCCCCCAGATGCGAACACGCATAGTCACTTAAATAAGCGGGCGGTCTGTGCTGGTGCCCCGAGCGTCGTAACTCCAGTGAGTTACCAAGTGTCTCAGAGTCCAAGGAACCCGGTAGGGTTGGTGATGGGGTGCGGTCTCGCTCTGGGGTTTGTACTGGCACCGGTGTGGTACTACTGGTTGGCGATGTTGTGGTCCCGTCTGCTGGTGCCGGTGGCGGGTCCATCTGGCAGTCCCGGTCTACTGCCAACTCTCCGGGTCTGGGTGTAGGTGGTGCAGTGGCTCTGGCATGGTCCTCGATGGAAGCTTGGTGTGGCACCTGGGGGTCGACCTGAGCCCACGATCCGACACTGGCGAGGGTACCTTGTCGTTTCCTTAGCTGATCCAGGTGCCTTCTCCAGATGCGGCCGTCTTCCAGCTGGACTCGGTACGACCGGGGACCGGTGATGGCTACTATCACTCCTGGGATCCACAGTGGGTCTCCGGCATAGTTCCTCACAAATACAAGTTCCTGCAAGACAAAATCTCTGACCCCCGTCATTGAAGCGAGAGGGGTGTCAGGACAATAGTGAGGGTGGAGCCTATCCAACACAGTTCTTAGGCACCTACCCATTAGAAGTTCTGCAGGGGATTTGTTGGTGACCATGCAAGGGGTCGAGTGTTGGCTCAGCAAGAAACGGGAGAGCCTGTGATGCCAATCTTCTTTGCTGAATCTGGCTAATGCTTCTTTTGTGGACCTGACAGCTCGTTCTGCCAATCCGTTGCTGGCAGGATGGAAGGGAGCCGTGAAGATATGTCAGATGCCAAGATTTGTGGCAAAACGGCTAAATTCTGTTGAGGCAAACTGGGGGCCGTTATCTGAAACAATGGTGTCAGGTAACCCGTGTGTTACGAATAGGTGAGTTAGAGCCTTGGTAACTGCTAGCGTGGTGGTTGTGGATAGTTGGGCCACATCGATCCATTTTGAATATGAATCTACAACCACCAAGAAGGTCTTGCCGTGAATTGGACCCGCTAAGTCAATGTGTAGCCTTGACCAAGGTGCGTTGGCGCTCTCCCACTTTGTGGGGGTGGTGACTGGAGGGGATGGTCTGGATTCCTGGCAGGGTTGGCATGAGCTTACCCACTTGACGATGTCGTCGTCCAGGCCCGGCCACCAGATGTAGCTTCGTGCCAACGCCTTCATCTGGACGATGCCCGGGTGGCCCTCGTGTAGTGCCTCTAAGACTGGTGTGCGAAGTGCGGCCGGGATAACCACCCGGGTGCCCCACAGTAGGCAGCCCTGTATGCTAGACAGCTCCTGTTGACGGGTCTTAAAAGGTGTGAATTCGGTTGAGAGGTTTGAGCCCGGCCACCCCCTCCTCACCCAGTCCAGTACCTGGGCGATGGTTTTGTCCGTCTTGGATTTGGTGGCGATGTCCAGAGCGGTGACAGGGAGGTCGAGCTCGGTGACATCGAAGATGGCGTGGACCGGGGCCAGGTCTTCTGCTGGAGCTGTCAGGGGGCAACGGCTGAGGGCGTCTGCGTGACTTAACGTTTTTCCTGGGCGGTGGATAAGCTTGTACGAATAAGCCGCCAGGAATAAAGTCCACCTCATCATTCTGGGAGACAACACTTGGGGAGTCTGCTTGTCCCCGGAAAGAAGACCCAGGAGAGGTTTGTGGTCCGTGATTAGCTCAAAGTTGTGGCCAAACAGGAATTCATGAAATTTCTTAACCGCGGCCACTGCGGCTAAAGCCTCCTTGTCGATCTGACTATAGTTACGCTCTGTTGCTGAGAGCGTTCTGGAAAAGAAGGCAATCGGTGCCTCAGAGCCGTTGGGTAGTCTATGGCTTAATACGGCGCCAATCCCAAAAGGGGAAGCGTCTGCGGCTAGTACCAGTGGAAGGTGTGGGTCGAATTGAATGAGGACTGTGTCAGATGTGAGCAGTGATTTGACTGCGCAGAAAGCGGTGTCTACCTCGTGTCCCCAGTGCCAAGGCGCTTTTTTATCTAAGAGCCTGTGTAGAGGCTCTGCTACTGATGCTTTGTGAGGTAGAAATGATGCATAAAAGTTCAATAATCCCAAAAGGCTTGTAGCTCGGCTTTAGAGGTTGGCGTGGGTGCCTCATGAATTGCCTTGACCTTGGACTCTAGGGGGTGGATGCCTGAGGCGTCAATCTTATAGCCCAGAAAGTCCACCTGTCTAGTGGCAATGGCACATTTTTCCTTTTTTAATTTGAGGCCATGCTGTCTGAATCTGTCTAACACTGCTCTGACTCTCTGGAAGAGTTGGGGTCTGTCCCTGGCCGAGACCAATATGTCGTCGAAGTAGGGTACTACGCCAGGGAGGCCCTGTAGTATACGCTCCATGTGGGATTGGAAAATCCCCGGGGCAACACTTACGCCAAACTGGAGATGCTTGCACCGGAAGGCACCCCTGTGGGTCACAATGGTCTGCAGTTCCGCCGTTTGGTTGTCAACGGGGAACTGCTGATACGCTTGCAACATGTCCAATTTGGCAAAAATGTTGCCAGGCTCAAAGGTATGCAGTAAATGTTGAATGACCGGGACTGGGTATGCGCTAACTTGTAGAAAGCGGTTGATTGTTGTTTTGTAATCAGAACAAATTCTCAGACTGCCATCCTTTTTGAGGGGTGTGACAATTGGCGTCTCCCATTTGGCGAAGTCTGTCGGCTCGATGACCCCCTGTTTTAATAATTTATCGAGCTCTGCGTCCAGTTTAGGCCGAATGGCGAATGGGACTCTACGCGGTTTCAGCCGGACTGGAACCGCTTGGGGGTCAACTGTAAATGAGATGGGGGTCCCCTTATAGCACCCCAACTCATTGCTGAATACGTCTGAGTAGTCAGTGAATAAGGAGTCAGTGTCAGAAGCTGAGACAGCATGGACTCCTGTTAACCCTAGGCCGAGGTAGGGGAACCAATCAAGCCCCAGAAGATGGGGAAGGTTGCCGTTAACTACCACTAGAGGCAGGTGGCCTTTAAAAGCTTTAAAATTAACGAGGAACTTGCCTTTGCCGAGCACTGGGATGTCTTTTCCCTGGTAATCCCTCAAGGAGATCTGGCACTTCTGGAGCTGGTTCCTGGATAGTCTGGGCTGGATTTTCTTGAGGGTGCTCCAAGAGATGATTGAGAGCACTGACCCCGTGTCAACCTCCATACGACAAGGTTTACCTTCTAATAGAACGGAAAGTGTTATTTTACTAATAGAGTGACAGGTGTGGTTAGCATGGTAGCAAGTGTGACAATTGAGTACTTGCCTTTGAGGTCCAGAATGGGAAAAGGAAGGAACCTTTTGTGCTGAGTTATGCGTGGCCTGGCAGACTCTAGCGATGTGGCCTTTTTGTGGCACTGGTTACAGATGGCCCCCTTGAATTTGCACGTAGCTCTTGAGTGAGGTCCTCCACAGGATAGGCATAGGATGATGTGTTTGGGTGCGCTGTTGGTTTCTAGCCTGGCTCCTGCCTGTGGTTGTTTGGCATGAGTGAGGCGGTGGATGTCTGTTTGCTCGTTAGGGTCGTCTTCGTTGACTACTTCTTCTGAATGGACGGTGGCGCAGGTTTGTTTGGGAGCAGGGCCTTGAATTTCAGAGGCGGACTGGGTTGCCAGCTCTGCTGCCAGGGCTTCCTCGACGGCCTGGGATAGGTTGAGGTCCTTCCTGGCGAGTAGTCGCCTCTGGAGGTGAAGGTCTTTGACCCCGCAGCGAGCTGGTCGAGGAGCATGTCATCAAGATAGTTCCCGAACCCGCAGTGGAGGGCTGCAGTCCTCAAGGCGGCCATATACTGATTGACGGTTTCCTTTTCTGCTTGCTTCCTCATCCGGAAGGTGAAACGCCTCGTGATTTGTGAGGGCCTGGGGAGTAATGGTTGGTGAGAATTTCTAGCAACTCTGGCCAGGGGACATTTTTAACTCACGTGGAGCGGCGAGTGCTGTGGCGTATCAAAAGCGATGGCTCCGCAGTAGCTGAGGAAGAATGACTTTTTCTGTGCTCCCCAGCATCAGCCAGACCGATAAGCGTCGATGTAGTGGTTAAAAGCGATTCTTGTATGATTCCCATTTTTCTTCTTCCGGTTTGAACGGTGGGAAGGCTGGGTTGGAGTTCATGATGAGGGCTCCTGTGTGATATGCTGTTGAGAAATCTCTCTGGGACACAAATGGCACTTGTGCTCTTGTTAGTCTAGTGACTTCAGCTCTGGAGAGGCTTCATGGACCTCTCTGCTCTCTCTCTGGGCTACAATTGGCTGAGCTGCAACGACTGTTGGCAGCGTTTTGAAATTCGCGCTCCTGGGGAGCGTAGGCGGTGCTGGCTTGCCGCCTCTGATAGCGCTTTGAAAATCGCGCCTGCGTGAGTGTCAGTAGCTCGGAATAACAGCACCGCGCTGTATTCCGGCTAGAAATCCAAAGCGACAGCCGTTTGAATTTCGCGCTCTTTTTGTGCTGAGCGGCTGCGGCTCGCAGCGCTTCACTTTCCTCTGTAGCTTGCTAACAAGCGGCTACAGACGCTATTACTTTCGCTCTTTGCTGACCGAGCTCTCCGGCGGCGCGGCTGCGGCTCAGCGGTTATTTTAGTGATTTCAGCTGTTGCGAATTGCCTCTGGTAGCCATCCCATCCTCGTCGCCAGTGTTGTAGTTGAGCAATGAGAGGCTAGACCAGGGCTTGGTGCAACAAGACTTTATTGGAACAATAAAGGACTGAACGTGCTAGCCCTGCCTGGAGCAGGCTTCCAGCGATCAGCGGCTGGCCGGACCCTGCAGCTGGCTTTTATAGCCGGCTGTCGAGGGAGGCCAGCCAATGAGGGGCAGCAAACGCCCCCGCAGCATGAACGGACCTGGGTGGGGACTTTGGCAAGTTCCAGGGACATAACACTTCATATATTATATGAAGGCATATTGTGACTTGACAGCTTTTCACTTGGTGAAAGGAACTATTATTTTTGTGGTTATTCTTAACCTAAAAACCCACATTCAGCATTCACTAGAAAGTAAATGGGACCACTTCAAAGATGGCAGGATGGAGGAAAAACAACCTTGATTTGAGCTCAGTAGTTAAAGTGCAGTACTGCAGGCTACTTCTGCTGACTGCCAGCTGACTGCAATTTGGCAGTTCAAATCCCACCAAGCTCAAGGTTGATTCAGTCTTCCATCCTCCTGGGGTGGGTAAAATGAAGACTCAAATTCGGGGGGGCAATATATTGACTCTGTAAACCTCTTAGAGATGGCTTTAAAGCACTGTAAAGCGATACATAAGTCTAAATGCTATTGCTATTTAATGTAGATGCATACCTGGCAACTCTATCAGATTGGCCAAGTCAGTCCCAATTGGAGGCTCAACCTGGCAAAAAAAAGACAGCCTGGAAAACAGTGTTTTGCTTTTCACCGATAGCATGAAGGAATTATCCACTAGAAAGGATGTCTCTGTGGGAGCAGGTTGGGGGCTGATCTTGACACTTCTAATTAATTGTGAAGGAGAGGGAGAAAAGAGCCCTGTGCAGCTATTTAGAGATGTTGCACTCTCAACATAATGGAGATGCCTGGGGAAGATGGGAAGGACATATTTCAGGAATTGCTGTTCATAAGTAGATGAAAGGTTCAATGTTAAGTGTGGGTGAAGACCTTTGCCACAGCTCAACTGAAATTAACGAAACTAAAAAGACACTTAATCATCACTCTTTTAGTTTTAGTAGTAAGCACTAAAATTGTACTCCTTTCTATATTATTTTTAAGAATATTTTAAGCAGCTTGGTTAAGATTGCTTCTTTACTGTATTTATTTTCAGAAACTGAGAATTCTCAGAAATTCCACAAATTAATAGTGAATTTGGTCCAATGGCTAAGGCACCAGATTAGAAATCAGAAGACTGTGTGTTTTAGTCCCATTTTAGCCATGAAAGCCAGATGGGCACAATATCAGGCTCAAATGGATAAACATCCTGCATTTATGGGAAAACGCTAGGAAGAAAATTTATTTTCACAGACTCCTTAAGTGCTTTAGTCAAGAGCCTTTAACATCCTTAACATCAAACACTTAAGTGAGAAACCTTCTTGTCCAAAAAGTAATTTCCCTTCAAAATCTGAAGATTGTGTTGTATCCAAAGCAAAAACATTGTAAAACCCAGGTTATCTCAGAAAGAAAACATGTTTACCTGTTATAAAACATGTGTTTATACATTTCCAATATCCTATTGTGAGAATTATGATGGAAAGGGACATATAGCTGTCAAACGAAGAACAACATGGAAAACCAAGTTTAAAAGCCTCTCCAGAGATGGTGAAGTATGATCAAATTCACACAATCTAGTAATAGGGAGAGGAAGAGGGGAAGTGGGGAATGTGATATGTGGTATTATGACATTGCTGGGGTAACCATGTGCAACCAACTTGATATTTTTTAATTTGTACCTAGTGTTTTTCTATTACTTCTGAATCTGATTTGCTAGTTTTGGTACTAACAAATTTTCATGAATAGTGATAAAAAGATTGCCACCTGAAGGTTTCTACATTTTTTAAAAACCTGAATCTAGAATGCAAATAAATTTAAACGTGTCTTGTTAGACCTTAAAAAAGCACGCTTAAATGGTTCAGTTTCTCTGTTGTACAGAGGTAATGCCCCATTTGTGAAGATGAACTAGTCAAACAGGGTAAATTCTTCACTTCTTTGTAAATCAAATAAATAAAAGAACCTTTAAATACAGTATTTTTCAGCAAGTACATTAAGGCAGAGCTACAAAGCTTTCACTTTAAAGTATGGCAGGGTCATATATCTGTGTATTTTCACTTTTACTATATATTCAAGAGCATGATTTAATTAATTGAATGTTCAACTTTTATGCTACTTTTCTGGCTCATGCTTTACAAAAGTAACTATGAGGAAGTCATTATCAGCAGGAAATGGATGCATCTATCCTTTTCCTCTGTCAAAATATTTTCTGGCAGAATAACAATTAATCTCTACCGTGCCACTACAATCAATAATGTATTTATACTTTTGCTGGTCTGCACTAGCATTTTCTTGAGCTTTGTGCTCTCCAGAAACGTTGGATCATAAGTCATATAATTTCAAGCCAGAAACTGAATTTGGGGAATTGTAGTCCTAACATATCTGAGTCTGTAGAGATTCTCAGTCATCCAGATCATGGTTGTCCCAGAAGTGCTTTTTTAGGAGGCAACTGGACTTTCTTGTTTTTTCTTTGGGGACATTTCACTTCTCATCCAAGACGCTTCTTCAGCATTGGCAGGATAGTGAGGAATGGAAGGATTTATATTCCTTGCAGACAGCTGGTCATTTGCATCCTTTTAGAGCAGCGGTCGCCAACTGGTGGGCCGCGGCCCACTGGTAGACCGTGAGAAAATTTTGGTGGGCCACAGAAAAATCTCACCCCAAGGGCACCCCCGAAAGCAATTAATCCAGGCTGCGCAGAAACACAAGTGCTGTGCCACCCAGATGGCCCACGGGAACCCTCCCTGCCCACTCACTCCTTACCCGGTAAACTTACCTGCTAAATTTCTATTTTTCCTTTTTCCGACCACCATCTGTTCTCTGTGCCAGGAGATTTAGATTAGCTAGGAAGCAGAAAATGGTTGGATTTCTTGCTTTCCAGCTCGTCTTTAGATCTTCGGCTCTGCTTTTAAGTACAGCCGAATCTCCCTTAGGACTGAAGGTTTGCTTGCAAGCAAATTCAGTGCAGACTCACAGCAAGCAAATTTGAGAGACTGAGTTAGCTGATGGCAGATATATAGATTGAATGATTCTGTGAGTAACTCAATCTGCCTGCTTTGCCTGATTTTGACTAAAAGTTGCTCTTTTTTATAACAAATTCAATATTTACATACATGGTGTGTTGTGAGTTAATTTTGTGAGTTTGCTTGCAAGCAAATTTTATGTGACAGACTGAGCTACCTGATGTAAGATAGATAGATCTCTGAATGAATCTGTGATTCTGTGAGCAACTCAATCTGCCTGCCTGCTTTGCCTGATTTTGGGTAAAAGTTGCTCTTTTTTTTTAAAAAAAATCAACATTTATCTAAATATTTATAATATTTACATATAAGCCATGCCCAGCCAGTCACATGACCATCAAGCCACACCCACAAATTAGGCCACATCCACAGAACCAGTTAGTGGTTCCTGGGATCTAAAATTATGAGTTTGATGGTCCCTGAGGTTCAAAAGGTTGGCGACCCCTGTTTTATAGGGTTGTTGAAGCACTTGGAGGTTTGTGTCCTCAAGGTCACATGAGTAGTGCTCTTGGTTCCTGTAGTCTGTAGTCCCCCCACCCCCGGAAATCCATTCCTACTCCCACACCATTCAAAATTCATTCATTCCAATTGTATAACTAAAAGTTTGTAGAGTTTCTCAGCCATCCAGATCATGGTCATTCCAAACCTGCTTTTTCAGGAGGCAACTGGACTTTCCTGTTGTTTTCTTGAACATGTTTCTTTTCATCCAAGAAGTTTCATCCTTTGAATGGTATGGAAGAAGGAATGGATTTCCAGGGGAAAAAACTGCAAACTACAGGAATCAGGAGCATACTCAGTTGACCTTGAGGACACAGATAAACCTCCAAGTGCTTCAATGACCCTCTAAAACAGGGGTGTCAAACTCAAGGCCTGCGAGCAAATCCAGGCCATGATGTGGTTGGATCCAGGCCACAGGGCAGTCCCAGTCTACCCACATTGCTTTGGCCTGGTCTACTTGCTTTGCTTCAGCCCAGTCTACCCAATGCAGAGAGGAAAGATCAGGCCAGCAAAACTTCAGCTCAGTCTACCTGGTACAAAGAGGAAAGTCCAGGCCAATGTAGCTTCAGCCCAGTCTACCCAATTAGGCCCATGTGGCTTCAGCCTGGTCTACTCAATGTGAAGAGGAAACATGCCAGCAGTTTGGGGAGTGGCATCAAGCTGGCCACGCCCACCTAGTCGGCCACAGACATCCAGTGAGCCATGCCCCCCCAGCTCCCCAAGTTCAACCACAGCCCTGATGTGGCCCTCAATGAAATTTTGACACCCCTGCTCTACAAGGATGCAAATGACCAGCTGTCTGAAAGGAAAATAAATCTTGTCAGAGCTGAAGAAGCTTCTTGGATGAGAAGCAAAGCATCATCAAAGAAAAAACAACAAAAGTCCAGTGTCAGTGTTCCAGCAAACCTCCATTCCAATCAGTAACTCCGAGACAAGCATCACCTCAAAAGTACCTTTATTAGAATAGCACCTGGCACATTTGTGGAATCTCGAAACTAAAGGTTCCCAGACTTCCCACAATGTCCCAAACTACAATCCATCCCCTTTTCTACAATCATCACATCACATGGATCAATCATGATCTGTCTCAGTGAAGATCCATTTTTTCTGCTGTGCCACACTTAATAACCTTGAACTAAGAAAAGAATTTTATTTTGTCTACTTAGAACTACTCAATTGAAATCATCCCCCTCCCTCTTTCTCAAGCTATGTGGCAGCACTGAATAAGATTTCCAAAGCTGACATCCAGTTGCTTCCTGAAAAAGCACTTTTGGGACAACATATCTGAGATTTGAGTTTCTATCTTGAAAAGTTTTATTTTTTGTGTTATCTTTAATATTGGATGAATAATCATCTACATTGTAGATTCTACAACTATGACATATTGCCCATCCATATACCACACACACAAAAGAGCTTGGATGATTGTGGGTCAGTATATTATTAAAATGAATATTGTTAAGATATTGCATGAATCAGCCTATTATAGTAAATTATAATATTGTTTAATTATTCTGGCACAGCATGACCTATGAACTTATGAGCTGTGTTTGTTGGACTGGAATTAAGATTTAGCAAATAACATGGTGTCCACTCACAAAGGTTTGATTTTGCCAGAGAATGAACACCTGTTACAGGATGGCTGCAGTCTTCTGGATTGTTTTTCAGCATTTCTGGCTCTAGAGAACAGTCAAAAGAAGGGTTGCTTGTAAGAATACACTGAGGGAAAGAAGTGAATTCAAATGTGGTTAAATGGGGATAGGGGTGTTTGTAGGATATGAAAAAATCAAAATGGCAGCCACATTGGTGAAATGGATGTCAGTTTTTATGTGCAAATTACACATAATACACATATAAATGGGTAGAGTTTTGATCACACCATTGCAGCTGACATTTACCATGCCCTACACACACACACACATGAATGAGGGTATTAGAGAAAACAGGAAGAGGGCCCATTGGCACAGTTTAGGTAAGTAGAATAGAGGTAGAGATAGAGTTAAGGTAGAGAGATACCAGAAAACAAGTTCCAAGTACATTTAAGTCAATTGCTAAATGAAGTTTTTCCTTTCTCACCTTTCCTCTTACCTCCCCACCCCCATAAATTGTAGACTGAACTATCTGACCCTAATGTTCAAGAAAATGGAAGGCAAATTCATTTTCACAAGATCATAAACTTATATTTCAGAGTTTTGCATTTCTGTGTTCAAAAAGAAAAAAACCTGGAATCTAATCAAGCATAAACATCAAAGATTCCTATAGTCTCCAGCTGAGCAAAATGCACCTTGAGGAGGTTAACATGATATCTTTTATTGAATCAACTTTTTTTAGTGGAACTGGAACTGCTGCACAGCTCTTCCCCAGGCAATAAAAAATAGGTCAAGAAAAGAAAATGTTTTTCTTTCCACATGGAACTGAACAGAATAGGTGTTACTGAATCTGCGTTTCAGATGCCTCTGAAATTAAGGAAGTATTTCTTGAAATTCATTCCATTTCATTTCAGGAGCAACCTCTGTTAATAACCACAATCCACATTTACTAAGGCAGGCATTTTCAGCCCTTGGGATGTGAATCCAGAAGTATCCATGACATTCATACTTGGGCCTTCAAAAATAAAGCTGTTAGATGAGCTTGACTTGGGAGATTATTGATCAAACTAGTGGTGAGCAGGCAAATTGAGAAGAAACACCAAATGATGATGAGGGGTTGCAATGCCCAGAAAGTGCAATGATTTGAAGAAAGATTTGCATTGTTTAAAAAGAATTATTTTGCCAAACAAAACAATGAACAAAACTGCTAATCTGAAGGATTGGGAGTAGACAAATCACATTTGCTTTGGTTTTCAGAACAGTTTGTAGAGCAAGGGTGTCAAACTCAAGGCCCAGGGCTGGATTCAGCCTGTGGGGTGCTAAGTTCTGGAAACAGCAGAGGACCAGCCCGTGGTGCCTCTGCCAGGGAACATGGAGCTCAGGAGGGCTGTGTGTAGCCCACTTGAGCTTCATTTTTGCTTGTAGAGGGCTGCAGGAGGCTGTTGCAGCCAAAATGGAGCTTGGGAGCCTATTTTTTTCTGGCAGACCCCTCAGACCTCTATGGGCTCCTGACATGAGTGATGTGGAGGTTGGCCATGCCCACCCTGGCCATGCCCACCCTGGCCACCCATGGTCAAAAACAACCCTGATGCGGCCCTCAATGAAATTGAGTTTGATACCCCTATTGTAGAGAAACAAGGAGCTAGGCTACTCCAACTCCTAAATTTAATTTGTTTTGTCCATTATTTAATTATTATTTATTTTTAATTTTAACCAATTCTTTTTCTAAGGAGTTCAGAGCAAATGTAGCTGTATTCTGCCTAGTTCTTCTCTCACCACACTCTGTTGTGAGAGTATTTACACCAGGAAAGGAGAGTATTTTTCATTTTTTTAAAAAATGCAACAACATTTTTGGAATTCTAGAAGTACTTAATGGGAACACTCACAAAATGACTGCCACTGGACACTTTTTGGTTCACAAAATGGCTAGCAAAATGGGTTAATGCTAATATGAGTTAAATTTCAAGAGCTGGCAAGGCTGATTTCTGAATTACATAGAGATGTACAATTGCCATAGGCATCTAAAAATGCATATTTTAACATTTACATTTAGCCTTTTAAAATCCCTTTATGTGGCCCAGGAGCAGATGTCCTCTGATGATGAAATTGCTTTATTTATTAGCCCTGCGCAAGGCAGCTTGGATTTGCTTTAACTGGATGCTTTATGTCACCAAAGAAGTAATGGGATTCTTCCTGCTGAGGTGAAATGACAACATGATCTGCCTTGACAAAGCACTTTTCATTGCCTCAAAACCCCAACCATGAATTGGTGCTGCAGGAGGAAGCCTCAGAAGTGAGATCAAACAAAGCAAAGAAACCACTTCAGTCCTTGAAGGAGGAGAGGGGGAGAGAGAGAGAGAGACATGAATTACCTCATAACACATTTTGAAGCAGGCTCCACTTGAAGGATCATTGAAGCAAAGCACTCCTTTAAAACGTTGTACAGTTCAGATATTGATGTCCCTATAAACACAAAGTGTTATTTCCCGGTATATGTACCAGTGATCCTGTGCATCATCTTTCAACTTTCTGATGAATGTTGCAGTAGGCTCATGCTCACTACCCAGCTCATGCAGAAGGTCCTGCTGAATGCCTCATGATATTTTCGACCATGCACTCTATGCAGAGTGCTTCCTTGTTTCTTTTTCTGCAGTAATGGTAAGCTGTATATCAAAGAGCAAGTGGTAACCTCTGGAGCAGCTGGTATACCTGAAAAGAAAGAGTGGAAGCTTGATCATCATGAAGGAATCTTGAACTGAAGCCATCCAGAGGCATTTGGACAGGACTAGTAGTGTTGAGGGAGATGTATTATAGCCCATGTGGGCATGAGTGCATTGTAGGGCTAGCCAAGTATTCTAGGACACACGCTTCTTTAGAAAAGTAAAGCAGGAATGAACTGGGGAGTATACACTTGTTGATGTGCTTGTTATATGCAGGTTAGCAGGGATAGTTTTTCTCTGAAAGCTACAAGCAATTCTCTCCATGGCTGTGTGTGTCCCATTTAGTCCCATTAATCATTTGTGATTAATCATTTTGTCTATGTTCAGAAATAATATTGTTCACATGGAATGTATACAGAGGTTGAGCAGGGAGTAGCACATATGAAAATGGAGTTTGGAAGCATGGACAGACATCTGGTTGTTTATCTACTTGGCTTCCATGTGTGGGTTGATCTTTCTTATTTCTATTTCTGCTATCCACTGCTAGTTCCTCATGCAAGTACCTGTGCAAGCAAAGATGAAGCACCATAATGAGAATGACTAGAATATGTGGCATGCTTTGTATTTTCTTCCAGGTCTGATTTTGTATTGTGCAGCAGAAACTTACTTCCATCTCTGCTTGGTGGCATCTGCTGTACATGATGGAATCGTAGTAGCACATTCTTCTAGTAGCACATTCTTCATCTCTTCTTCCCATCCTCTACCTTGCCAACGTTCTTCAGTGTTGTCCAAATTGAAGAAAATAAGGTATTTTATTATTTGTTGTCAGAGCTGAGACAATTGTTTTGTTGTGAGGTAAGGTCAAGATGGAATTGCAATTTAGCCACTGGAATCTAATTTTCAAGAAAATTGTAGAACTACATAGACAGAGATACCATTAAACAGCCATAGAGGCCAGACAAAAATGAATATGATGCATTTGGACTGTAAGGATGTCATGCTACACAATTCTATATCTGGGATTGTTATACATCTCAATCTTAGAATTAATCAATTAAACCTAGCTTGGTTCTTGAAAATGGGTGGTATATAAATTGTTGCATAATTAAGGAAGCAAACTGATCAAAAAGCAATTTATATTATAGGCTTTTGTCCAAGGTAAACCCATGCACTTAACTACAGGAACTGTAAATTAGAGAAATTTCAAAACTCTGTGTCCAAGAATACAGTGTTTGCCTTCTTGGGGAAAGTTAATGTCTGTCTGATGATCTAAACAGAATGTTGCATTTTATTTGAAAAGGCACATTAGAGTCTCTGCTTGTTGTATTATTGTTTCTTAGGTATATAATATCTGTACACTGTAAGACAAATCTCTCTTCACAGAGCATATTTTTTCTCATTATTTTGGTAGGTAGTTGGCTGCCATTGTGTCAAGCCAGACTGTAATTTTCAAGATGACTCCTGCTCCCTTTTCTGTGCTCACAATAAGTCTTCTAACATCACAAAGTAAACTGTTACTACACCAAGTACATATTTATTTGTTTGCATGAAAATTCATCAAGAGGTTACAAACTGGAATGCACAAGTGGTCTAGTTTCTCTTTATTTCTTAGATTTATATCTGCCTACCCTCCAGAAATTCAGTGAAGCATTTCTTTCTCCAGTATTATCTCTACAGCAATGATCCCTACAAAGTAAGTTGGACTGAGAGAGGAGAGAGGGACTGAACAAACCTCCCAATTAGCTACTGTGGTTGACCATGGATTGGGGTCTCCCCAGAGATGGTCAGCATGCCTTACTATTACACTGTACTGTCTTTCAAAGCAGGAAGATTATCTTAATTGAACTTGGAGAACTGGAATAATATTGACAATGGGGTTTATCAGAGTTTAGTCCTAAAATAGATTTTAAATGAACCATTATTGCAAGTTGGTTATATCTTATGAATTGCATTAAGATTGGATTCATACAGTAGGGCATTTCATTTTTCATTATTCTAATGAAACGTAGCCTGGTATAGTCTTTCATACATATTATCACTTTTATGAGATAATGCTACAGACTTTTTGTTATAACTTGTAATGCAATGTAAGTGATGGGAAGAATAATCCTAATTCTTACCAAGAGAATGCTGATACTGGAGCCACCATATTATATAAAGCTTTGCCAGCAAGAGTCTGGAAAGGTGAAAGAGAAACATGAGAGTCCCTCTCTCTTTTTAAAAAAACTGTTCCTTTCCCACTGCAAATAATGGGATGGAAATTCTTTTAGCAACATCAATGCTAGTATTTATTTCCTTGTTTTGGGATTTACAGACCAGGACAGTTTCAAATCTGCAGAATCCTCTATCTTTCCTTCCTAGAATGTTGGAACTATGATTGTTTCAACTGAATTTAGAAAAAGTTATCTGAGGCTGGATCTGCCTTTGAGAGTTTTGGACAAAACCTGGATCATTCTAAATATGCAATTAAAAGGAAAAAAATAGATGCTTCTCATGACCCTTTGAAATAATTGGATTTTCTTAAACTTTTTCTTCATGTTAGAGACACCCCATTAGCTTTTGAGAAGGTAACCAAGTTGGGATTAAAAAAATTCACTCTTAGCTTCCATGGTACACCCTTGTCCCAAAAACTTACTGGAATACATATAATTTCTGTGTACATTATAACGTTCTCCTGAGTTCTGAGTACTTCTATGGTGAAATCCTGCTTTATTTATAGAATTATTAAACATGGTGTTGCCATTTTGCCAATCTGTGCATTGCAGTTTCACCAGATTAGGAACAGTATGAATCAAAGATGATTTGATGATTCCTTCATATGCAAGAGGTACATATGTGACATTCAAATAACAGAAAAAGTTTCTTTCAGTATATAAGGAATAAGAAGAATGTCAAGGAAATGATAAGTCCACTAATGGGAGAATATGGCAAGAAGGTAACAGGCAACAGGAAGGAAGTGGAACATGAGTGCTTAATTCTTTCTTTCCATTTGTCTTCATGCAAAAAAAAAAAAAAAAGACAGCCCAACCTATCAAAAGCATCACAGTGGGAGACATGGCAGGGGAAAAGGTCATAGTAGGCAAAAAAAAAAATAGTAAGAGGATGTCTTTCCACTTTAAATGAGTTCAAGTTGGTTAGATGGTTCTGAAGAAGCTGACAGATGTGATCTTGGAACCACTGAATAAAATCTTTCCTTTTTTAAATGATTCTATTCCAACATTTCTTCAATATTAGTGTAACTCTTGTCCTGTGGCAAGTTATCCTGTGGCGAGTTGGCTGTGTTGAGATGGTTGTGGCAAGTTGTCCTAAACCCACCAATGTAATGGATATACCTCGGGTTTCCTCTCCAGATGCAAGTTCAGAGGAGGAGAATGATCCAGGGCCGGGCAAGACAGGAAAGTGAGTCTGGGGGTTGCTGGAAATGTGGATCATAGAGTAGTAGGCTCCAGCTTGATGGAGCAACTGCAGACAGGCAAACTGGCTGAGTTTGGGCAGAGAGAATCACAGCTGCAACAAATTAGCCTGGAGGCTCTGGGCAGGGACTGAGAGCAGCTTCCAGTGGTCAGCACAGATGAAGAAGAGGAGTTACTCCCGATCTAAGGAAGGTGGAATGGTGATGCAGCAGTTAGAGTGCAATACTGCAGGCTGCTTCTGCTGATTGCCAGCTGCCTGCAATTTGGCAGTTCAAATCTTACCAGGCTCAAGGCTGACTCAGCCTTCCATACTTCCGAGGTGGGTAAAATGAGGACCCAAATTGTTGGGGCAATATGCTGGCTCTAAACTGCTTAGAGAGTGTTCTGACCTAGGCTTCCCCAACAGCATGAAGCCGACTCCTCGTCCTGATAAACCCCTTTTATTTAGTTTACAGTGAATTCCTTTCCAGCAAAGTCCCGGCCAACAGTTTTTCAAGATATTTAACAATTACAGACCTTTATCAGGCTTGGAGAGTTGCCAGACTGATATCTTTCATATGCCACACTGTAGCAGACAATACTTGTCAAGAATGCAGGAACAGATCTTCACCCAAATGAACTAATTGTCTCCTGCAAAACCCCAGTCCCCTTTTGCTCCTGTTTTATTCCCAAGTCGACTCTTGTTCCTTAGCTGTTCCCTTCTTCTGGCAGCTCTGCACATGTGTACACTGGAAACAGGCTCCAGCTTTTCTTCTGTCTCACTGATGTCCGACTCCAAAGGCAGCTGATAACTGTCAGACAGCCCTGGCCCCATCTCTGCCTCCAATGCAGAGCACTCATCAGAGCCTTTCCCAGACTCCAGGACTGGCCCATGTTCCTCCCCAACCTCCTCACTGTCTGAATCTGCTGACAGCTCTGCTGGCCATAAAGAGTGCTGTAAACCACTGTAAAGCAGTATATAACTCTAAGTGCTATTGCTAAGTGCTAAGACTGAGAGGTGATAGAAACAATGCCAGCTGGCCAAGTTACTCACAAGGCAGAACAATACATCCATAACATACTTAGCATGGAATAGTAGTAAGCATATAATAGTAGCATAGTATTGCTACTACAGTATTTTCCAGAACACCCTCATACATTCTTAACATAAAGCATACTGCAAACATCTAGCCAAGTTATAAAAAGATGCTGACTAGATGTTTCAAGCCGTCAAGACTTTTTTCTTTGATATTTTATCCTCTCTCACTTCTTCTCCTTTCTTGTCTGCTTGCATTTTGCCTTTGAATTTCATGTTCAGCACTCTGGAGCCATTAGAGACCTCACTGTCCCATAGCCTGCTGTGGACATGGTTAGTGAGCATTAATTGAAAGCCCTGGTGGGACTCTGCTGATGGTTTTTGCTGCCTCACAGAATGAAGGCTCTAGGCTCTCTATGCCATGTCAAAAGCAGTCACAGCAAGAAGAGTTATCAGTGATGACTATTTGCAAAAGTAAATATTTGGGCAGGATAAGATGCAGTAATCCTGGTGAGATTGAAAAGATAACTGCTGAATGGGCGTGAAAAGGAAGGAGCAGGAGCAGGGGTTTCTGAGAAACTGTTAATTTCAAACTGCAGGTAATAAAAGCTCCAAGCCGCAACCAGTGCTGGCTTTTTATAGCCAGCTCTGTGCAACACTTCAGCCACTGATGGGTCTTCATTCTTCCCGCCAGTGGCTGGACCAATGAGTGGAGTCTGACATCAGACTCCACTTTATATACAGCTTACATCAATCTTTAACAATAACCAGTATCTTATTATTACTCAGTTGCTTTCATGTTCTAGGACAGATTCTTCTTGAGGCTTAATAATCAGTAGCACCCCCTCAAAAAAAAAGCAGTCCCAAATATATTTTATTCACCCCCTCCCATACTTTTGATACCAGTACTATGCTTCAAGTATAGTCTATACCCTTCAAGTAAAATAATTGGCACATTCAAGAGACAGTCTGGTTCCTATCACATCCTGATGGGCTAGCTTTCAAACACTCAAGGATGTCACATTAACACAGAGTCTGAACAAACACATTTGATATATTTAGCATGGTAGGAGAAATACTGGTAAATGGAGTCTTCGACAGATCAGATCAAAGAACCCCCAAAACAACATAACATATACACGAAAGCACAGTCTATCACAACTGCTTTTTTTGAATATGAGATGTTATTATAAACATAAAATCATTTTACCTTCAAGCTGATGTTAAAAATTAGTGTATATACAGAAACTGAAATACCGAAACAAAGTAAAAAAGAGACAACAAATAAAAATGTTAAAGGAGGAATTTTTAATAATTCATTTCTCTCTTCTCTTCCATTGTGTTTAATCATTAATCACTCCTTAAGTATTTGGCCTTTTCTTAAATTATTGGAGATTGTTGCTTATATTTATTTAAATTGTTTTTTCTGCAAAAGAAATTAGCAAGTTCGTTGCCTCCACCTGTTTGCTAGGCCTCATGAATATGCAGCAGCTAATGAATTTTACACTTTCAACATACCCCAAGTGCACTCTCTCTCTCTCTCTCTCCTCTCTCTCTCAAACACACACACACACACACACACACACACACACACACACACAGACTGAGAGACCAAGAGAGACCTGAATGGAAGTACTCTCTATCCATCCTTGAGTCAGCAGAAAATTATGCTGGCATAAAATCTGTGTCTGATGGGGGATGAGATGAAAAAAACATCGTAGGGACCTAACACATTTCCAGGGTATGGTTGTAGATCAGGACAAGTTGGAAGTGGCCTTGAGTTTTGAAAGTGAAGGTGAACATTGGACTATACTGTCTTGGTAAAGCATTAGGCCCAGGCTTGGATATTTGTCTTAGCTTCACCACCAGTACCCAAATTGCAATTACTAAGATGAAAAAACAAAAACTCACTAACTCACTGCTCACTCCAGCAGCTTGATCCTCACCAGCTCAATGTTAACTCAGCCTTCCATCCTTTCAAGGTCGGTAAAATGAGGACCCAGATTGTTGGGGGCAATACGCTGACTCTGTAAACCACTTAGAGAGGGCTGTAAAGCACTGTGAAACAGTATGTAACTTTAAGTGCTATTGCTATTGTTGTTATGGGCATAATTTATGGCTCTTCTAGATCAAGGGACCCTATCCTTTGTTCTATGGGCACCAACCACTCCTTCAGTAATTCATTATGTAGAATTTCATTTAAAACACTCCCAGCTCAGGAGTCTTTAAAAAAGAAAATTAATAGGAGGTGAGTGATTTTCTGTATTTGATTTAAATTCATGTATTTACTTGGTTACTGACAACCTAGAAACTCTGGATGGATTATATATTTTGCTTTGGAGAAAACCCTGTCTGAAAAGTACACTACATGTTTGGTAGGCAGTAAGTCTGAGATTCAATCCAAGCTATCTAGAGCTTAGAAAAATCTCCTGACTGGCAACCCTTGGTTGGTCAATGAAAGATAAGGTTGCATGCAGCTCAACCCTAACTGAGCCACTCTGCCAATTGCTACCCAATTAAAACTGACAAGAGAACAGAAATTATTAGAAAGATGAAGAATATTAACTGGATCTGAAATAGTTCAGTTTTCAGATGAAAAACTCCAAAGTAAACTAAGGCATATTCCATCTCTGCTTTTCTTTGCCCATTCTGGGGTCCTAGCCTTACTCACATTTTGGACAAAAACCCCTAGCATCCCACTAAGAGGCTTAATTGCTTAGCATAGACAATCATAACAGACTAAACATCCAAAGAACTTTTATTCCTCCCTTTGAATTTAGTATTATAACTTAATACTTAGATAATTGTAATATTAACATGAAATCAATATAGAAGGAAAGAGGAGAATGGAGATCACTTCCCCCAATGTTATGAACTTTCTTGCAGATCAAAAGTGATAGTCCTGTGTTTTTTTCTGCAGTCCTACAGCAACTAGCTCAATGGTAGGAAAATGCTTTCTAGTAGGAAGAAAAAGCAAAACAGATTTGATGTGCCCTCCAATCAATACTTGGGATCAAACTGATCTTTCCTATGAGAGTTGTAAATATTGCAAAGAAAGTAATGGAAGCAGTGGTTATTTATATGGAAACTACTTCATCCCAAAGGCTACAGTCCAATCAACCCTTGTATTCTGTTCACCAGCAGGGATTTAAAGCCAGAGATTTAAATCCAGGATCTTAGCCAAGACAATTGTTCAATCTATTGTCCTATGCAATTAAGTTACAGAGTTTAATTCCCTGGCTTATCTTTCAAAGATGCTGTACAAGATTTCCTTTTAAGACAAGGCTCAAGAGAACTGGAAACAATGTTTGCCCAGAAGCAAAAAGGGGCCTTTTTGGCTCCCCCTTTTTAGTTTATAATTATAGAAAAGTCTAGGAACTGTGAAATCTTTAGTGCTCTCTGAGCTCAGCTGTTTACTAGCAGACATTTCATTGCCCAACTAGGTAACATTATCAGGACACCTATGAGAATGGGCAACCATGGCTCTTCTAATAACAGTCAGAGAAGATGACAGTTATAGTTCAATATCAGCAAATTATACGCTCTGGTAACCTCCAAAGCACCATGCAAGAAAAAGAAGTGAATTTTTTAGTTCTTTTGTGATATTATATATATATTTGTTTTCGTAGATTTATACATAAACATACTTATACATATATACATATTTATACATATATACATACATACACCTGGAGGGTAGCATACTCTGACTTCTGCCAGCTACCAAAAGATCAATTATTGCATGCATCTATAGCTTTCCAAGATAAAAATCAAAGCAACAAGGAATTCAATCATCTAGTTTCAGCCAGGTATCACAGATGAAGCACTTGCTTGCACCTCTCCATGATAAAGAACATGTAGAAGAATTTTGCAATTAGGTACTGGTGCCCTTGTCTTTCTATTTTAAGAAATTTCTACTTTTTGCCATTATTTTTACATCACATGTCTGAGAATAAGGGTTTTTAAAATACTGATCTGTATAATCCCCTCTACGAATTTTTGTTGGGGTTGGCAAGATGAAAAAGCATAATAAACATGCTTTGAATATTTCCACTCTTGGCTTAGCTTTATAAGATGATAAATGTCCTTCGCAGCACACCAGAAAATAGTGGGGAGGTTTATGGGATTCAATTATTTTTCTGAAAAAGGGGGAAAAAACGTTGAATTTTAGAATTAAACTAACGTTGATGCTGTGTAATAAATACAAATAGTTTTAGTAATGTAAAAAAAAAACATTGCTAAATGTTTGGGTAGGAGGAGCAAATTAAGATCTCACAGCTGCCATTCCCGCAAAACAGCTCTTTGTTGTGGGAAGAAAACTTCCAGATGTGTGCCTGGAGCTGTCCTCTTGGTTTAATTAAATGCTTCATTGAAGATGGGATTGTAGCAGTGCTGGAAGTGATTACACTCCTCTTCTTTTACCCACATGACTCTCACCCCTATTTTACTTATTTGAATCTCCTAGACTAGGAATGACAAGGAAGGAAAATCTTATTGGTTTAGCTTAAGTTACTCCCCCCGCTTTCCTATTCAGAGTGTAAATGTTTATTTATTTATTAACATTTAGAAATAACTGCAGCAGTTGTTGTAAACTACACATAGTCTCTAATGCTGGACTGGAGTAAAAGAAATCAGATGATGACCATAGCCACATCTCTTTTTTGCACATGTCATTCAAACACTTGTGAAAATAAGTGGTCTTCAATTACATCGTTGTAACTGACAGCTTGATTTTATGATACATCTCTTCCAGACACCCCTGGTTATTCCATTATAAACCATCCATAGCATTTGTAAAATGGTACATGTTGTAACATTTTCTCCATCTCCTTTATGAAATTATTTGATTCGCTATCTCACTGCCAATGCTGTTGAAAGGATTAAGTTCTCTTTCTTCAGCAGCAGTATAACTTTTGCTGGGATCATGTTGTCCACTTCTTGCAATTAACACTTTATGAACTGATTAATCAATTACCTACAAATTATATTACAACATGGAGATGCATGAGAAAATGCCATCAAAAGAGGTTGGGAGGTTATCACCTTCTGCCACTTCTTTCTCCCCTCTTCCAGGCAGAGGAATTTTTTTTTTTTTAAAAAATGTAGCATAATTAGGATTGAAAGGAGGGTCCTAACCATCTCCCAGTCATACATACTGATTTTCAGCCTTCCCATCCCATGTGCCTGAAGTCATAGAGATGGAATTCCTAGAAAGGCACTATTTTCGCTATGCCATTCTAGGTTTTAATCTCACTCTGAGGAGAGTTAACAAACATACACACACATCAGTGAGCAGAGCACTTTTGCAACCCAATTAGGACTAGATCTAACCCCTTCAGGGTTAGCTGACTGGCTTAATTAGAGTTCCCATAGCAAACTTTCTTCCCCAGTGACCTTATTAAGTGTGTCATGGAAATAAGGCGGCTGAATCACAAATTACCTAACTGCATTATATCTTAGACAATGATTGTGTGAACCAAGCTTATCTATAGAAAGGCTTTATCCCACTTGCTCAGTTTAAAAATAGGCTTATAGCTGACACTTTAGAGAATGAGAGTCTAAAACCAAAGCACAATCATCTGAATGAAAGAAATCAAAAATTGCAATAACCAGCTTCTACAATGAACAGAATATGCAGCAAAGAGGAAAGTTTCAGGCAATTTAACTAAAACTTTAAAAAGAGGCTACCAGGCACACTTTATCTGAGGAATTGCTCCCAGAATTTAAAATCATTGCAGGGTAGGCCCATGTTTTCACCCTTATAATGCAATTTTCAATGACCCTAAGAGCTGTGAAAGACATTTAGGTAGAGATGCTTCTTCAGATAACATGGGACTTATGTACCTGGGGTTTTAAACCAGCCCTTTGAATCAGACCCTGGAAACAGGCTGGCAATGAAGATGATGAGAGCCATCATTATATGATATATTGTCCGTATGAGTTGTTTTGCAAATAATCAAGTGTTCACACAGTCTGTGTTTCCACAAGACAGGAAAGGAGAAGGAGTAATGAGAGTGTCAGAAGCATCCCCGAACCATCAATATGCTCCTTGCTGCTATTAATTTATATTGTGCCAACAAAAAATAATTCCCACACAGGTGAAAGATCCCAGGGAAAGCTGGGATAAGGTAAGAGTTTTAGTTTGATCTGGAGAAAGCTTAGACCACAGTGCTGAAATAAAAGAGGCCTTCCTTCCTCTAGGGGACAAGGGTGCCCTCTGCTGGCAGCTTCTAGACTGCTGTGACCTTCCATTGGAATGCAATGATGGTTTCCCATCAGGCTGGTTCACCATGATCCTGGCATCTAATCAGCAATAGCTCCACTGATCCATTAACCTCTTTGCCCCTCTGTACTTTCTTTGCCTGGCTTGCAATCCAAGTTTGTATCCTGAGGTTTAATGTCCTGACAACTGGTAATTATCTGCTGAATACATACTTGGCCCAAGCTCTGGTTCTCTTCCTTCCTTCTCTTGAAATACCGACATGAATGCCCCTCCACCCCTCCCTCATTGTATCAACAATTATTCCTTTACCCATCGTTCCTTTTTCTTTTTTCTTTTGTTTAAAAAAATCATTTTCGTGCCTCAGAGCATTTTTCTACCTCTTTTTATGTTCAACTTTTTCTGCGGGGGAGAACGAGATTTAAAGGAGAGTAGAAAGGAGATCGGAGGAGGCGGCCCCAGCCCACTAGAAACACACACAAAGGCAGTTTATCTATTGCACAGTTTTTAATTGGTGGCTTTCTGACAGATCAGGCATTTTCCTGCTGATGAAATGGAGTTTGGCTGCTCCTTTACAGAACCTGCCTTAGGTTCTGATGAGGGGTGAGGAGGTGATTAAATGGGAAGCCGCAGAACATTTACCACTGATAGTAGCTTGCTGGAAAACTGGGCTTTTGTCTGTGTGATTTATTTGTTTATTTAATCAATTTATATAGCCACAGATCTCGCATACATGAGTCTAGGCAGCTTATAATAAAAAAAATATATCACATATATCCAGTAAAAGTAGAAAAAAATCAAAACATAAACCAGCCAAACATTGTAAGACAAGGATCAACATAGCCGGGGAATGGCTGTTATACATGGGGTTCCAAGTATGTGACAGTTTCCAATCATTTGTATTTGCCCATCAAGAGTAAGAGACCCACACCATGTCAAGGTGAGTCTCTTTTTGGTTGAATGGGTGCAGAAGTCTTGAACCATTTTACTCAACCTGGTGAGTATACATACATATACATATATGTATACTGCCTTGGTAAGAACACACTTTGGAATACTGATCCAGTTCTGGTTATCACAACACAAAAAAGATGTTGAGTCTCTGGAAAAAGTGCAGAGAAAAGCAACAAAGATAATTAGGGGATTGGAGAATAAAATACAATAACAGTTTCAGGAACTGGGTATATCTAGTCTAAACAAAGAGTAAGTCTAGGGGAGACTTGATAGCAGTCTTCCAATATTTGAGTGTCACAGAGAGAAGGAAGTAGACCTATTCTCCAGACAGAGCACCCAAAGCCAGAACAAAAAGTAATTGATAAAAGTTTACTAAAGAGAGATCCAGCCTAGAATTAAGAAGAAATTTCCTGACAATGAGAACAATTAATCTTCCAGAAGTTGTGGGTGCTCCAACACTGGAGGTTTTTAAGAAGAGATTGGGCTGTCATTTATCTGTAATATTATAGGGTCTCCTGCTTGAAGACCTAGACTAGAAAACTGGGCCATATTTAACAAATTGAAATTCAATGTGGAGAAAAATAAAGTTCTACAGTTAGGCAAGAAAAATCATATACATATAGACTGGGTGAAACCAGGCTCAATAGCAGTAACTGTGAGAGGGATCTTGGAGTCTTAGTGGACAACCAGTTAAATATGAGCCAGTGGTGTGCAGCAGCAGCCAAAAATGCTAATGCAATCCTAAATTGTATTAACAGAGGAATGCAATCAAGATCAAGGGAGGTACTAATACCACTCTATAAAGCCTCAGTAAGACCACACCTAGAGTTCTGCATCCAGCTTTGTTCACCACATTACAAAAAAGATGTTGAGACTCTAGAAAAAGTACAGAGAAGAGCAACCAGGATGATTAGGGGACTGGAGGCTAAAACATACAATGAACGGTTGCAGGAACTGGGCTTGGCTAGTCTAATAAAGAGAAGTACCAGGGGAGACATGATAGCGGTCTTCCAATATTTGAGGAAGGGAGGAAGGGGTCAAGCTATTTTCCAAAGCGCCTGTAGGCCAGACAAGGAATAATGGATGGAAACTGAACAAGGAGAGATTTAACCTGGAAATAAGGAGAAACTTTCTGACAGTGAGAACAATCAACCAATGGAACAGCTTGCCCTCGGAAGTTGTGGGAGCGCCATCACTTGAGACCTTCAAGAAGAGAATGGACTGCCATTTGTCAGAAATGGTGTAGGGTCTCCTGCTTGGGTGGGGGGGTTGGACTAGATGACCTACAAGGTCCCTTCCAACTCTGATTATCTGTTATCTGTTACCTCCAAGATCGTTTCCACTTCTATTATTCTGTATTCTATTATGTTCCCCACACTCCAAACATAAATGACCATTATGTTATATGCATGCATCTACCATTTTTTGTGTCTGTGTGTTTCCTTTACCTAGAAACCTCTGAATTTTACCAATATCTTCCTTTGGGAAAGACAGTGGGACAAAGGTGCAGAATGCTATGATCCCTCCATTCCACAACACTTCCCCATCACTCGACCAGAGAGGCAATTATTAAGGAGGTAAAACAAATTCCAGGATTCAGGCTGTAAATGCTTACTATCTTGTTTTATTTTCCTCTGTTGGTTAACCCAAACTGGATAAAGAATGGGATTTGGAAATATATGTACCCTCTGATTTATCATATCTATCTATTTCTGAAAACAGCACAAGAAGGCTTGCATTTTCACCTTAGTCCATTTCTTCCAAGTAAACCATAGAATGTCAATTGGTATATGTTGTGGAGACACCTATTCTAAGTCACTTAATGCAAGATCAGGTATAGCACCCCTGAGAGATGGCTAGCCACCCTCTGAGTAAATAACTTCAGGAATTATGTAGTCTAAAGCTGAACTTCAATGTGGCAGTCTAAACTGACTTAGAAAGTGATTTCTGGGATATCCGCCTGTCAAAAGGATAGCGTCATTACAATAGACAGTTCAACATGCCTGGATTGATGAATAGGGTATTTGTGATAGACCACTTTGACCTATGTTTTTGCAGTGGATAGTGCACTCTGAAAACAAACAAAACACTGAAAGAAGAAGCAATGGATTTTTGTTGTCTCGGTGGTTGTTCTGTAATTCTTGAAGATTTTTTTTTGTATTTTTACTCATTTGTGCTGTCTATGTGTGAAATGGTTGAGTCTGAGAATTTCACACCAAAGCAGTCACATTGTTCTTCTGTTTAACTAGGAGTAATGTGGGAAGGCAGATTTTTTTCTTGCAGAACTCATTTCAGCCAGTGACACTGTAGCATGCTGGGCTGGCTGCCAGGAGGCTGCATACATTATTCCTTCATGGATGGTGGTATCATTTGTGTAGCCAACAGCAACCAAAGTTTTGTTTTTCACGTTGGAAGAGAAAGTTGATTACCTTGGAATTTTGGAATTGGGCTTTCTTCCATGTGGATAGGCAAGTTGTTAAGTTTGAGCAATGAGAGGCTGAACCAGAGCATGAGTGCAACAGTACTTTATTTTACAAATAAAGGGCTGACCGTGCTTGCCAAGCCTGGAACTGGCTCGCAGCAATCAGCAGCCAGTTGGACCCCGCAGCCTGCTTTTATAGCTGGCTGCTGGGGAGAACCAACCAATGGGAATGGGGGAATAACGCCCACACAAAGTGAGTGGACCTGAGTGAGAACTCCTTGAGTCCTCAGGACATAACACAAGTGTTCCAATATTTGAGGGGCTGTCACAGAGGGGAAGGGCTCAAGCTATTTTCCAAGGCATCTGAAGACCAGACAAGGAATAATGGATGGAAATTGATCAAGGGGAAATTCAACCTAGAAATAAGGAGAAATTTTCTGACAGTGAGAGCAATCAACCAATGGAACAGCTCCCCTGCAGAAGTTGTGGGAGCTTCATCACTGGAAGCTTTCAAGAAGAGACTGGGCTGCCATCTGTCAGAAATGAGGGGGTTGGACGAGATGACCTACAAGGTTCCCTCCAACTCTGTCGTTCTATTCTATTCAAATATTATTCTGCTCCATATGCAGATTTAAGACTTTTTCTAAATGAAAGCTAAAACAGTACAATTATTACTATTGGTGGTAACAATATTGCAATCCTATATATTAGTAGCAAGATTGATGTAGGAACAAGACAAGGGCTCCATTAGGCAAAATATGGTTATTCACAAATAGAGTGCTTTTGATAAGATACTCAGGGCAAGAATATCTAATTGGTATAACTTCACAAACTCTTACACACAGATCACATTCTCCATATTTTTTCCAATTATTCTTTTCAGGGGTACAGCTGGGGAAATTCTTTTTAAATGCAGCTGTTCCTGGGAGTGAGAAATCCTTGATGTTCTAATTAAAATCATCCAGCAGCTTACAGTAGACGTTTGGCTACTTTCTGCTTGAGTGAAAATACTGCCTTATCCAAAATGGATAAATTACATTTGGATAAATTACATGCTTCCAAAAGTCAATCAATTATATTTCCAATTTCCATTTTTTTTTTGTAATTCCCATATCCTGTATAACCATAATTTGTCAAAGATTGACTGATCCAAAGTTTTCGGAAATAATTCAGTGTCATATTAACATATTTAAAATTTAGGGGTTTTCCCATAATTCTATCTATTGAAATGCTATTCCAAAAAGGTACTAATTGTTCACCATTTCAGATAATAGGGGTCAATGATCCCTTAATTTGTTTACATTTTCAACAAAGAAAATTCAATCTCCATCTTTTCAAATATTGTACATTCTTTGGAAAGACCAGTAGACACAAAATGCAACTTTTGGATGAATCACTTATAGTCTGAAATCCATGCACACTTTAAAGTTTTTAAGGACTTACTTTTATTGATTTTGTGATTGATATATATCATTAGCATCTACTTTTGAAATGTTAACTTTTGACAAATATACAATACCCATGTTTCCCTGAAAATAAGACCTGGCCTTATATATTTTTTGGGGGGGGGGCTCCAAAATAAGCACTAAGGTTTATTTTCAGGGATTTCTTATTTTTTTCCCATGTATGGGAGACCACTTCTTCTGCTTGCTCATGGCTGCAATGGGGCAGGAGACTGTGTGGCTTGCAGGGGCTGCTGCTGTGAGTCAGGGTACATGAAACTGATCCACATGCCCCATACCAACTTACCTCAGGGGCTCCACAGCCAGGCCATCCATGCTGCAACACCTTCCTCCCCTTGCGGTGGTGACTCCAGCAGCCCCATCTTGCAGGACCCCGCATGGCTGCCGGCCCACTTCTTCTGCTTGCTTGAGGAGGCAGCAACGGAGCAGGCAACCCAAGAGGCAGTGGACTAAGTGGGCAGCTGGCCATGGGAGACTTCATCTATCTCAGCTTTCCTGCAGTCCACACAAGAGCATCAGCTTACCTTTCCCCCAAGCCTTTCCCCTGTCTGCTGCTGACCCTCCCATGGCCACCCACGATGACCCTCCCATGGCCACCCACCTGCTCCAGACCACTGACTCTCGGCTTTTCCATGGCTCACACAATGCATCCAGATCGCCTGCCTCTCCCTGCATCTGCCTCCGCCTGCTGCTTGGACAGCTAATCAATTCACCTGTGCTGCGCAGACTGCTGCTCCTGCCAGACACTTTCAGCCACTGCACCCTCGCCACCTCCAGGGCTGGCCACACTCATGCCCCCCTCTCCTGGGCTGATGACAATCTTCACTAGGGATCATTTTTTGGGTAGGGTGTATATTAGATGCATGCTTAAAAATCAGACTAGGTCTTATTTTTTGGATAGGTCTTATTTTGGGGGAAACAAGGTATGTTGTGAACTTGTTCCACTGTAGATTGTATCAAATAAGAAAACATCTCAGTTCTCTCTGAAGTGGCCAAGACATCTGGCTCATATTGGAAGACTGATCTAATATAGTCATATTTCAAATACCGAGAATATGAAATTTGGAAGTTAAATCTGATATTTGAAAATGTACATTTGGTTAGGAAATATACAAAAGTTGTCCAATAAATTTCAGATTTTAAGACAAATTTAAGACAAAAACTAGGGTTATGGGATAAGTAAATATTTAATATAATAAACATATATTTTAAATTAATTAAATGCTAATTTACATCAATTACATGTCCTAAATCTTCATAAAGGTCAAGGGCCTGGTACCTGAAAGAAGCAAGGTAATTTCTTTTAAAGAGTAATAGAAGCATAAAGATAGAAACATAGAAAATATATGGCAGAAAAAGACATCCATTAACCTGCCCTTTGAGGTTTTTTTTTAAATTATCTCAATAATTTATAATGTAATAATTATATAATAACTTAACAATTCACTTAATAATACTTAGAATTCACCAAACAGGTAGGGAAGTCTAGTTTCATTCTCCCCATTATGTTTGAGACTGTGGCATATTTCATGTTATAGTAACTCATCACAATCAAAATGAATTTAAAAAAAAATAAGATCACGAGGTATACACTTTCCAGGTTTAAGAGAGGCACACACAGGTGTAGTGCAGCTGGACTGACAGTTCTGATGGCATATCCTTTGCTAGCTCTTTTTGCCCAAAGGAGAAGGAACTGTTTTCTTCCTTTTGTACTGAAATCATTTGAGCAGAGAAAATCACAAAGCTGCTTCCTCCTCCTCCTCCTCCTCCTCCTCCTCCTCCTCCTCCTCCTCCTCCTCCTCCTCCTCCTCCTCCCCCTTTCCCTTCCACCTCCACGTCCACCTCCTCTCTCCTGCATGTTATAGGTAAAACTTCAGCAAAGCCCATTTTGTCTTCTTATATCTTGATGGCTATTAATGGTGTATCTACCCAACCTGTTACTTTCTACAAGGTAGGGCTGCAGTATAAGCTGCAATGTTTTTCCACATGGTTCTCTCAAATATATAATCTTTTTTCCTTTAATGTACCTTACATCACTTAGAAACAAGCAAATTTATTATGGCATCTGATTTCAGTGGCTCAAAGCTCTCCTGAGTACATTGTTTTGAAGTGAACTGTAGAATTTTAAGATCTCTGTTTATGCCTGTAAAATGCTTAGAGACATGATGTTTATATGAGGGGGAAAGAAAGAGAGAGAGAGAGAGAGAGAGACAGAGAGAGAGAGAGACAGAGACAGAGACAGAGACAGAGACAGAGAGACAGAAAGAGAGGGGGAAAGCAGAGAGAGAAAACTAAAAGAAATCTAACCATTTATATCATTGGTGTAGGATTTCATGGCTGGTATCTGTTGAGTTGTGTTGGGCTTCAGGACTTCAGAGAACTTTAAGATATCTGTTTATGCATGTAAAATACTTACAAACACCATAATATATATGCTTATATGAGAAAGAAAGTGGGAATGCATGAATGAACCAAGAGAAATCTAACCATTTATGACATCATACTAATGTAGGTTTTCACTACTAGTAACTAGAAATTGTTATGTAGACCCTGGTTGCTAAACCCCCTTTATGAACTGTAAAGAACTCCTGGCCATCATAAAATATGAGTTCTTAAGACCACGGCACATGCTTAATGATTGTGGTGATTCACTCTATGACCACCACAAAAAAAACATAAAATTGGGTCTGGTCACTTGGGTGCCTGAACTTGCAATTCTAATGTCTTACCAACAATCATAAGTTGAAAACTTATTGCATCAGAATTCCCATCTCTATAACATTAGACTACAATTTCATAATTACTAATCAATATGACAAATGGATATATTGGTTGGAAATTTCAGTCCCATTGTGTTTTCCTTGTTTGAAAATAGTACATCATTCTGACTAAGCTACTATTTTCTGATAAGGCTTATGGCTTATGCTGGTTATGTGAACTCATCCATGATGTATATTTGTGTGTTATATGAAGGGTATACAGCGAGTAATATTGTAAGGCAGGAAGTGGTAGGAATATGATGAAAGCAAATATGTCTTAACAGATGTTCCTATAAATTTGGTGCAATTACAGACAGCTATGGGATGGGCATACATGTGCATATGATGAAAATAAGAGCCAATTAGAAAGTGCGTGTGTGAATCCAATACCCCTGCTCAGCATCAGTTACTCCATTGTGCAGCCTCTTTCCTTCTTCCTCTCCTGGTATTCAACCACCCGTCCCCTGCAGTCGCCTTGCTCTCTAATGATCAAGGACGGTGACAGAAAACAACCTCTGCATATCAATTCCTCCACAGCAGAACACACTTCTCCCCCTCCTTCTCCAATTCCTGCTCTTTCTTAGTTGCCATAGTAGCTGACAGAATTACTGGGTCCTGCTTCCTTGGGGACCACAACAATTCCAGCAATAGAGAAATGTTTTCTAGTGTCGTAAAGTTCCCCTTTAATTTGCTACTATAAGACTCCCTCAGACCAAGGTTAAAAACTATACCAGGCTTTCCTTTCCTATCTTTCCTTTTCTCTGCCTCACACATTATCTAATGAAAGCAGACTGAGAGGTTCAAATTCTACAAAGCTTTGCTGGAACTTGGGTGGGATGAAGGATCCATTGCATTGCACAGCACTATTCTAAAATTCAGAGCCCTTGTGATTCCCGTGTTCAATCATAATTACAAAAGTGTTGTTAGGTTGGCCAGCTTTGCTTTTCATATACTGCAGATGGGAGGACTGAGACTAAGAAAGCACACAACTTTAAGTTGTATAGAAAAATACCGGCTGAAAGATTTCTGGTCTACATATGTTCCTTAAAAGGATAAAACTATGTGGTGCAAACTTGAAAGAAATAGATGTTGCATCAGGACAAACTTAATGATATAAGATTGTAGGCAGTGAAACAGATTGCTTTGTAGAGTAAAAGGTTATCTTAATCTGGTAAGAATAGTTATCTGCATTTAAAATCCAATGAAGTATCTGAAATCTTTCAGCAATAGCCATGTGTTTTTTCCCCAGTAACAAGTAAAGCATGTTAACCATATTTGATGCATGTCATAAGTCTACCAATCAGCGATACAGATTCATTTGTAATTGCTAAATTCCTCAGTGTACAATGTCTATTATATTCTCATATGAGTTCTTTTATTCGTGGGATTTGTTCATTTATTTCTCTCAGAAGTAAATAAAAAACACATATATGTCTACCTTCCAAAATTGTTAGTGGCAGCCTACCAGGTTGGTTTGGGGTATAATTAATCTAAATAATAATAAACACTGCAGTTTAATTTTGGAATCAATCCCATTAACAACAAATTGCATAACATACTACTCAGGGATGGGCTGCTACCGGTTCACACCGGTTCAGGCGAACTGGTCTGAATGATGACCCACCCCTGTACTATCCTGTCTTACATTTCCTTCTTTTGCAGCTCAGTTGATTACTGCGGCAAAGTGGATTACTGTGCCTCAGCTGTTCTACTTACCAGGGAAGGCTGGAAGATGAGCTGGAGAGCGCATGCAAAGCATGCACTCACAGAACTGGTTGTTAAACCGTTTGCAGCCCACCCACTGATACTACTCCTTGAATTTCACATGTGGCTTGGACCACTTATTTGGCCATATGTAGCTTACCTACTCCTGCTATATGACCACTCATAATCTTGGCTATGTGTTAGACTGCAAAACCAATAGCACTTCTCACAGAAAAGTATAACAAAATAACAGAGTTGAAAGGGACCTTGGAGGTCTTCTAGTCCAGCCTCCCCACTCCAGCAGGAGACCCTATACCATTTCAGGCAAATGGTTGTCCAATCTCCTCTTAAAAACCTTCAGTGTTGGAGTTCCCACAAGTTTTGAAGGTAACCCATTCCAATGATTAATTGTTCTGTCAGGAAATGTCTCCTTAGTTCTAGGTTGGTTCTCTCCTTGATTAGTTTCTATCTATTGCTTTTTGTCATGCCTTCTGTACATTGACCTCTGTCTTTGGGATCCATTCTGAGGTATTTCTCTGTTCCTTGCCTTCCGAAGTGGTTCTCGATTAAGTGAAATCAAGTCATGATAGCATTTTGTTCTTTAAGAAAATTCTATTCCTGAAAAAAAAAGCTTTCATATGATGAAGCAGAAAACCTCTTGAATGGATCAAAGGTTTTCGAGCACATGCTCATATAGCTAGAGCTGCTGTACAGGAACACAATGGCGATGTTTTCTTTGAGAATGTTTCAGCCAAGTGAAAGAGTATATAAGCAGCAGGAAGAATCTCTGCAAATCATGTTGCATCTGCTGTCCACTGTATATTACATATTTGCTCTCTCTAAACCATCTGAGGCAAACAACTCACCTCCTTGACAACTTGCTTTAATGAACACATATGGACCAGCTAGCAAAAGCCAGAATTTGATTTAACCTGGGGATACTGCACGCCAAGCAAATTGATATTTTGTTATAGTAAAAGCTATAAATCTGCTTAGCTTTAAAGTGCTGCAAGTCTCAAAAATGCAACATATATTCTAGATTTATGCAAAGCTTTGTATAAAAAAGCAGCTTCTGCATGTACAGAAACCCTTTTTCAGATGCAAGGTAGCTGGTCATGACAGATTAGCTCCTTTTTGATATTTTTAATTAAACTATTGAGGTGAACTGCAGACCTTCCATGGAGCAAAACACATTGACAGAATCTACCTACCTGGGCAGGTCTAAGAATTTCCTATGGCAAATGCAAGCAAGCAGAATCATGTTTAATCTTTGTCCAGGTTTTTAGAATGTTTCTAATTATCTGCATATTATGACGTGATCTTTCTCTCCTGCTGCATTTCTCATTTGATTATGCTGAAGTTGTTTATATATATGGGACTTATGGGAGAACACCTACACCAGGCCTGTCAAACAGGTGGGTCATGGGCTGGATATGAGCTGAATAGGCTACATCACCCCAACTTCAGAAATGCAAAAACCATTGCGATACTGTCATGACTCGGAGTGTGGCACAAAGGCAACACTGTCAGTGAATAAGAATGAGTTCCTTTATTAGCTCCAACTTTGCCCCCAGTGATCCGATTATCTTCCAGTCTAAAGAAAAACTCTCCCACGAACCTGCACCAGCCTTTGGCTGCAGATATTCCAGTCCAAACATTGTAAACTGAAGACTTTAAACTATAAATTCAACAAGGCAAAATAAGGCCATTAAATCTGTCAGAGCAAGATACGAGCTCCAGAAATGAAGTAACAAGGCAGTAAATTAAACCAGTTGGGAAGATGCAAGGAACTCAGATAACCACAGTCAAACACAAGATAAACTCCCGACAAATGCCCCTCCCAAACTACCTCTCCTTTAAACTCCCTTCCCAGGTGTGTCTTTCCTCCTTCGTAAGCCATGCAACCCACATTGCTTTCTTCTCTGTTCTTCCCTGCGTGCCCTAGGATGAAGAGGGGGTGGGCCTTTGTCTTCCTCTGAACCCCCTCTCCCTTGTTCTACCTCTTTCCTACTCTGCCTAGACTGACGTTGCCTTCCCCAGTTTCCTTCACAGCCAATGGAGCCACTCTCCTGCTCCCTGTTCGTCTTCCTCCTTGGATTCAGATTCTGATGGGGGGCATGACAGATACATCTTGATAAAGCCCATGATGCGATCAGGTTTGACACCCCTGACCTACATCATTTCGGATATATCGAAACTGGAACTTAACATTCCTGCATGTTTGGCCACAGAATTCACATTGTAACCCATTTCTTTTTTCTATAAATGGGCATGGCAGGGGAAGGTTACTGCAAAATCCCATTCCCTCCCCACTCCTGGGGGAAAGTTACTGCAAAATCTCATTCTCTCCCCATCCCACTAACCTGCTTTCCAGCTCCGTTCTCCTGTGCAGGGCAACCAAAGAAGACCCAGCCGATCAGCAGGGACTCGGAAGGAAGAGAACGGATGGGGGCAGGGCCAGTCAGAGGTGGTATTTGCCAGTTCTCCAAACTACTCAAAATTTCTGCTACCGGTTCTCCAGAACTGGTCAGAACCTGCTGGATACCACCTCTGAAATGAATTCTTGGAAGAGAGAAATCATAGAAGAGAGTTTTGCAATGGTTTTCTGAAACTTGCTTTAAGTACAGATCCACACAGATCATAACTGCATCCATGAAGGCACTCATACTGAGCAGCAGTTACACTAGGTTATATCAGAATTAATAAATCATAGAACCATGAACCCCATAATATTAACTGATGATGAAAGTGGGGAGCTATTCTTTCTAAGCTCTGATGCCTCCTCATTCCAAACACTCAAGACCCTCAATAGTTTCCTATCCATTCAGTTAATGAAACACCATCCAGATCTATTTACACACCATCTGCCTGATTAAAAACTGTCAACCAGGCCAAGAGAATTACACCATAATTGTAATTACAAAAATTATAAGTTTTCCATCATTGTTCAGTCCCCAGTACTTTTGATTATATGGAAATCACTAAAAAAAAACATTATGCAAAAGATGAAAGATTATAAAAATCAATAGAATTAAAGTATTAAACTTTAATAGATTAAAGTTTCACTGGTTTCATCTTCTCCCCCCAAACACAAAGCTAAATTATAATGAGAAGCAAGGATTAAAATGTAAAGCAAGTATTATTGCTGTTATTTTGCTGAGTTTTAAACTTTTTCTACCCATTTTGTAGCCATTGTTAGGCGTTAATATATGGCTTTTCAATGTTCCTGTTACATTGCTCTTGGCAATACATCCAACAATCCTGCATAATGGGATTTCATTTCTGCATGTTTGATTATTTAAAGATTAAAGACAAAAATAGGTACTTTTTCTAACTCTCCAAGAGCATGTCCATTTCCACTGCCCCTTTAATGTTCTTGCTTTAATGTTTCTATGAATTTTTGGCAGTGCAATCTCACAGTGCTCTGGATATACAAATTGGAAACTAGTGGCCTCATGCAGGTTTTCAGTGCGTTATCACCGAGGCAAGGCTTCTTTTCTGGCAATTGCTGCAGGTGGGATTAGAGCATCATCCCCATGATGTAGGCTATGGTTATTGCTACTTATATGGTATAGCCAAAATGGACCTGATAAGAAAGGTCAAGAACTCTGTACACAATGAAGAATGTGTATATTGAATGGACCTCTGAAATATGGCCTGAAAGAATGTGAAGCAAATGGAAGTTGGATGGGATGGAAGAAAGAATGTTCCAGATGGGACACTGTGTAAAACAGGGGTGTCAAACTCAAAGCCCACTGGCCATATCTGTCCCACAGGGTGCACCCTGGAAACAGCAAAGGACCAGCCCGTGGTGCCCCTGCCAGCAAAAATGGAGCTTGGGAGGGCCACGTTTTCACTGGCAGAGGGTTGCAGGAGGCCATTGCAGCCAAAAACGGAGCTTGTAATGGCCACATGTGGCCCTCCCTGGCTCCATTTTCACTGGCAGAGTGTTGTTCTGGCTGTCGCAGCCAGAAACAGAGCTACATCCTCCATGGCCACGCCCCCCTTTCCCCCAAGGTCAAACACAGTGCTGATGCAGTCCTCAATAAAATCGAGTTTGACACCCCTGGTGTAGAAGGATTTCAAATTGTAACATTTTGTGTAGGTCCTACTTGTACATCTGATATACAGAGTTTGCCTATGAAATCTTCTAGACTAGAATGGATCTCTGGCTTCACTTCTGAAGATGTCAGTAGAAGGAGAGAGAATTAGAGACAAGATTAAGGGAAGAAATGGGATGAGAGAATGGCAGGAAAAGGCAGATGAGAAAAGAGAAGAAGGAACAATTATTTACATGCATTATTTTCAAGCAGAACCTGTCGGCTCCTCCCCATCTTTAGGGAGAAAGTTAATTTTTGCTGATTAGAATTTATTACAAAATAAAAACTCTTTAATTGAAAGCAACCACATGCTATTTATATTAATAATGGAAGAAATTATCAAATAATGGAATAGTTTAAAACCTATTAGTTTCCTTCATGTGAGAGAAGAAAGGGCTGATTATTTGCCATACAATGGAGAGCCCAACTTTCTAGTCCCAAGTGCAGATTAAATATATAATTTATTGAAGCAATTTATTTTCTAGTGCCAATTGTCTTTCTCTTGGTGTTTTTGTGAGCACTTAAAAAAAAATATCATTATGGCTGCAATCAAGAGTCAGATTCTTAATTCACTGGCCTGCCTCTTATCCAGCTTATTTCGATCTTAAAGAATGGATTAATTTCTTAGCTGGGTATTAAAACTGCAAGAAAAAACCAGGGAGGTTGATGGGAGTGCAGATGTGCTGCAAAACTAGGCCCCTTACTTACCTGTCTAGATTTGTATCATTAGCTACAACAACTGCAAATCCTGCATCAATCCAGTCAGGATGATAGGAACATTCCACAATGTCTATATCAACATCTTGGATAGATTTGTGGGAATTTAAAATTGTAGCTAATAGCTGTCAGCCAGCGCTACCAGGTTTACCAGTGGCTACTAGCTTTGCTTCTTTATCTTTAGTGCCTCTTATTTTAGGATTACTTCCCTCTGTTTCATTAAATGTACTTTGCTGAACTCAGGCCAGGTCTCAAAGGCTGGCTGGAGGCTTCAGCCGGTAAAATACACACATATATCCTGACAGCAGCAACTCATATTGACCTAATTAATAGCTTCAAATTCTACTTTTCTAATTCTAATGGGAGGCTGGAGTCAGCTTAATCAAAGACAGTGATTAACAACGGAAATGCCTGCTTAAATAAAGACCTTCCAGTCAGAAAAACCTGGTTGTACAAGAGTCAGCAGATTCCCTAGGGCAATGAATCTGAACACTGAACTGAAGAAAGGCCCGATGTACTTTATTACAACTGGATGTCTTTGATGGGACAGTGAGACAGAAGCTGACCTTCCAGTGATCTAAGCAGATAGCAAATATATTGCTTTACAAATCCTAACGTCCATACAGAGCATTGAAGGAAGGGATCTCGCATATAAAAACAGTGCTTACATTTTTATCTGCATTATCTGCATCTCTCATTGATCCACAGTACAGTTCAAGGATTGAAAAACTCCAGTGCCTATTTACATTCAACCAGCACAACTACATTATACCTTCATCTTATTTTACCATATGACTAAGGCAGTCCAGTTATCATTTATCTCCAAGCATTTGCTGTCCTCATTGATACCTAATTTTTTTTGAGTCCTTTGGAAACCTTTTTTTTTATTTATTATTGTGCCAATGATGTCATCAGTACCAAAAAGATTCTATGACTTGTACAAGTACAAAAACAAACTTAAAATGACCCTAAAAGAAAAAATAATAAATTCCCAAACTCAGAAACAATTGGCATTCCAATGGAAACAATTGTACTAGCAAACTGTAACTTTTTATAGAGAGGTGACCCACCGTTTCTTCCAAAGGAGAGGGATAACTACAAAATGCATGATATAGTGGCCCCTAGTGATAGTGATCCTTCAAGGAAGGAATGTGAAGGGTGCTTACTCCAGTAGATATTAAGGGTGGACAGAAAACACTGGGGCGGGGGGAGAATGTCACAAATATCCATATGGTCTTGGACCATATAGATGCCAAGGGGCCATAGTTCCCCAACCCTAAATAGAGTTTTAAAGGTGAAAGCCCAATACCATGAATTGCACCTGAAAGCCAACTGGAATCAATACAGGTCTTGCAGTAGTAATATTACTCAGGCAAGTAAAGAAGTTCCCTTAGCTAATCAAGCTGCTTCATTCTTTAGCCTCCAAGTAGTCTTTAAGAGCAGTCCCCTGTACTATGAGTTGACATTGTTAATCAAAAGATGGCTAAGATATAAATGACTGTGAGCAATGCCTCCATGATTTATTTTAATTGGTTTACAAGATGGGATTACACAAAGTCCTTTTAGTCACAAATGCATTCCTCAATCAGAACTGTGAACTCATTCAGTCTGCGGAGTGCAACCCCATCTAGAATAAAATAGTGATGAGTATAGTTCTTATTTGATTTCCATACATTTAGTATTGGTAGAATTGAGCCTGGGTCTGCTTTTCCCTGTCCAGACCAGCACAGTCTTCAGGCACTGGGATCACCACAACTGGAAGGTCCCAAAAGTGCTTTTTCAAAAGGCAACTGGATTTTGTTTCTCCTTGAAGACATTTCACTTCTCATACAAGAAGCTTCTTCAGTTGTAACTGAATGGTGGAGGATGGGGAGATTTATATTTCTTCCAGTCACCTGATCATTAGCACTCTTTCTGAGAGTTGTTGAGGCCACTTGGAGGGTTATCTCTGCCCTCAGGGTCACCTGAATAATGCAAATGGTTGTGGAAACTTCTTGGAATTGCTAAAAGGACTGTATGGCAAACAGGAAATAGGGGTGTCGTATCCCACCCCTATAGGTGGGATCTATGTCTTGACATAGATAGCTTCTTTGATATCTCTTTCAAACCCTTCCATCCTTCACCATTGTCTCAAATATGTTTTTGTTCTGGTTTGGTTTGGTTATCAGGATGCTACAATCTTAGCTGGGTGATCATATAATCTGAATGAATAAAGATACTCCACAAACCATTTTAAATATGTCTCCATTGTCAATCCACTGCAAAAGTAGGTTAAAGGTGTTTCGGTATTAAAATTTTCCTCTTCTCCTAACACATTTTTTTTTTACCATGGATACATACTACAATATTTCCTTAACAAAGTGGATAATGATGTGATTTCCCTGACTCCCACTTCCCTCTTTGGCATATGCCCTGTCTAAAATACATGTCCCAAAATAGTTCGGATAACTGGCCTCAGAAATACCAGAAGAGTAGCAATGAGCATCAAGGGCACTGTCTTCTGATTCACCCAGCGCCCCTCCACCATATCCGTGACCTGACATCTGTGCTCCATTTAAACACAGGTCTTATGGTGAGCCACAGGGATGACCTTAAAGAAATTGTGTGATGACAGTTATAAAAAAAAGTTTTAAGCCTTGGAAATTGAGAAACAAAACTTCATTCTTTGGAAGGAAAGTAACTCACAGCCAGGATTTCAAGATTTTGTTACTTTGGCCTAAATCAATAAAGTTGCAGTATCCTGACTTGGCTACCTCAAAGGATTTTTAGATCTAGCATTCTTCTAAGTAAGTGCTATATCTAGATCTTTGTTCAAAAATAAAGTGGTTCCATTTTCCCATTCCCATCTTCCATCCTACCCATGCATCACCTACATCAGGACTGTCAAACTCTTAGCCCGTGGGCTGGATGCGTCATGTGCTGGCTACACCCATGCCCAGTTTAGTGAAGGGTGGGGGGGAAGTCCCAATACATCATATGATGCCGTGACAACATGAGTTTGACACCTCGATTCACCCAACTTACTCAACTGTACATTATTGAGAATGATCAATGGTGGTTATGCTCACCAGCAGGTGATGCTCAATGGATGGAAAATCAAAACTGGACAAACTACTGTCCTGTTTCTCATGGTTGTTATCCTTTAAACTCTGGCCTAATAGAAGAAGGATGCATTTATGAAAGAGTATTTTCTGACAGTCCTCAGAAAAGGAAACCATTGCAAATGAGTACATCTGGCCATCACACAAAAAGTGTTCAATAGCTTGAAGAAGAGCATCAACTTAGTGAAGCATGTTCATCAAGATGCTGAAATGTACACAAGGCACTTTTCATTTGGGATCCTTTGAATAACTTCATTTATTAAAAGGGTGGAGAAAACAGCCATAGCAAGTATCCCTATGAATACCTGGATGGAAGGAAGTTGGTGGAACACAGAAAAGGCCACAGTAGGGTTGTCACCACATGTAAATTAAAGTAATTAATCTTGTTTCTCTTCAGCCCAGAATCTTTTTTTTTAATCTGCTGAACTCAGCTGCTTTTTTCCTGACCCAACCAATGCTGCTAAATTTCTCCTGTTTGACTATTTCTATCCTTTAATTGGGTGGGGGGATTAATTGGTTTTTTAATCAATGTATTTCAAATGAGCTAGCTTGAAAAGCTATATTCCTATGAGATAGAAATTTAGCAAAGTTATGGCTGGTTCAGTACTGCTGCACTGCTGGCCAGTGATGGCTATGGACTACCATTTCCAATGCTCCCTGCCATAAGGAAAATCACTGGTGAAGTGACAAAACACACACACGTGTGTGTGTGTGTGTGTATGTGTATAGGGAGGGAGGGAGGGAGAGAGATAATGCAATATAAGAGATAAAATATTAAATTAGATATAATCATAATAAAATGACCATAATATGGAGCCATAGGTTTTCAATGGGATAAGTGGTATAAATTGATATCTGAGGAAGCTAATCATCTCATTGCTTTTGGTGTGGCTGTGAAGAAATCATTCCATGTGACATGAAATTTTCTGAGGATACATTCTTGAACTACATGTGCTATAGTTTGTTCCAAAGCACCACAGATGCATTGCGGGCTCTCAGCCATTCCCCAATTAAAGAGCTTTGCCTTAGTTCTATTCAGGTGGCTCCATATATTTTGGGGCAACTGCATTTCTGGAAGTGGTTTTGTTGAATCTTCGTGATCTGTTTGGTTTTGGTTATTAAAAGTTGCCCATTTTAATTGCCATTCTTCATCTAGATTATACGACTCTGATATGCTATCCCAAACTGGTTTCCTAGACTTAAGCCTGGTGAAAGGTAGAGAGTCTAATATTCGATGTATTGGAAAATCTATAGGAGTTGATGGCATGTTTATTATATTTCAGTGTTGTTGTCTGTTGTTGTTGCCTGAGATCAGGAAGGGCAATGTTAGAAAGAATATAAAGCCATGAGAATGGTGTATATTTGAGGGTTCCAGGTATCCTCATTGTATCACTAAGGTGAATGCCAGTCTTGTGGTATGACAACTTTTTCCCATACAGGTGTTCAGTATTTGGCAATAGAGTATATTAATGATTGTGCTATTATACACAGTGTTCTTGCTTTTGCTCCCCAGCTGTAAGAAATAAGTAGCTAGACCAGGTGTAATACTTAAGAAAGTAGTCTTCTGTGAACAAATGAATCCAACAACATAAGAAAATAGATTTAATTCATGGAAAATATCCCTATCCATCCATTTGAGATATACTGACAAGAATTAATCTAAGAACCAAAAACAATGCGTACAGGTAATGATGGAAAAATCAGTACAGCATGCACATAATTTTATGTACATAAGGCATAATTTTACCTGTGTTTTCTGTACATGAATGCAACCTCTTCCCTTACTTGGAAGTAACCTGTTAAAACCTCCATCTTTCTTCCCTGAATTTTTCTCACCCTCCCTGCCTCATAAGAAGAGAGGAAACTTAGGCAAAGCTAGTCATCTTAGAAGAAAATCACCCAATTTAGTTGGAGCGGAGGAGGACGTCCTAGCTTTAAGCTCCGACAAGAATCAGCAGGTCTCCACTTGTACCTTGCAAAGGATTTGGTGTGAACTGATAACTAAAAGGGCTCACTGTTGAGGAATAAATGAGCGCCTCCGTATATTAATCATTCCTCATGCTGGGAGTGCCATACAAAGTCCAGTTGAAACAGTCCCACAAAGAGGTGAGTTACCTGCCTGCCACTTTCGGTGCCTTTCATAGCTGCCTGACTCAAGGCAGCTGAGCGCAGCTGGGTTCAACAGCCTCTGTTCTTGCAGCCATTGTCGTTCTGTCATTTGCTTTTCTTCCTGTAGGCTGTAAGGGGAGGGGGAGAAGGGTGCGTGGGAGCAGAGAGGGCAGAAAGCACATTCCCCCCGTCTTCTTATATTTCTTCTCTTAGATTTCCATCCTGGCGGGGGGTTGTGTGTGTGTGTGTAATTTATAATATCATAGTGATTAAGGCCTTTCAAAATCAGCCGTATGTGGGAAAGGGGTTCTTGTAAGTTGCTTGCATTCTTTATTTGCATGCCAATCAGGGATCCGCATGGAATCATTGGCACAAAGGGAAAAAGGATCAAGCCTGGAAGTGAGACGCCTTTTCTTCTTTTGCCATACATCACATCCTGATTAGTGATAGAGCCTGAATCTATGTTTTCTTCTTTAGGATTCTTCTTTAGGATTGCAATTTCCCTCTTTATTATTCTAATTACAGTGCCCGAGCAAAGAATGTAAGATATTGTGTGGGATAGACCCAAGGTGAACTCCTTTTTACAGAGCAGAAATATGTTACAGAGAGGGGAGTGAACAATGGTTAATTCCAAAGTCTGAACAAAACCAATATTTTCTGATCATTGTGTTTTCCTTGGAATTATTTAATTTATGACAGTTATGACTCTCGCAGCTCTATGAAGCAAAGGAAAGCTGAAGTAAAATCATAAGTACAGTCATGGTTTCACTTCAACCTGCATTACATATCTGATATTAATACAGTTGAGAAAGTCCAGAAATATTTCACAAGAAGAGTTCTCTACTCCTCTACTCGTCTCAGAATACCTTATGCCACCAGACTTGAAATTTTAGACCTAGACAACCTAGAACTATGCTACCTTTGGTCCGATCAAAGTATAGTACCTAAAATTATCTATTGCAATATCCTACCTGTCAATGAATACTTCAGCTTCAACCACAACAATACAAGAGCAAACGATAGATACAAACTCAAGGTAAATGGCACCAAATTTGATAGCAGGAAATACAACTTCAGCAACAGAGTGGTCAACGTCTGGTATACTCTACCTGACTCTGTAGTTTCTTCCCCAAACCCCCAAAACTTTAACCTTAGACTATTTACTATTGACCTCACCCCTTTCCTAAGAGGTCTGTAGGGGACATACATAAGCGCCCCAAAACGTGCCTACCATCCCTGTCCTATTGTTTCTTTTTTTTCTTATTCATATCCATTTCATGTATTCATAACCTTGTTTATACTTATACCTAATAATTATCTAATAATTGCTTGACAAAACAAATAATAAATGAATAAATAAATATTACTTCAGCCAAGTTTTTGATATTAATCTTCAAAGCAGAAGTCAAAAGTTATATATTTGTGCAAAATTAGCATCTGCTATTAGGCATGCACACATTCACTTAGGGCAAGCAACACAATGCCCATAATATTCTTTTTTTTTATATATATAAAAGTTTTTATTGTTTTTTAACATACAAACAAACAGACAAAACATAAAAACATCAGCTCCCCCATATTTATATACAAACAGTGAGTCGGTTGGTTCATCAGTTTTGTGCGTTCACTTCATAGTCACAATTACAATTACCTTATATAATAACTCTTATTGTCAATACAAACTTATAAATCATCATATCATTATTAAAAAAAAAAGAAAAAGTTTGACTACACTTTTATTCGATCATGCCTTTGTGAGATAACTATATTTTAAATGATTTATTCTAAAACAAATCATATAGTCGTGCCAGTTCTATCCTAAAATAAAAAGAAAAAAGGAAAAAGGAAACCATTATATAAGTATAATATCCAATACCAAGCATAAGAAAAGAAAAATAAATTCAATATTATTCCTTATTATCTAGCATTTCAAATATTCTATTTTTGTATTTCATCATTCAGCCATTGATAGAAAAGATCCCAAATTATATAAAATTGTTTATCTTCTTGCTCTCTGATTTCAAAAGTCAATCTACTCATCTCAGCACATTCCAATATTTTCTTTATAACTTCTTCCTGTAATGGAATTTTCTCATTTTTCCAATTCTTTGCAAATACAATCCTAGCCGCAGTCAATACATTTACAATCAAATATTTCAACTCTTTAATAAGCATCTGGTAAGATTCCCAATAAAAAAAACTCCGGTTTCAAGTCTATGTGCTTCTTTGTCATTTTTTCCAGCCACATGTGGATTTTAGTCCAATATTTTCTAGCATCCTCACAAGTCCACCACATATGGTAGTATGAACCAGGTTTCTGATGACATTTCCAGCATTTTTCGGATTTGTTCTTGAACATTCTTGCTATCCTTGTCGGAGGAAAATGCCACCTGTAAAACATCTTATACAAATTTTCTTTATAGGCTGTAGACATTGTCATTTTATAATTTTGCAACCATAAATTCTGCCATTTCTCTAAATCAATCCCATATCCAAAATTCCTCCCCCCAAGCAATCATAGTTTCCTTAACTTGTTCTTCCTCCAGCTTAATTTCCAATAAGTAACCATATAATTTTTTAATCACCTTATCATCAGTACCCATCAAAATCTTATCTAAATCAGTTGGTTTATCATAAAATCCCTCTGTTTTGGAATCCTCATGATACTTTACATGTATTTGCAAATATGAAAACCAATTCATCTGTATACCTTGTTCCTCTAATTTTTGTATCGATTTAAGTTCACCCTTTTCATCTAGTAATTCCCCATAGCTAACTGTTTGTTCCTTTTTATAAATTATAGGGTAAGAAAACACTTCTATCGTCGATAACCAAACTGGAATTTTCAAATAACATTGGTTTTTTTGTCTTCTCCCAATTTAACCACAGAGACTCCCGTATATAATGTCTTCTAAAATACCCCTGTGTTTTGGTTCCCTTATACCATAAAAATGCATGCCAACCCAACAACAAATCATGACCTTCTAATGTCAACAATCTAGTTTTCCTTAATGTTATCCATTCTTTAACCCACATCAAGTTTGCAGCTTGGTAGTACAACTCCCAATTAGGCAGGCCAAACCCTCCTCTAAATCTAGCATCCTGTAAAAGCTTTAACTTTATCCTTGCTTTTTTGCCTTGCCATATATACTTCAAAACAATTTTATTTAAATCCTCAAAATATTCTTTTCCGAGCCTAATTGGTATTGTTTGAAACAAAAATAAAATTCTGGGTAGAATGTTCATCTTAATTGTTGAAATCCTTCCTATTAATGACAATTGTAGGTTTTCCCATTTTTTCAAGTCTTGAGCTATCTGTTGTTTAAGTTTAATATAATTGTTCTCCTTTAACGTACTACATCTCGACGTCAAGTATATCCCCAAATACTTAACCTTATTTGTAACTTGAATTTTTAACAATTCTGCCAGTTCTTCTCTTTGTCTCAGCAACATATTCTTTGACAAAATCTTTGTTTTATCTTTGTTTATTTTCAGACCGCCACCTCCCATATGCCTCTATCTTTTCCAACAACTTCAAGGCTGTTTCTATAGGATCTTCCAGGATAAAAACTAAGTCATCTGCAAAAGCTTGTAATTTAAATTCTTCCTTTTTAATTTTCATTCCTTTTATAGTTTTATCTTCTCTGATATTTCTATTCAACACTTCCAAAGTCAATACAAATAACAAGGGAGAAAGAGGGCAACCTTGTCTTGTGCCTTTTCTTATATTAATAGGATCTGTGAGTTCTCCCTCCATCATTACCTTAGCTGTTTGTTCATTATAAATTGCTTCTATTGCTTGAATAAATCTTCTAGCAAAGCCCATCTGTTCCATTAAAAGTAACATAAATCTCCAATTTACGTTATCAAATGCCTTTTGAGCATCTAAAAATATCAAAGCCATTTGCTTTTCAGGATGGGCCTCATAATATTCCAAGGTGTCCAGAATTACTCTCATATTGTCTCTAACCTGTCGTTTTGGCAAAAATCCATTTTGATCTGAATGGATAAAGTTATTCAGATATTTTTTAAGTCTTTCTGCTAAAATTGAAGCGAAAATTTTATAATCTGCATTTAATAAGGAAATCGGTCTATAATTCTTGATTTGAAGTAAATCCGCCTCCTCTTTTGGAATAAGTGTAATATAAGCCTCTGACCATGTTTTAGGTATTATCTTTTTAGCATAACTTCATTCATAACTTCTAGCAGTGGAATACACAATGATTCTTGAAAAGTTTTATAAAATTCTACAGGAAACCCATCTGGACCTGGTGCCTTTCCATTATTTTGTTTCTTAAGTGCTTGGCTTAACTCCATCATTGTTATATTGCTTCCTAACATTTCTTCAATCTCCTTAGGTATCTTAGGTAAATTTGCATTCTGCAAGTATTGTTTAACTTTCTCCTCATCAATATCTTCTTTCTTATACAGATGCTTGTAGAAGTCATAAATAATTTCTTTTTTCTCTTTGCTGCCATGACAAGTTTTACCTTGGTCATCTATTAACTGCAATATTTTCCTTGACTCTTTCTCCTTTCTCAGCTTGTATGCCAACCATCTACCTGGCTTATTTGCATCTTCAAAATAATTCTGTTTAGCACTCCTAATTTTCTGTGCCAGTTCTTCTTTGTCTATTAAGTCCATTTTATGTTTAATTATATCCAATTTCAATTTAACATCTTTTTTTCTGTGGCATTTTCTGCAGTTCTTTTTCGAGTCCTTTATATTCATCCTCCAAGGCTTTAAAAGCTTGCCTTTTCCTAATATTCTTTTTTCTTGTATAGTCTATTATCAAGCCTCTGGCATAAGCCTTCATTGTATCCCAAACATTCTGTATTGAAGTGTCTTCTTTTCTATTTTCTTTAAAAAAAAAGGCCAGTTCTTTCTCCATCCACTGTGTAAATTCTTTCTCCTTTAAAATAGTATTGTTTAACGTCCATCTCGATCTTTTTTTTTGTCCCTTCCATTTAATTGTCAATGGATTATGATCCGCCCAAGTACTTGTTTCAATATTTACTTCTTGAACGCTAGATATTAAGTCTGTTGAAATCCAAATCATATCAAGTCTGGACCATGATAAATGTCTATTTGAATAGAAAGTATATTGCTTAAGTTTAGCATTTCTTTCTCTCCATATGTCTTTTAGAGTTAATTCCTCTGTCATTTTAAAAAAGGATTTAGGAAGAGTTTTTCTATTATACTTTGCTGCTGTTGCAATTTAGTCAAGTTTATTATCCACAATTCCATTAAAGTCTCCCATCATAATTATATTAGCATAGTCCAGTCCAGCCATCTTGGTATGTAATTTTTTATAGAATTCTTCCTGTTTGTCATTCGAGGCATAAATTGCAATCAAAAGTATCTTTCTATTATTGTCCATTATTTCCACCATTAATATTCTCCCATCGTCATCTGTATAAATCATTTTAGCTGGAATAACCTCTTTAATATATAAGACCACCCCTCTTTTCTTACATTGAGTCAAAGAGGTAAACAATTTCCCTAGTTTTGGTTGTAATAACAATTGTTCATGTTGCTTTTAAATATGTACTTCTTGTAGACAAATTATATCAAACTTTAGTTTCTTTAAGCCCATAATATTCTTATAATGATTTTTCAGCCCACCAATGTTAAATAGATTATATACATGAAAAAAAATAAAACTTGGTTAAAATTGCTACATCCCATGAGGTTTCCGTTTTGTTACATGAGGTCTTACAAGGTTTTAGATGTGAACATTAACATCTCAGATGGGAATATCAAAATCCCAGCAGATATTGAATTCAGTCTATAATACATAATAAATGACATTATGAATAAGCATAATAAGTGGGCATAAGCACACCAATTGTGCCTACCATCCCTGTCCTATTGTTTTTTATTTTTCTTGTAAGTATCTATCTCATGTATTCAAAACTATGTTTATTCATATACCTGTATCTTGTGATTGACAAATCAAATAAAATGTAAAAGTAAATGAGTTGCCAGGCATATGTTTAGGCTTATACAAACCTTATAAACATGGATTCCAATTGAGTTACCATATTTAAATGTTAGAATAATTAACTATGTTTCCCTGGCTAAAAATAGGGTCATTCAAATGTCTGATATTACTCAGAACAAAAATTTCATTTTATGATACTACTGCTATATGGAAAGAGAGGTATGACCACATTTCCAAAATAACAATGAACTAAGGTTTGGGGTTTTTTTTAAAAGAAAGATCACAAACTCTGACTTACTGCTCCTATTCTTTGCTCCTTTTCGTTACCTGGTTAAACATAAATTTTAGAAAGAATAATTTGAATATGATGTCTTGCAAGCCTTGCAGCCAAGCAGATATTGCTTAGACAAGGACTTTTCAAAAATGTGGCTTGGTGAAAAATGTATGTGATTGAGTTATTAAAGAACAATTCTAGTCTGTAAGCATTTAAAATCAAAGCCTAGAACCTAGGAAAAAATGTGTTTTACCCTGATTATTTTCCTTTACTTTTACAGTGATCTATTTTTCTAAAAATAAATCTACACAGCTATCATGTTATTCCCTTTCATGGTAAGCTATGTTATTCAAAATACTGAGAATGTATAACAGGTATTAAGGAAAAGAAATTGGCAGTGGAAAGTAAGAGAAAAGGAAATCTATTGTATTTTTCTGTAACTTTTTAATCCACGCATACCATCCTTCCTTCTATTATACCCATTCACTGAATTGTATAATACTCTTTGTTCTTTAAACTTCTCACCACTTGCTTATTGAATATCTCATCAAATCCATCAAACCATAAATTTCTTTGTTTTCCCTTTTCTCTCAACAGATTCATTCTTTTGTATATTTAATTTGCAATTTAATCTTCAGTCATTCTCTTTATAAGACAAAGTTATCTCAAATATACTTTTTTCATACTGATCCTCACATTTCCCTGCATCCAGCATCCTTTCATTCTTGGTCCTTTCTCTTTTTTGAACCTTTATTTTATTATTTTATCACATATACAGAACTGATTAAATAACCATTTAACTGATTAAGTCCCATTGACTGCACTTAATTGCAAATTTCTCTTGATATACACAATTCTTACTGTCTTATATAGACATTTCTTTATTTGCAATAGACCATATACTAACTGCTACATTTTAAACAGAATTTGCATGTCTCAAAATTTCTCCATCAATTTTTCCATCTTTAGAGAACATTCTACTAAGATACACAAATTTGTCTGTGTTCTATTTTTTCACCACTTATGCATAGCTTGCAGCTGTTCACTCCATTCCCCTGTCAAATACAAATACCTTAGCCTTCGATATACATTAATTTTCAACTCCTTGTTGTATTATATAAATTATGTGGCATTTACTAGAAATCATAAAGCTATTTTTTCATGAATTGCTTTTTTGCCATGGGTTTGAAGGTTTGCATAAAATTTGATTGTTGGAAGGTTTGCATAAAATTAGGAAAAAGTGGTTTTTCTTTGGGTAACAACACACAAACCTTTTGCCCAATCACAAGAGGGATGCTTAAGTTGTCTTAAAGTGTTTTATCTACATTGAGTAGAAAGGACTTTCTGATAAGCAATTTGGAGTAACAAAGAAAAAGTGTGTGAAGCACTGCACTGTATGCTACTTATCATCTTTTAGTTTTGAATTTTTCATTTATTATGATATTGCTGTGCCACTGCATTTCAAATGATTGAGCAGCATGCAACACAAATAAGGACTGAAAATAGCAGAAGAAAATGAGAGTAATATAAACTATAAAGGCACAATCCATTATAGTGATAGATCCCAGTAGTGGCAGATCTCAAATGTAGCATTCTGTAAATGGTTTCATCCAGCCTTTCACTTTTCTACAAAAACTCACTGGGGATATGTGACTTCTGGAAAAGCACTGGTAGATTAAGACACCTTCACTTTTCACATAACAATGGAAAGTGAGTTAGTGAAGGAACCAGTTCCCTGAATCCATTTCCAGAGGAAGGAGGTGACTTGGGATCACACAATATGCTCCTTAATAGCCACTCTCTGAGGTGAGATCACAAGTGTAGTGGTCTCTGGCAGGTTTTAGAGGTCTGAAAAAGGAGGAGGAGGAGGAGGAGGAGGAGGAGGAGGAGGAGGAGGAGGAGGAGGAGGAGGAGGAGGAGGAGGAAGAGGAGGAGGAGGAGGAGGAGGATCAAGAGCCACCACACACAGACAGATCCTGGACATGGGCTTCAAATGTCGTATTCCTCTTGTCAAGCCACTCCTGAACAACAAACAACATCAGAAACAAATCATCAAGAAGAGTCTTATCTGGGCTAAAGAAAAACAGAAGTGGTCTGTTGCTCAGTGGTCCAAAGTCTTCTTTTCTGATGAGAGCAACTTTTGCATCTCATTTGAAAACCAAGGACCCAGAGTCTGGTGGAAGAATGGAGAGACACACACTGCAAGATGCTTGAAGTCCAGTGTGAAGTTTCCACAGTCTATGTTGATTTGGGGAGCCATGTCATTTGCTGGTGTTGGTCCACTGTGCTTCATTAAGTCCAGGGTCAACACAGCCGTCTACCAGGAGATTTTGGAACACTTCATGCTTCCTTCTGCAGACGAGCTTTATGGGGATGCTGACTTCATTTTGCAGCAGGACTTGGCACCTGCCCACACTGCCAAAAGCACCAAAACCTGGTTCAATGACTGTAGGATTACTGTGCTTGATTGGCCAGCAAACTCGCCTGACCTGAACCCTATAGAGAATCTATGGGGCATTGCCAAGAGAAAGATGAAAGACATGAGATCGAACAATGCAGAAGAGCTGAAGGCCACTATTGAAGCATTCTGGTCTCCCATAACACCTCAGCAGTGCCACAGGCTGATAGCTTCCATGCCATGCCGCATTGAGACAGTAATTGCTGCAAAAGGGGCCCAAACCAAGTACTGAGTACATATGCATGCTTATACTTTTCTGAGGTCCAATATTGTTCTATGTACAATCCTTGTTTTATTGATTGCATGTAATATTCTAATTTTCTGTGATTGTGGATTTGGGGTTTTCATGAGCTGTAAGCCATAATCATCACAACTATGAAAAATCACGGCTTGAACTATCTTGCTTTGCATGTAATGAGTCTATCTCAAATATTAGTTTCACCTTTTAAGATGCATTACTGAAATAAATGAATTTTTGCGCGATATTCTAATTTTTCGAGTTTCACCTGTATTTGTGGTGCTACATTGTGTTTAGGAGTCTGACAGCCCGTGGGTAGAAGCTGTTTTTAATTTGTTTGCCTGGCTGGCTATGCTTCGATGTTTTCTGCCTGATGGTAAAAGTGAAAAGAAACACTAGCCAGGGTGTGAATCATTCCTAAGTATCTTCCTTACGCTACTGAAATAGCAAGACCTGGCGATTCAGTGGTATTAGGGGGAAACCAATGGTTTCCTGTGCTAAATTAATCACTCTTTGTAGTGTCTTCCTGTCCGCAGCTGTTAAACCAGTGTACCATACTGTTATACAGTATATGAGGACACTTTCTATTGTGGACCGATAGAAAGAAGTCATCAGCCATTGTTCCACCTGATTTTTCTGCAGGACTCTAAGGAAATGAAGTTGAGCCTTACTAACCACCAGGGACATGTTGCTTTTCCAGGTGAGGTCTTGACTAACGAGCACTCCCAAGAATTTAAAAGAGGAAACCCTCTCCACATTATACATTGTACATTATATATTATACATATAATTATACATTGTATAACGTATAACATTATACACTATACACAATTATACATTGCAATGTCCTACCTGTCAATGAATACTTCAGCTTTAACCATAACAACACAAGAGCAAACAATAGATACAAACTCAAGGTTAATCGCACCAAACTTGATTGCAGGAAATACGACTTCAGCAACAGAGTGGTCAATGTCTGGAATACTCTACCTGACTCTGTGGCTTCTTCCCCAAACCCCCAAACCTTTAACCTTAGACTGTCTACTATTGACCTCACCCCTTTCCTAAGAGGCCTGTACGGGGCATGCATAAGCGCACCAACGTGCCTACCGTCCCTGTCCTATTGTTTCTTTTATTTTTTATTATATGTATCCATGTATTCATAACTATGTTTTTACTTATACCTATTATCTTGTAAGCAATTGACAAAAATAAAAAATAAAATAAATAAATAAAATAAACGCAAACATGGCCCCCCTTAATATACATAAACCACATAACTTGGTTATGTGAATTTTAATTCAGAAAAGTGACTTAGACATTTTTTTTTACAAAAGAGATATGTTATACTTGTGAAGTAATTCCTGAGAAAGGGAAAAGAGAAAAGCAATCAGCTTCTGGGATATTACCTAAAAGGAATAATCAAGACTTTTAACATTAAAAGAGTTGGCTGGCTTATTCAATCAAGGTTAAACTGAATATGACCCCCTTTTTCCTATCAGCTTTTAATGGATTTTTTATTTACTAGGACTGAACGATGAGGCTTTGTTCTATTTTAGTTTTTGTTAAAATTTAATATTTTTTTTTAAAAAAAGACCTTTAAGTCTTTTTTTTTTAAAAAATATTAAATTTCAACAAAAACTAAAATAGAACAAAACAGAACAATGAGATTTTAAAAAAGAAAAGCTCAGAAAAAAAGCTAAATTGGAAGTGCAGAAAAGAAGGGGGACATAGAAAAAAGAATAGGTTTTGATTTTATTCAGTACAGATACATATATAAAAAACATTCATCTCTTATTCTAAAATCAATAATAATACACAATGTTTCTATAACCATAACAGTTGTCCTAATTGTCAATAACAGTTTCATTTATTTCAAGCAACAGTGGTTTCCAGGTAGAAACAAAGCTAGACAAACTATTTTCTTTGATCAAAGTAATAAATTTTGCCATCTCAGTCAATTCTATTAGGTTCACCATCCATTCTTCCATTGTAGGAATTTGTAGGTCTTTCCACCGCTGTAAATACAAACATCTTGCTACTCATATATAAAAACAAAATACCATGTTTATTTATCAAGCCTAAAATGAAAGACTCTGGTTTCTATTCTAATTTAAGAATTCTATGGATTAAAATACATATCTGATCCCAGTATTTCTTAGCTTTCTTACATGTCCATCAAAGATGATAAGGTTTTAAAGATTTGTTTATAGATTTACAGTTTACAGTTGTTTATAGATAGATAAGATACAAGAAGATGAGTGTATTTTATATTTTTAGAGACCCAGAGGAGATGAAGAGAAGATGATAAGAAATTAATTTAGGGAACATCTTTTGAAGAGATTAAAGATTAATATTTTTTAATTTGTTGTTTTTATTAGTTCTTAATGGGATTTTTCTTGATTAAGTTTGAATGATGAGGTTTTAAAGTTTTGTTCATATGAAATAAGAAGAAGAGATTCTTTCCTTTATATTTTTAGAGAAAATGGCATGCTATTGTGTAAAGCAGGACCCCCCCAAACCCAGGCTGCATCCCACTATTGGCCCACTCCCGGAAGTAATAGGTGAGTATGTGCATCCCCACTTGTCTGAGCAGCAGGTATGCATGCGTGGATATGGAGCTGCACGCAGGCATGTACTTGCCCATCACTCACGCTGAACCATCCCCTCTCCTGCCCGCTACCAGCCTGCAAAGCTGGAAAGGTTGGGGATCTCTGGGGTAAAAGAAAGGAAGAAACATGAAATTGATTGACAAATAAAGCTGAGATGTGGATAAAAAGACTTCTGATTAAAATATTACAAAAGACTTGAGCATGTCTTGATGAAGAGGGAAGTAATTTCTTTCTATATTTCTTTTTTTCCTTTCCCCCTTTAAATACATACATACATACATACATACACACACACACATAGATACATATACATATACATACATATGTATATGCATACACACACATACACACATATTCATTTCTCCCTCCTTCCTTTTTTTCTTTTTGTACTTTCTGTTTTTCCTTCTTTTTAATATTCTTCTTAGTTTGTATTGTATTTATAACCTCAATAAAAAATATTATTTAAAAAAAGCTCATTGGAGACACTAAAGAACTTTAGTGAATTTTTGATAATGAAATAGGACATAATTATCAAGAAGTGGAAAGAGGGAAAGATCACCAAGGAAGTTTGTAAGTTTGTTCAAAACTGCATCGATGGTACCAGAAAAGCTAAAGTCTAAGAATAAGGTGAAGTTTTCCAATTGTGCTAAAGTAAGGTTTTATTGGATTTATTCAAAATAAAAGGAACAGGAAAAAATGTATGTAAGGTTTCTCAAGCAAGGCAAAACACTAATTGGTAATAAGAGAATGCACATTCATTCAATTTCTAGTTTCTTCAATAAAGTAAAAATGTGTTCCACCAGACTATTTTGAGAAGATTCTTTGGGTGAGTTGTACTGTGCAAGGCCATGTGGATGTATGTTAGGGAACTGGAGGAAGCAATTAATAGTCAGATGACTAGAACAGGGGAAATGTATTCTTCTCTTCAAAAAGAGGAAAATGGGTGATTCATAAAACTAGAAATCATGCAGGAATGATTTCCAGAAATCTTACAGATTATTGAAGTGTATTTAGCCAGTTCTGACGGGTTCTGAAGAACTGGTAGCAGAAATTTTAAGTAGTTAGGAGAACAGGTAAATACCACCTCTAGTTGATCCCGCCCCCATCCATTCACTGCCTCATGAGTCCCACCTCATCAGACTCCCAGCTGATCGGCCGAGTCTTCTTTTGTTGCCCTGCATAGGAGAACGGAGCTGGAAAGCAGGTTAGTGGGGTGGGGAGGGAATGGAGATTTTGCAGTATATCCTCCCCTGGAAATGGGGGTGGAAATGGAGATTTTACAGTATCTTTCCCCTGCCACACCACACCCACCAAGACATGCCCACAGAACTGGGAGTAAAAATTTTTGAATACCTCCACTTAGTGTAGGCCAGATGGCACGAGAATCAAGTGGGATCATAGCTGGCAATTAATACCCTTAAAGGTTCCTCATCAAATTGGAGTTTATTAGATTGGGTGCAACAAGATGCTGTCTTAGAATCTATATTTTCCACTTTTGTATTAATAATTTGGATGAAGAAGTGGAGGAATGCCAATTTCCAGAGACATGAAATAATATGGAATACAAATTGTCTTCAGCTTCAACCACAATTGGCAGAGGAACTTCCATTGTTAAATGTTATGGTCATTGAATTGCACCCAATTGTATGACTTTTTTTTGCCACGGTCAGTCATTAAGCAAATCATACAGTCAATAAATGAATCCAGCTTTCCCCATCGACTTCACTTGTTAGAAGGCCCTGAGAATTTCACAGTGATCATGTGATACTGGGATGTTCAACCACCATAAATGTATGCCAGTTGCCAAGCACCTGAATTTTGACTGTGGAGATGTTACAATGGTTATAAGTAGGAGGACCTGGTCATAAGTCACTTTTTTCAGGATTGTTGTAACTTTGAAGGATCATTAAATAAATGATTATAACTTATAAGTTGAGGACTACTTGTAACTAATGTTCTTTTTTGTGCCTTCTAAGTAAGTTTTTGATTCCTGATGACTTCCTAGACAAATCTCTGCAGTTTGCTTGGCAAGATTATTTGCAAGTGGTTTGCCAATGCCTCCTTCAGGACTGAAAGAGAGTGATTGGCCCAAGTCATCCATCTGGCTTTGTGCCTAAGGTGGGAATAAAACTCACAGTTTTCCAGGTTCTTATCTGATGTGTTAACCACTATACCAATCTGGCTTTAACAAAGACACTAGAAGACACTATTTTTAAAAAAGAGATCTTGATAGGTTAATGAAATGGGCTGAAAACAATCCAATGACATTAGAGAGACAAATCTAAAGTTTTTTACTTGGGAAACAGAAATCAAATACACAGAATAGACTAAGGTGTACCAGTGGTTAATTAGATACATGCCCTTAGAAAGTTGACAAGCAAGTCTGAAGATAATAACATCACTTTTTAGTTCTCAGAAACTAATATTTATAAGCCGGCTATCCGTAATTCTAAAGGTAGTGTATAGCCAGCCTGGCAAAACTATTTTCTTTAAGAAGTCAGTAGTACAAAAACATTCCTTCTGCCATCTTCTCATGAGACTCAATTTTTAAACTAATTGAGGGAATGGAATCCAAAATAAAGGTGATTTTTCTCTTCTGATCAAATATCCTGAGGTCTTGTATTCCCTCCTGATGCCAAAGCCACCACTCTGACAACCTATTAAATGGCTTTCAGAAAGGCCTTGACTCAAGAGCACACACAATTCTCCATCTAGTTCCAGAGCAGAAGTGAGTGACAGTTCCTCTGATTGAAAATGCATCAGAGATTGTTCAGCAGTAGAGAGCCACCGTTTAGGATCCAGGGGAGCCATCTGCTGCCCAGAACTCAGATTGAGATATCACAAGAGATTCAGTGGTAGTTAGCAGATGGTGGATCCTGAAGAATTTTCTCATGAAGTAATGAAGTGATGCACAGATCATTTATATTTCCCATTTGGGTTGAGTCGTGAATGAATACCTGCACTATCTGTCTCTATGATCATCTTATTAAGCAATGATTGATAGCAAAGTGAACCTAGCATATCAGTTTGACATTAGTAGCAAGAGAAGTGATGTAATTAGGGACTTTACTCCAGGATTCAGTTAGATCCCAATAAAATCAAGAGAGCTCATCTTCTTTGCTAAATAGCAAATATATAAAAGGAATTGCATATAAAATTCTTGACAACTTCCTGGTCTCAAAACCAGAATTGTATTAGGGTAATCTCATCTTGCATTTGGCAACTTCCCAAATTTTACACTCACCTTTGCTTCTTTCCACATAAAATAATTGCTAAAAGGAAAATAAATAAATATCAGCATAACACAGGGATGTCAAACTCAAGGCCCAGGGAGCCAGATCTGGCCCACGGGGTGCTTAGATCTGGCCCATGGGATGCTAAGATCTGGCCCATGGGGCTGCCCTGGAAACAATGGACTGGCTCTGCCAAAACTCCGTTTTTGCTGGCAGATAGTTGCAGAAGGCTGCCGCAGCCAAAAACAGAGTTTGGGAGCCCGTTTTTGCTGGCAGAGCACTTGGGCCACCACAGGCACCCCCAACTCACAAGTGAGGTTGAGCTGGCCATGCCAACCCTGGCCACACCCACCCCAGCCTCAAGCAAAACCCTGATGCATTCCTCAATGAAATTGAGGCTTCCCCATTGTCTTTGTTTGTTAGAAAGTTGCAAAAGGTAAATGACATGGCCCTTGTAACCATCATAAATGTGAACCAGTTGCCAAGTGTCTGGATTTTGATCGTAAGCGTCATGTAACAGTCATAAGTGTGAAAAATGGTCATAAGTCACTTTTTTCAGTGCCTTTTAGCTTCAAAGGGTCACTAAGAGAAATGGCTGTAATTAGAGTACTACCTGGATTCCTAAAGATAAGGTACAAATCAGCTGAAATATATATCCTTATATAGGACTCATTGTAGTAACAATATGAACATCATGCAAGTGAATCTACTGTGTTAAAGAAAAGGACAACACTATGGACAGGTCATCCAAATTCTGCATCAAGAGAAAGTTGAACTATGCAATCTATACATTGTGGAAATTGGCCCTATTTGCTTCTTTCTGTCTGTGGTATTGTTTACCTTTACCTTTATCTTGCATCATTTATTTTTTGCTATTAATAACAGTAACACTGATTGCTTAGAATAGGTTGGTTACTATTACTTTGCTTTAAAGAGATGGCTAATTAGTGATTGGGACTTAATTAAAAAATGTTAATTTCCTCCGTAATCAATCTATAGTTCTCAGTAAAAGCCATAAATTCTAAGAAAGATTGTGACCAATCGCCTTGCTAATTTAATTTCCTTCTCTTTTTAACTGAATTTTTATTTTCCTTATCTGATTAAGAGTCCTTGGGAACTTGAAAGCCCACAACTCTTGCATAAATGTTCAATTAGCCTTTTAAACTATTACCTTAGGAAACAGAACTTTAGGATTTTTAACAATTTTTTGAGCTTTTTAATCTTTCCAACTCCACAGAATGTTTCTTTCCATTTGTCTGTCTGTTAGCAGAATAACTCTCTGAAAACTGAATACAAGGTCAAATTTGGGATGATGGGAGAAGTCACAAAAGAAAGTTAGAGTTTGAAAATGGGCCAGATCCAGTTGTGAAGGAGACTATTTTGGAAAATATTTTCTCAGTGCATCCCTTGGAAAGGGAGTTGGAAGTGGCTCAAAATGCTGTCAGTCCTCCATATCTATGGAAATTCTCAGTCATCCAGATCATGATTGTCCCAAAGATGCTTTTCTGGACTTCAGTAACTGGACTTCCTTGATTTTTCTTGAAATATTTTGCTTCTCATCCAAGAAGCTTCTTCATATTAAGACCCTTCCTCTTTTCCCTGCCTGTCATGTGACTCACACCAAAGCATAGTGATTCTCAGAGCACACCCCATACAAATATAGCAGAAGAACAAATGCAGAAACATTTACTTTGGAAGACATTTCTCTGTTACACAAAAGGAAATATAGGTGCTTTGTATGGCCGCTAGTGAAGAGAATGGAAGGAATTCCAGAAATCATGATATGCATGAATTCCCTATCTGTTTATTCTTTCCAACCCAAAATAATGGTGAAAATTATGTAAAATGGATCAGATTTCTGGCAATCTATCCATCCAGCAGGGTAATTCATCAGAAAGAGAACAAATGCAATTATAGAGAGGTCAGCCTAGGAAAGCCCATAAATTGCAAGATCCAATCTGGGTTGGTCACTGCAACCAGAAGTTCTAAGCTTTCGGATTCTTGATGGAGCCCATCCTTAGGAAACTTCTCTCTACTTGGCCAATGAAGAATTTTGTTCTGTTCTGTTCTGTTCTGTTCATACATTCCAGTAGAAAGAAGTTTCCTAAGGATGGGCTCCAGCACAAGTCCCAAAACTCAGAAGACTGGGACCACCACAATGACCAACCCAGATTGGATCTTGCAACATTAACATGGGTCATGAATATTTGTCTTCATTCAAAAGGCTATTTTTTTTTAATGTAGCTTTGGCTTGGGGCTGCCAAGAAGAAGAAAAAAAGCAAGAAATTTCCCACTGCATCCTATAGAGTGGGGTAACAGTTCAGAACATTGCCAATTCCTCCATTCAAAGATTATTTTCCTGATCATGTGACACAGATTGGAACTATGACTAAGGCTGGAAAGGATTCTAGAAGCCATCCTTTGTGTGTGGTCCTCTACTTTACTATTCTTTTCATCCCAACAGAATATTGGAAAGAAATAATGTGAAGGACATCAGATTTTTCTCCGTCTGTTGTCCAAAACCTAAAGAAACCAGGACTAAAGCCAACAAAAGAAAGTGTAAGTGGGAAAATAGGCTGCATCAGGCTGGAGGCATCTCTATGGGTAGGGCTCAGCATCTTGGCAGGTCTATTTTAAACCTTCTTTCTGCTTCTTGGGGATATGAGCCAGAACAGAAACTATAGGGCTTGCCCAGTGCTTTCCAGTATACACACTCTTAGAAGTACAACACTAGGGAAGGACAGAAACATACACATACAATACATTATTTCATTCCACAGAAGAAGAACACTTCCTGCCATGATGGTAAAGGGGTTGGAAAGACTTCAAGAAGGTCTTGTTCTGCCTGCATTCCCTATTGCTAATCTTTTTCTAAAGTGCATATGGGAAAGACTACTTTAATCCATATGAGCAACTATAAGCATAAGATTCTGGACCTGGGGAGGGGTCAGGTAGAGTGTGTTTCAGGACATTTGAAATAAAAATCCATGACCTGAATTCATAAGATTCTATTCTCCCTTTACAAACGCAAGAATGTAGCATAAACTGTCAAAAGTAAAAATTGAACAGTGCAGATGATTTATTGTGAAAATATTAAATCTTATAAAAACCATGTATAAATGTTTCTCATAAAAGAAATCCCAAAAATCCCAATGCCTTCAAGTTTAAACTTTTATTAGAAGAAGTGAAATTAAACAGTCATTTCTCTGAAAAGTCCACACACCCTAACTGATGTTTATTTTTGCTGATTGCAGTAGTAAGATCTGCATCTACCAACCCTGCAAAAAAAAAAAAAGTATGACCTGAGTGGAAGCAACATGGAACTGGATTCCTGGAGTGACCATAACTGGAAATGCTAAGTAGCAACCTGAAAAATCTATTAAAGGAATACCAAATGATTATTGGTCTAAGTAAGAATGGTTGCAGGAAGGTTTGCCACAATGAACAATAGTAAATACTTGGAACCAAACACCCTTGGTATATAGAAGGATACTTATATAGAAAATTAATTATTTCTTGCACTGGCCTATCTAGAATAGCCCTCTGATTGGCTGTGTATCACTAGGTTCTTTTTTATTATTATTAATTAGGAAGCTCTAAATTTTGGACTGTAGCCTCCTTTTAGGTGTCATTTTTATTCATTTCAGAATGCGGTAAGCATTCTTTTCTGCATTCAACACCCTTGCTACACTTTTCATCATTTAAAGGACTTCTCTCCAAAGTTCTGTTCCCATTTAACAGTTGCCTGAATTTTGGCGGCTGGAGATGCCAGAATTTGGGCTTCAACATGCAACTATGTGTCCTACTGTTCAGTTATGATCCATTCCACATATACCTAGTTGATATATATGGAATGGACCATAGCTGAACATTAGGACATAAGCTTCCATGTTGAAGCCCACATTCTGGCATCCCAACCCCCAATTAAGCTAGTAATAAAAATGCTTAAATGTAATGATTCTAAAAACTGATCACTCAACCACTCTGTACATGATTAGTAAGTTTTTTTAAAAAATATATTATTTGAAACAGAGAGGGCCAGCTGGCAGTCTAAAGAGTAATTGTGGCCAAACAGAATTTTATTTATCCTTTGGTGAATATACCAAATTTTAATCAGCACATGGTTAGCAAAAAACACAATTTAGCTTCATTTGTAGGGAAAGCTGGGTGGAAGAAATACTGATAGAGATCTGCTCCATCTCTTGGATATATGAAAGAAGTTGTATGTGAAGCCCCAATCAGAACTATGTATATGTACTCTTCTTGGTTGATTATTGCTTTCTTATGACCCAAATTATGAAGATTATTTTTTTACAGCAGTAAAAAGATAGTTGGACTATTGTATGGAGAACTGAAATAATATCTGAATATAAATAAATACCTTTGACAGTACAGTTTTATTTCTCCATAGTGCTGGACCACAGCAACCAGTGCTAGTAGGTGGTAAGACATGACGTAGTCCACTATAAATGAAGATAACTACATTAGGAAGGCAATTATATAATAATAGCAAGCCACACTCTGTGAATTTTCTATAACTAAAATGTTGCAATCCATAGACAAGGAAAAGTCAATTGTTAAATAGATCTATGATGTCTGAGCTTGCTTGAGGGACATGAGATATCCTATTAAAGTTGAGATGGACAGCAGAAAGAAAATTGGATTCACATTGCACCTGACTTATGTTTTTCCTGACATGCCCAACTTTCCCCTTTATCTAACAAAATTGACAGCAGCATACTCTTAAACACAACCATCATCACTTATGATAATGACAAACATGAAGTGACAAGCATTCATTAGTTGCAAGTATTGTAAATTACATACAATAGTATTCTTACTTATCTACTGGCATTTTGACATCTTAATTCTTTTTTCATCTATTTTGCTCTCATTTATACATTCCTCCAGTTGATCTAGCTTTATTTTACCATTGTGTATAACTTGCTATTGATTTCCAATTTCTCTGTCAAACACAATTACCTCAGTTGTGAATAAATTAATTTTTGGACCCATGTTCCTCTTTGCTGCATGGAACCTATTGAACCTATGTTCAAAACCAGTTGTGCTCTTGTCCAAGAACCTATCATTGAAGGAGAATGTGGGACAAGAATAAGTTAAAAGCTTCTTAAGTTAAATAGCCAGGGAAAACAAAGCACTGGCTCAGCTACATGGTATTAAATTAGACAAATACTTCATCACAAAAGCACCTTCCCACGTAAATCAAAACTCTCAGTTCAGCCATAAAATATTTAGAAGTCCAAGGAATGCTGATAAGCTGGAAAAAGCTACTGGCAAGTGAGTAGAGCTGTGGGAAAACAAACAAAGATTACTTCCAAAAGAAGCAATGTTCATAGAATACTGCCTCTTTCTTTCCCACTGTCTTTGGAGTCATGCCCCATTACCTCATAGTTACACCCTAATGGTTTTCCTAACCTCATCAGATCTCAGCCTCACCTGAAGAGATAAAATTCCCTACCTACCCACCCCCACCCACAATATGACATTCTTTCATAAGGCTCTGAGGAAATGGTTCAGTCAATGGGCTTGCAAATTCCAGAGCGATACAGAGCTCATCAAATAGCTAGTCTGTTGTGGGTTGGGAAGGAGGATATTGGTTTTATACTGGAGTTTTGTTCTTTCAAGCCACCGGGAGTCACTACAGTTTGCACCCATATACATTTTCTTAATAAATAGATAAATAAATATGATGAGTTATATTCAATGAAATACATGGATATTCTAATGTTTGTACAGCCAAGAAGAGAGAGGGAAATCGCAGCTCTTAGTTTGTATTTGCCTCTATTTCTGTCAATAAAGCATTTCCTCCTCAAATATAATGTGTCCTGGTCTCTGGTTTAAATGAACCCCTTTCAATGCCAAAACTGGAAGCTGTTCATGCGATAAAAACATTGTCATCAGGTTCATGGTCGGAAAGCTTTCAGAACAGCAGTTCATCTAAGTTTCTTTGGCATCTATTTCTCTCTGTGTGTTTGTGTATGTGTGAGTTGCAAGCAACACTCATAAAGTTAGCAATACTATTCTATTTCTTTCCAAATACTAAAGGAATCTGTCTCTACAATGAATAATATGTAAAAAATAGTTATTTTTAAAAAAGAAATTAATCAAATTGATGTAATTTAAATGACAATTAACCTGACTTTGATTTAATGAAACTCTAATTACTTCTAAATGAACTTGAATTCAAATAGATTGGTTTTAGACAAATCCTAATGAATAAAATGTGAATCAATCTATATATTTCAATTTCTTTATGGCTTTAAATGCTATAGAGTATACCAACTTGCTTTTCCTTCAAAGGGAAACTGTTTATTGAAAAAACAAATATGGAGAGTAAACAGGAGTTTGCCAGTATAATTTTACAAAAGGAAGAAACAAAGAAAAGGGAATGAACAGAGAAACTGTATGTTCTAAGAAACTATGTGCTCATCTTTGAGGAAAAGAAAGGTCATCTTCTGAATAGCTGCTGATTGCAAATTGTCTATCTACTGACTTCTTCCCATTGAGAAAAGCAGAAGTAGAGTAGACCATAGAGGAGCAGAGTATAGTAGGAACATAAAGTATTGCAGTCTCAGGAAGTTTGCAAAGTGGAGATTGTAGGAGGAATATGAAGTGGTTTTCATTTTAATTCAAGAGTTTGTTCTTGGCTAACCTGAAAATCTAAGATGAGACAAATGACAAATAAAACTCTTTCTACTGATGATGCCCTAAGAAGAAAAAGTGATGATGGTTGAACAAGAGTATGCAATTATGATAAATTTGTATTCCTGCCTGGAAACAACCTGCCACATATACAGTTTGCAGCTAATGCAAATTCATAAGAGTCCTTAAAAACAAGACAAAAGATTGGAGCAGCAAATGGCTACACTTCAGCTGTGGTGAAAGATAGTTCAAAGAAAAGAGATTGTACAACAGAAACTGATAGTTTAAACAATTCTCTATAAAAAAAGACACTCAAATCAGAACAAGCCAAGTGGGTAGGAAAATGTCTGGAAACAAGAGATAGAGGATATTCTGCAGGGCTTGAATTCAGAGATGATTTTTGCAGATGAACAAGAACAAGGGAAGTAAAAGAAACATTTCAAAGTTGGTGCGTCCTTAAGGGTCAGAGAGGATGCAATTATATCCTATAAGAAGACAAATAGAAGAATCATGCTAACATATAGTCATTATTATGAAGAACTGAAACAAACGTGGGTGGTTTAGTTATATAGTTCATAAAGACATAAACCTCATAGAAAGAATTGTGCACCATATTGTAGGAACATTGCTCAAATGCGGCTTCTTAAACCACAAAGTGAAAATCACACTGGGTCACAGAGTTCATTATCCTCACCATTGCTTTGTTAGATCTCAGGGCATAGGAATAAAAATGATGGCCTTGAACTCTTAATACAGAAGGATAAATATGGTTAAATAGGTGTTACAGACATCTAGTGGGATGACTAATATGACTAAAATACAATTGAATAACTTTTTTTCATTTACCCCAAAATCCAAATGAAGGAACTTCTTAGCAAACCTGTAAAAAAACATTGTGTGGCATAAAGTTTATGCCGACTTTTAGCAAACACATAGATTTTCTCCATGATAATCTATCCCTAATCTTGTCCTTCAGATCTTTCAATATTTCACTATCACTGCATCCATCCATCTTCCATAGAACTTTCTCCAGAAAGCCAGATCTTCACATAACATGTCTGAGAATACTAAAGAGACTTTCTAATTTAAAATAAATGAAGGAAAAAATGAAATAAATGTTCTTTTAATTTCAGTTACTCTTCTTTGCTCAACCATGGAGAAGAGGTGGATGATATCTATTTTTCAAAGAGAAAAGTTATAGGGATGGCATTCTTTCATAACTTCAGCATTGGAAGATAAACACTATCAAGCTTGATATTTCAGAAATTTTATCAATTCTCTTGCTGACAAATTTCTCCTCCAAGGGATGGCAGATGGCCCCAGAGTATTGTTTATCAGAAATGTTCCATCCAAATAAGTAGTTTTCTAGGGTATCAATTTAAGTGGAGAACCTCATTTGGGGAAAAAATGCATTTTTATTTTATCCAATCTTTGAAATATTGGGTGGATAGATGGACAGCCCCAATGATTATACCTACTTACAAAAATATGATTTAAAATATTAATGGAAAATAGTGCCAAAATGTTTCTTAATTTACCTAGGGCAGTTATCTTCAACCTTTCTGGATTTGTGGACCAGTTTGGGGGGGAGGGGGAGAGGAGATGATATTATATAAGTGGTAGGTGGGTATGTGTGTGCACATAGTTACATTTGTGCAAGTGGTGTGCCCCTGTGTCTGCCACTTACACAAATGGAGTGGTGCACATGTGTGCTCTTGCCCACCACTTCTGCAGCCTGATAGTGGGCTGAGGCCCAGAAATTGGGAAGCCCTGCTCTAGGGGTTTGGAGATGAAGGTGTCAATTATATAGTTTACCTCAGGCAAACAAGTTATAGACAAATAGGCTAGAGACACCAGTACAACTATTCTTGGTTTGATAGTAATCAGTTTACAAGGTTTGAGGGACTGAGGAAATAGGCATTGCAGAAACACTGGAAATAATATGTAACATTGAAGTTCTTGATTTAACAGAAACTGAAATAAATTATAGTTACATATTTAACTCTGGCTATAAAAATCAGATAGATTGTGACAAAATAGAATCACAGGGAAGGAGAAATCAGTCAGAAAATGAGCTCACATTGAATGGAAATTTCTGAATAAGGGAATACTGACTTGCAAATGATTCATTGGGGGGAAACAGAAGAACAGAAGAAGGAGTTAAAATGATGATATAGCTTAGACAAGTTCTTGAAAATGTGTGTGTGAGAGAGAATATATAGAGGGAATGAAAAGACCAGATCACGAAAGATGAATACAGACAGGTAATCTGGAACTGTAAAGCTGGTGTCAAAAAAGCAAATGCTCAAAATGAGGTGAGGTTAGCAATGGGAGCAAAATGTGACAAAAAGGCTTATTTAGATATGTTTAAAATAAAGGAATAGAAAAGAATCAGTCTAGCCTCTGGTGAATGAAAACAATCAAGTGCTAACAGATAACAGAGAAAGAACAGAGGTACTCATCTCCTATTTCGGTTCAATCTTCTCTAACAAAAGCCATGTATTGCACCAGAAAATTTTGATGGGCTGAAGACAGGACTGAAGGCTGAAATTGAAAAACTGTAAAGGGATTTCTCCTCACTCTGAGTCAGCTACAGGATCAGATGAATTAAATCCTGGAGTACTGAAGCAACTAGGTGATTCTCTGGCTGAAACATGATGTATTTATCTTTGAGAAATCCTGGAAAACTGATGAATTACCAAATGGCTGGAGGTAGGCAAATGTTGTTCCTATCTTCAAAAGGGGGAAAGAAAGATCAATATCAGTTAGTCTGACATTGATATCGGGAAAGATTCTACAGTAGTTCATGAATTGATTGATATATAAGCACCTTGAAAAAAATGTGGTAATTATTAGAACCATGGATTTTTCAAAAACATTTTTTATGCCAGATTAAACTTATATAATTTTTTGATCAAATAGGTTTAAGAATAAATTGTGAAAATACCGTAGAAATATTATATCATGACTTCAGCAAAGTATATGAAAAAGTATCCATGACACACTACTTAACAAGAATAAGTTAAATAAGTTAAATAAGAGGTGACAAAGCTAGCTCAAGTATTGTGGTTAGAAAGTGTGGTGATCCTTCATAAAAATAGAGATGGGTATCCAGTATTGTGCCTTAGGACTTATACTTGGGCCTTATATTCTTCAATACTTGCTGTCAATGATTTGGGTGAAGAGATAGAGGAAAAGCTTATCAAATTTGCAGTTAATACAAAATGAGTGGTACAACTAATAACCTAGGCAAGCAGAAATAAAATTAAAAATGAACTTGATAAGGTAAAAAGTAACAGAATGAAATTCATCAGAGACAAAGACCATGCTTTTTGCTGAGGCAACAGAAAGCAAATGTACAGAGACTGGAGCATACTTCACTTGGTAAGTAATACTGGCAAAAATGGTGTTTGAATCATAGCTGAATGAAACTAAATTTGAGCCAAGCAGGGTCATGCAATTTCCAAATCACAAGAAGTTTTCATTTCACTTTATTTTGCTTTGATTAGATCTCATGTCAAGTTTCAGGTTCCATACTTCAAGAAATATGAAGTAACTATAAAAGGTTCAGAGAAGGGCAATGAAGATAATTAGGAAATTAGAAGCGTCATTCTACAAAGACAAGGAAAAGCTTTCAAAAAAAGAAAGAGAAGGGGCAGATATTATGATTACATTCTTTTAATATCAGCAAGGATATCACAAAGAAGGTCAAGACCTATCTCTATCATTCTTGAGTTAAGGACACATAAAATAATCAATTTAAATTAAGGAAACTGTTTCTAACTAAATACTAGATTATACCTCTTAACAGAAAGATCATTCTAACAACAGATCCAGTTAATCAGAAATGTATTCAATAAAGTGATCAAAAGTAGGCTAAACTAACAATGTGACAGAAATATTTTAATCTGGATTCCTGCCCTGAGCAGAGATTCAATTCATTAGATTAAATAGTTCTTTCCAGATCTGTAATTCTGAGACCCATTTTTGCCCATACATTATTGCGTCCCATTGTTTCCTATCATTCTTTCTGCTTTCCATTTGCTGAACTTTAATTCATATTGAATAAAGGGTGTGCCCAAGGATAATGTGTGGCAAAGCAGGTATTGATATCAATAAAGCTTCAGGTATATTGTGTTGGTTGCAATGTAATATTCTAGCTGTGCATATATTCAAGAAGTCTAACATTGAACTGTATTGTGAAAGCATATAAAAAGTATTTAACAGATTACCTTCATAATGATCTTATCAAACATAGTTTCTTGTTCTTGCATACTTGTCAAAAATTCTTGCAGAACCATGGACAGATCTTGAGATTACCCATATGTTTAGCATACAGCTGTGTTTTGATGAACAGAGAGCAGAAACTGATGTTTTGTGGTTTCTTGTGATCAGCTAGGAGTTATAGGATTCCATCAAGCTAAGGGTCATTAATATAGCCTTATTTAACTGACTTAAGTTTCAGCCAATCCTCATCTTTTTAAAATCACTTTGGATTTTATCTTTTTTTCCTTATCTATGTACTATTAAAACTTTGGTTCCTATAACATTTAACTGCAAGAAATGGTGCATTATAGGCAAAAGCTTTCTGAACCAAGTTATCTCAAATGGATTAACTTACAGAATGATTATGGTCATTCTTGTTAATGTTCAATTGGGTATAATGGAAATAATTTTCAAAGTTGTTATTTTTGATATAAGTACAATGTGTTTTCTGACGATATTTAATGATGATGATGGTTATGTTTGGTAATGTGTAATTGGTTTATTTTTTCTGACTAGGATTAGACTTTGATTATTTGAAGAGAGGGATAAGGAGGAATATGTCTAAACCGAGATGGAGATATAAATATTTAAGTTTTTATTTATGATAACTTTGCTGGACTTTTGCTGATTTATAAGGAGAGTTGCAGATTTAGAGATGGACTTATAGAAAATGGGATGATGTATGGAATGAAGAAATGTTTGGTTGTATTTTAAGAGACAAGTGATAAGTTCAGAGGTGGGATGCACATCAGAGGTGATATTCAGCAGGTTCTGACCAGTTCTGGAGAACCGGTAGTGGAAATTTTGAGTAGTTCAGAGAACCGCCCAATACCACCTCTGACTGGTCCTGCCCCCATCTATTCTCTTCCTCCTGAGTCCCAGCTGATTGGATGGGTCTCCTTTTGTTGCCCTGCACAGAAGAATGGAGCTGGAAAGCAGATTAGTGGGGTGCGGAATGAATGGGATTTTGCAATAACATCCCCTGCCACCCCCACCAAGCCATGCCCACCAAGCCACAACATGCCCGCCAAGCCACACCCATAGAACTGGTAGCAAAAAATTTTTTTAAATCTTATCCCTGCCACACTTACATTAACAACCAATTCGCTGATTGTGAATGCACACGTGCCTCTTTAGGGTTGTAACACAGCTTCAGACATGCAGCTAATCTACTCAGGCAGCTCCGATGAGTACAGCAGGTACAGAGCGGAACTCAGCTGGGCAGCATGGATGATGCGGGGAGGGGGGAACAAGCCAGAAAGTTAGTTATATATGGAAAGGATACTGCAGGGGTATGTGGGCAGGCCCAGCCAGCGATCACAACTAACGGTTTGCCCAAACCAGACAGCAATCCACCACTGGATAAATTGCTATGTTGCCTACATGCTGGGGATAAAGAGGGAAGGTACATTTTCTTATTCCTCCCCCCCTCTTTTTTCTTCCTCTTTTCCTTTCCTTTTGTTTCTTATTCTTCTGCACTTTTTTCTTATTTTTTAATTTAAAAAAAGTATTTTAATGTATTTCTGTATTATGCCATCACATTAGTTTAACTTAATCTAATTCTTAATAAATTTATTGAAAAATAATAGAATTATATAGTGAATACTTAGCCATTGTTTTAATGAGAATACCATAAAGCACTTTGTAGATGGCTTTGCTATGGTCTAGCAATACCCTCTAGACTTATATACTGCTTCATAGTGCTTTTCAGCCCTCTCTAAGTGGTTTACAGAGTCAGCATGTTTCCCCCCCAAAATCTGGGTCTTCATTTTACTGATCTCTGGGTGCCCCTATAGCTGTGGCATTTCCCTGATCTACTAAACTAGTAACTCTATTAAAGAAATAAATAAGATTTAGCCTGGCACAATTTATTTACAAGAAACCTGTGCTGACTCCTATTAATTACAGCATGTCTCACAAACATTAATAATCCATTCAAGCATTTTGCATAGCATAGACATAAATGGACAGTCCTGTCATTTTCCAGTTCCCTTTTCTTTCTGTAATTGAAGATGGGGATAATTTTTGTTCTCTCCTATCTTCAGGGGCCTTGCTTATTCCTTTCAATATCCTAATATGTAATCCTGGCTCTGGAGTTTTGAATTCATTTAAGTTAGCTAAATTCTTTTTACTCTCTCCTTGTCAGTCCTTAACTGCCATTTCCACCTTCTCCTGCTGACACAACAATGACCAGCTTAGACTCTCCTTCCTTTCTAGGATAACACAAATGCAAATAGGCTTAAGAACTTCTCCTTTCTCACCATCTATCATCAGTTCACTGTTTTTTCCTTGCAGTAGACCTATATCTTATATCCTATAAGAGCCATGGTGGCGCAGTGGTTAGAATGCACTATTGCAGGCTAATTCTGCTCACTGCCAGCTGCCATCAGTTCAGCAGTTCAAGTCTTGCCGGCTCAAAGTTAACTCAGCCTTCCATCCTTCCAATAGAAAAATTGAAAAATCAGTAAAATGAGGACCCAGATTGTTGGGGGCAAGATACTGACTTTTTAAACCACTTAGAGAGGGCTATGAAGCACTGTGAAGAGGTATGTAATTTTAAGTGCTATTGCTAATGCTATCCTCTTTGGCTTCCTTATTTTTTCTAAGCCATCCAGAAAACTCATTTTTGGTACTTTTTACAAACTTCAGATTGTTTGATTGTACCTTTACTATCTCATTTTGTTGGATTTCCAATCCTTCCTAAACACTTTTCTCTTTCAGGACATCAAGGGATTGGAACTAACCTACAGTATCTTCCCTCACAGTTCATCAAAATCCGCTTGTCTGAAACCAAAGATAGAAGTTTGACTCTTCTCAGATTCTTCTTTCCGGTATATTATGTATTCAAAAATAATACGATCACTTTCCCCCCAAAGTAGATGTCCCTTCACTTCAAGGTACACATTACCTTCAATTTCTCCCTATTAGTGAGGATTAGGTCTCAGACACCTACCTTGTTCTTTATTCTACCATCTGATAAATGAAATTGTCCTCAAACATGGATACAAATTCTTTGGATTTCTGACTCTTCATAGAGTTGGATTCCCAGCTGGATAATTGAAAGCTCTGAAAGACTTGTGATCTGATGCAGAAAGGCCTCACAAATATCTTCTATCTGCCTAGGCAATTCATAATAATCTCCCTCAAACTACTATCTTTGTTGTTCACTTATCTTACAGAAACACTTTAAATAAAATTTCCATGCTCTAATTCCAGAATTACTGTGCAAATATATTTTATTATTTGCATACACTGCAACACCCCCATATAATCTTACGGACTATGATGTCTGTGCTTCTTTTGAATAAGTTGTAATCTTCCAAACTATGTGGCAATCATGAGTAGTATTTCACCATGTTTCACTGTTGCCCATCCTATCATAACAGTTGGAATTTTAGTTGTTCCCTTTAACTTGGTGCAGAAACATCTAAAATGTTTATCACCTAAAGACTTCTTCTGCGAAATTTAGTCTTATAAGTAAACAACCTGTCCTTGCCTTTCAAAGGTTAACTAGAAAGATTCAGAACACATTTGTCCAATATATGATTTTTTTCTCTTCTTAATTAATGTTACAGAATAACAGAATGGCAATGTTTGGAAGAGGCCTTGGAGGTCTTCTAGTCCAACCCCTTTGGCAGGAAGGACTACACCATTTCAGACAAATGGTTGTTCAATCTTTTCTTAAAAACTTCAAGTGTTGAGCACCCACAATTTCTGGAGGGAAGTTGTTCCACTCATTAAGTGTTCTAACTAACTGTCAGGAAATTTCTCCTTAATTTTAAGTTTCTTCTCTCCTTGGTTAGTTTCCATCCATTGCTTCTTGTCTTGCCTTCAGGTCTTTTGGTAAAAAGGTTTACTCCCTCTTCCTTGTGGCAACCCCTTAGATATTGGAAAACTGCTATCATGTCATCCCTAGTCTTTCTTTTCATTAAACTAGACATATCCAATTCCAGCAACCATTCTTTATATGTTTTACCTCCCAGTCCCCTAATCATCTTTGCTGCTCTTATCTATACTCTTTCTAGAGTCTCAATATCTTTTGTACATTGCGGTGATCAACAATGGATGTAGTGCGGCCTTACCAAAGCACTATAAAGTGGTATTAACACTTCACATGATCTTGATTCTGTCCTTCTGTTAATGCAGTCTTGGACCCTGTTGGATTTTTGTCAGCTGCAGCACAGTTACTTTTCTTACTACTTTGTGAGACAATTCATTGTAATGGCCTTTTCATTGGTGGCATTATTGTCACCACTAAGGTGGTGTTTGGTTCTTGCCCTTCAAGGTTGGCAAATTTCTGCTTCCCTTTGTGTCCCATCTAAGAGTTCTCATATCTATAAATTCCAGTCCCCATCAGACGGCACCACAATTTCCTACATAAATGTTGTCTCTGGCCTATTCTTTAGTTTTTGACTCTTTCAGAACCTTCTCATTCTTTAATAGTAATCCTGATGAATGGGTCCTTGCTGGTAAAGCAAAAAATGATGTGGCATATCATTTAAATGCCAGAACAGGAGTTGAGTGGTATTTTTTGAAAGCTGTCTGCACACACACACACACACACACACACCCTCCTGTTATAATGGAATATGGGAATAACCTTGGGAGACTGAGTAAAGAGATACTGAAAAAGAAACCAGCATAGCCTGGATGGTGAACAGTGCAAGAGCCTCGGAAGAGAAGAGACCTTTATTGGCCAATTCTGGGCAGCTTACAGACATAAAAACACATGTACATTAAAACCTAAATAAATTAAAAGCAAAGATTAAAATCAAGGACATGTAGGAAAGGTGGGAGTGGAATGTGTGGGGAAGTGGGATCTATTGTTACTTAATCAACCACCTCCACTGTACTGTTTTCCTCACTGAGGCCCAAGCCAACTGGTAGAGTCAGGTCTTTAGGATAAGTGGTTTGGGGTTGACCTCACTACTTTCTTGAACTGTGAAGGAGATGAGATGAAATGAGAATATTGTATTTTCAGACCTGTGAGATCCTGTCAATGTAGCTTTACAATAAGGTAGAGTTAGCTCATCTCGTGATTCCTGCCTTGTTTATTTTGGGAGGCTAACCCCAGACAACCTCTGCTGTTTCTTTGCAAATAGCTTGCCAAACAAAGAAAGCTCTCATACTGGTTACACACAAAGTGTGATGACCCGGGGCATGGCACAAAGGCAATACAGTCAAATAATGAGTCCCTTTATTAGCTCCATCTTTGCACCCCATGCCCTGGTTACCTTCTGGTCTGGAGAAAAAGTCTCACAGGAACAGCCTTTGGCTACAGAGATTCAAGTCCAAAATGTTGTCAACAAAAACTTTAACTATAAGTCCAATCAAGGTAGAATGAGATAATTAATCTGGCAGGGCAAGAGAAGGAATTCCAGATGTAAGGAATGACAGTAAATCAACCCAGTTGGGAGAATTCCAGGAATACAAATAACCACAGTCAACACAAGATAAACTCATGTTTGTTCCCAGCAAACACTGCTCTTAGCTTGCATCTCTTTTAAACTCTTCTCAGGTGTGCCTAATGAAAGGGAGTCAGGTCCCTTTCCTCCCCTGTAAGCCATGCAACCTACATTGCTCTCTTCTCTGTTCCTCCCTGCATGCCCTAGGATGAAGAAGGGGGTGGGTCTGGGTCTTCCTCTGAATTCCCTCTCCCTTGTTCTACATCTCCCCTGCTCTGCCCAGCCAGACTTTGCCCTTCCCCAGTTTTCTCCATAGCCAATGGAGCCACATTCCCACTCCCTGTCAGCTGCTCATCTTCCTCCTTGGATTCAGACTCCAACAGGGGCATCACACAAGGCATTTCCCAACGGGGTTCTTCTGTCCATCTCAGAGACAAAATGAGGGGTATTAGGAGACTTTTCCCAACATGTACAATTTGGGCATATGATCAGCTCCCTTGCAAGTCAAACACTGGCATGCAGCCTTATTGGTTTTCTTATTTTCATCTGTTGCTGAATCACTAGAAAACACACTCTTTAGTCTTATCTGCTTAGAAAGGATGCTTTCTGTTGTAGTCATATTTTTAATCTGTAGAATGTTATATGTTTCTGGGATTTACTGATTTGGGAAATGCTATCAGTTCCTTTCTGGAGAGACCATTCTCAAGAATGTATTCTACATTCTGAGTCTGAGATCTGGCAATGAAAGAATATTCTGTGGTTGAATAAGGGTGTGCAAATTATCAGTGTTTGTCTTGATACAGATGCTATTATTCTAATAACAGCTTGCTTGTTTTTTAAACAAGCATATACTAAAATGTGTATGTATTTTGTGTGAGTATTTATTCAGGCATAGAGTACACATCTTTCTTTTCAATTTTGCCCACTGAACACAATTTTCACCTATAGTTTTTACCTAATAAAATGCATTTTATACCTTTAAAAAGTATGTGTGTCTTTGATATAGACTTTTCTCTCTGATGTGCTGCACGTTACAAAATTATATAAATATAAATACAAAAGGATAGTTGTAATATTTTAGATTGATTCAAGAGAAGAGAAGTGACAATGGAAGTTGCATTCAAATCTGAATACAAGATTCCTTGACTTAATCCTGGCTGAAATTAAGACTTGCATTTCAGAAAGTTGGAAACGGCTTCCCAAAACACAACTACAATTCAGAGAGTGAGAAGTATGCAATTTGGAGATGTCAAATTCTCAAGCCATGGTTCTTGATTTTGGTGGTAGGAAAAGGTGTGACAACTATATTTCCCACTATTCTGATTTTCTGAAATGCAATTTGTTTATATATAATAAACAGTACAAGAATAGAAGAATATACTTCTGTATAATACAAGAAGTAGCCTTTTGTTGGACCCTTGGCCAGCACTATATTGCCTGGCAGTCATTCTAGAGGTGCCTTTCCAAATTGGGCTTGAAGATGCTGGAAAATCTATGATCTCCTAACACAAAACATGGACCCTACCTTTGAACTATGGCTCTATCAACAGCAGTTATAAGGCTGATGGTGAAACTGCATAGCTAACAACTGTAGAAAGTTAGCACACACACTCCTAGAAGAATGAAATGTTTTTGAGAAATATTTTAAAAAGGCAGAATATTATATTTCCCCTAAAAGAGAAATGGAAATCTTAAGGGAGACAGAAACTCCCTGCAGGTATTTAGTTCCCTGCCCCAGCAGATATTTGGTGCCCATTAAGAAAGACTGAGCCAGACCATCTACAAAGCAAAGGACCTTCAGCTCCAAGATGATGGGATTATCTTTCAGGGAAAAGCCATTCAGCCACAATAGGAACTGCACAACTGCACAACAATCTCTTTCATTGCATCAGCCCAAGCTTCAACCAAGCTAGATTCAAATAACCTATGAAATCAGCTATGACCTCTGCATAACCCCATGGGAGTCTGACAGCAACCAATAGAATACATCCTTTTGCCACAGGAACAGGGAGCTCAAGGGCAAGGCCCAAGAGAGGTATAAATAACCCTCAGTCTCCACTCCATGTGGACAGCTGTTCAGGACCTGAAACCCAGTGGTGGGATTCAAATCATTTAACAACCAGTTCTCTGCCCTAATGATTTCTTCCAATAACCAGTTCACCAAATTGCTCAGAAGGTTAACAACCGTTTCTCCCAAAGTGGTGTGAACTGGCTGAATCCCACCACTGCTCAAACCCATGTGGTCCTGTTCATCAATAATGATGAATTTTTCAATCAGCCTCCATGTTTCCAGTGTCTTTCTCCCCACTTGGAGCTGAACCAGATGGATATTTCTTCCAACACAACGTTGTGCCCTCTTCTCTGAAGATTTACACTGCTCCTTCCTTGGTATGAATATTAAAGGCCCACAATGAGATGTGTTTAGACTGGCCCTATTCTAACAATATGCAGGGACACTGACTGGAAATAATTTGCTGAAGCTACTGTAGCTGTTTTTCCTTCTCACTGAGGGGGACTGCTGTCTGGTATCAAGGAGTGCATCAATGTGTTTAAAGTAGCATCAAAAAAGCTGTCATTAAAAAAAGATTGTGTGCAAAGTGGCTGCTTGCATACCAAATCAGATCAACTGATCCTCAAAGGTGTTTTAGCAGAACAGAAATGCCATCATGTGGTTTGTTTGAGTACTGATTGGAGGGAGGAGACATGTAACAGCTGAACCCTCCAGGGTTCATCCTGGGGTATATTTGAAGAGAGGGAAGTATCACCATGTTAGTTAGAAGAAGAAAAAATATTAGGAATCCTATTCCGCACAGAAGCTAACAGACTGATTGTGGCATGAGTTTCTAAATGGAGTAAAACCCATTTCATCTGAGGCAATGGGCTCTAGTTTGGGAATTGCTTACACCCCTAAAATTCTATTAATCTTTATTAGTCCACTAAACTTTTTGTTGCCCTAATTAAAATTGACAACAGAGCTATCTGAGAAGCAGAAGGAGGTTTGAAAGATGTTCTTCATTAAATTGTTTCGGAGTGAGCAAACTGCAAATTATGTCCTTATATAACAACCAAAATATGCTGTGGGGCATCTCCTTCTACATAAAATGATTAGAAACATGGAAAGTTATCTGTAAAATAGGAGGCAGGCTGGATAAGAATTGGCAATTTTTTTTAAAAATGGCATCCAAGAAGGGCTTGCAGCTAATGGATTGGAAAGTTATTAATTCACACCCCAAAGAAAGAAGGAATTCAAGGAAAATGAAAGCATCTGTACTCAGATGGAGGTTATGCAGGCATCTAAACTTGCAATTCTACAGCAACATATTGAGGATGGGTCACTAATGAGCTTAGAAATAGGTTACAGAAAGTTTTGCACTTTGATACATAGTTGGATAAGCCAGCTGTGCGAAATATTCATGACTCTTTTTCTTTATTTCTGTTCCTAACCATGAGAATACAGAAGTGATGAAATGTACTCTTTTACACCATACTGTAATGTGTGTACATTTATAAAGGATGGAGTTTGCATTTCCACATTGTGACACATATTTTTTCACTTTTCCTTCCCTCCCACTTGTGGATTTACTCATGTATGATGCATACTAAAATATAATCTGCTTCCCTTTTGCTTGCATTTTCTATGAGTTAAAGCAGGTGTGTCAAACTTAATTTCATTGAGGGCCACATCAGGACTGTGGTTGACCTCAGGGGTGTGGGGGCATGGCTGGATGGGCGCGGCCAGCTTGACATCACTTCCCAAACTGCTGGCATGTTTCCTCTTCGCATTGAGTAAACCGGGCCGAAGTCACACTGACCTAATTGGGTAGACCAGGCAAAGCTACATTGGCCTGAACTTTCCTCTTCACACCAGATAGACTGAGCTGAAGTTTCACTGGCCTGATCTTTCCTCTCAGCATTGTGTAGACCAGGCCAAAGCGACACAAGTAGACTGGGATGGTCTTTGAAACCCCTGAGTTAGAGAGTTATGTAGGTTTCAGTTATTTCTGGTTAAGGAGAAAGTTAGATTTGAGATGAATATCAAATGTGTTATTTCAAATTTCACCTGACTTAATCTTTTTCAACTGGATCCCCTCTAATGTATCATCTATAGCTCTAAGCTGGGGCTGATACAAAATAATTGAACATATCTGCAGAGGTTAAATGAATTGTCTTAGCCAATAGGCAGATGGAAATCTGGTACTAGCTGTGCTTAATGAGACTGAAAAAGAGCATCCATAAAAGTGATTTCCACACTATGCTCTATTTGTACTAAACAAAGTTAACTCAACACTACTTATTTTAAAGCAAATGGTGTTCAACTGATTATGTGATGTTTCAGGTCACAAGAGAATCTGTGAAAGAAAATGAAATATATAGTAAAGGGATGAGAAGACTCTAAATAAATATGCCAGCCTTATCGAGAGCTACAAATTTTAAAGGAATTGGTATATTTTGTGTTGTTGTTCAAATTATGCTAATGTGGAGATTAAAGAAATGATTTTAATGCCACATCTTATCCTCAGACTATACGAAGCAGTGAAAAAAGAGAACATTTGACTAAATACATATAGAGTACATTTTGTCCATTTGCTGAATGGTGGTGATATTTAAAATTTATAAGAATATCATTGAGGATTATTTCAACAAAGTTCCTTACAATTCTGTAAGATAAATCCCTAGTTTGTATACTTCTGGAGCACTATATTTGGTTGGATATGAAACGACATATAGGTTTAACGTTGGTGCTATAAGAATGTCATTTACTGCAATGATAGTAGCAGCTGCATATTCCACCACTGCTAGTGCTCCCTGACCTTTGCATTGGACGGCAGAATCAATTGTCTGATTCAGAGCAATGGTAGGACTAATGCCTTGAATGCAACTCACTTAAGACACATGACGTTTGAAGAAAGAATTCAATAGTTCACAGATCAGTATCTTGGCCATTGTATTAAACATGCTGTCTAAAAACTAGCAGTCACCATGTTACACCAGTCTTCATGAGTCATACACTGACAGCAATAATCAGTTATCCCAGACTAGATTTTCATGCTTTAAGGAACGTTCTTTCATCCTCAGCAGGTTTCATCTTCAAAAATGAAGCATCAGTGCTTCATTTCTCTTAGTTCATGATTCAGATTCTCTCCGGCACAATTCTCTTTTGTTTTATTGATCTGACAAGCATGCTACAAACAATGGTTTCTTGAAGTACCTGCTGCAAAAAACCATTCTTCTTTCATGACACATAATCATAGTGCTTCAACAAACTTTCTGAGGGAATGTTTTTTTTAAAAAAAACTGATAAAATGTGATCATGATGATCGTGATGATGGGGTTGTCCTTGGGATAGATTTTAAACGAAACAATGACAGAAAGTTAGTTCCATTTTGGTGACATTCTCCAATCTGATGCTGATCAAATGAACTGGTTTATATCACATATTGCTCAGAATTGAATGCCTCTATGGTTCCAATAAATGACATTGTTTAATCAAAGGAACCCATGGTCTATCAATCCTGCCAGATCCATCTGGCTAGGTAGATTCTACGGGACACAGGTGGTCCTTTAAGAACCTGAGCCCAATGACATGTAAGGGTTTATAGGAAGTGAGTGACCAGGACTCTAAACCACACCCAGAAGGAAACTGGCAAGCAATGTAGCTTGCAAAGATAGATGTTACAGGGGCATACCAAGGCATGTCCATCAATATTCATGTCTTTCTGGACCAGCTAAAGCTTCCACAGTAGATGGTCTACAAAGGCAGCCTCATCACAATAGTCAATCTGTAAAGTGGCTAGGCATGAGTGACTGTCTGAGGGTATAATTGGACTGCATTTTTCTTAAATAAATGAATATTTAAAGAATTGTTTCTCTTTCATTAGATGAATTTGGGTTTGTGTGAGACACACCAAAAGAGTCATTAGGCATTTTTCTGAATTTTTGACATAATGAACTCAAAACCTGAACTATCGTTAGTATGGGGTATCTTTGACCAAGCAACAATACACATTCAATGGATTTCCAAATTACAGAATTCATACACTGACTGTGACTATGACAAATTAAAGTGAGCACAAATGGGAAATATTCTGTCAGAGAATGCTACATTAATGCTATTGTACCTGAATTGGAATATGGGATTTTAGGCACTAAAGAATGTATTACACATTTTCATTCCATGTTGTCATATAAAACATAAGGGAGTCGTTTTGCCTCTGACCTATTTTGTTTATTGATTTTTCATATTTCCCATTCTTGCTTTCCTGCTCCTTAGCCTGGCCTCTTTGTCCCACTGTGAAGCAGACAATGGCTCACTTTTGTTTAGATTTATGATTGTTCTCCTTTCTATTTAATGTCAAAGGCTGAAGCTTTCGGAAGTGAGAAGGAAAAAAAAACTACTACTCACCTTCTCGTGTTCTAAATGGAAAAGGATATACTGCAGAGGTTCTTTTTATGCAAAATGTTCTTGCATTTTTTCAGGCAGGAAACTGAAGGGAAAGTTTTAGAGGAGAGAAGCTATGATACCCATCTCTAGTGCTGTGGAGATAGATAATGCTCTGAAAGCAGGAAGGGTGCAGAAATCTTTCAAGCATTTTGTCATTTTAAATTTAAATTTCATATTGACAACCATGCAGTGGTGGGATTCAATTCTTTTTACTACTGGTTCTGTGTGCTTGGCTTGGTGGGCATGGCAGGGGAAGGATACTAAAAAATCTCCATTCCCTCCCCACCCCGCTAACCTGCTTTTCAGCTCCATTCTCCTGTGCAGGGCAACAACAGAAGACCCAGCCAATCATCTGGGACCCGGGAGGCAGAGAATAGATGCGGGCGGGGCCAGTCAGAGGTAGCATTTGCCAGTTCTCCGAACCACTCAAAATTTCCACTAACAGTTCTCCAGAACTGGTCAGAACCTGCTGAATACCACCTCTGCAACCATGGGATTTTATGTTTTAACTCCTTTCCACTTTTTCACTCTCTTACCTTTCTTCAATTTCAGTTCAATTCTTACGCTCTGTTTAATTTACTCTGTTTTTATTTCTGAAAGCAACAGCTACTGCTCCTTCACTCAGAATCTACATGTCCCCCGGAATCCTATCCTTCCTTGGGAAGGGTCATGCCAGTGACATAGCACAAGTTTTTCAGGCAAATGTCTCTGGGTCTGTTAGGGATACACCCTAGCAGAATCTGCACGGCAGTCAGGCAGGCAGGCAAAATATGTGAGATAAACGTTTTTGTAGCTTACACTCAGTAAAACAGATACACTGTGCTAGTTAAATAGTTTATTCCAGTAATAGTTTTAGCATAGTCAAAACAGTCCATATATCATTCACTAATTCAGTCCGTCTGGGGATTATTCAGTTGCAAAGTCCAGTGTCGAAAAAGAGAGGTCAGTAAACTTACAAATATCAGTCCAGTAATATATCTCCTCACAGTAGAGATATGAAGAAGTCAAACCTCTTTTCTTCCTTCGACGTTCAAAAACTCAGCAGTAGGAAACACGCAGTTAGCAAACCATTAATCCATCAAACCATCAATCATCAGCAATCGTCAGGAATTAATCAGGTTCTTTTGCTCCCTCTTATGGCGGTTTCACACCGCACCCAAAATTACATGCTTTGCAGTTTAAAGTGACACACACTTAAACTTACTATCATAGTTTATATATATTATTTTACCCAAACTATGTTAGGTAACCTTGTTATTCCTAACAGGGTCAAAGGCTGGCATTTTCAGGTAAGGCTGAGTAAAACACCTGCTCCAAAGCCTAGAAATCTCCTTAGTGTCAGTGAGGGCTACACACTGTAAGATTCATTAGTTTGTCTCTTTGTAGCATTAGCATCCTGGTTTTGTGTGTGTGTGTGTGTGTGTGTGTACGTGTGTATGTATGAGGATGTGGATGCGGATGTAAATGATGTAGAAGTAGACATAGAGGGAAAGGTAGGTGGAGTGCGATGGCTCAAAGGTTAAGATGAGCAACAGGGTAAATTCCCATTCTTTCCCCAGCTCCTGCCTACCTAACGGCTCGAAAGCATGCAAATGTGAGTAGATAAAAGGTACCACTTCGGTGGAAAGGTCACTGCGTTCATGTGCCTCTATATATAGTCATGCTACCATATGACCATGGAAATGTCTTTGAACAACTCCCTTGATTAAGAAAAGGAGATGGGCATTGCCCCCTAGAGTAGACAAGACTGGATGGGGGAAAACTTTTATCTTTATATGTATGTATATATATCAAGATTTTTAAACAAAATTAAAAGATTAAACACAAAAAAGAAAAATAAACAAGAAAGACAGAAAAATATTGAAAACAGCAGAAGGTGAGAAAATGAAAATGAAATCAAATACTTAAAGATGCAGCATTCAATCTTCTTTATCACAATTATTGACATAGTGAATACCCCATTCAAAACTACATAACAGAGTTCTCTTCTCCCACATGCATCTCCATTTTTAATTAATGAATCCAGAAATCACAACTTATTTTTATCCATTTTCAGCAAAAAGTCCATAAAATATTTCCTGGTCTTTTATAAGAGTAGTTGTCATTCCCTCCCTGACCAAAGGTCATTTTAGCTATTACCACCATGATCTACTATCTTTAGCCATTCATAGGAGAAATAATAGTGTTCTTGTTTTCTTTTTAATCTGCTTTGTGGCAAGATCACATGCCTAAGCCCCAACATATTCCCCCTAACCATATACTTCATATTTGGAAATACCTTCTCCTGTCAGCTGCACTCTGAGGTACTGATGCTGTGCACATTAATCATAAGGGAAGACATCCTTTTTCACTGGAAAAAAATACCTTTAGAAAAATGTAACTGATCTATCATAGCTTATCTCCCCAGGTGCAATTTGCAAAAGAGCAGATGGATGCTATGAACTCTTCTATAGTACCGTCAATCCTAGCCAAGCTTAATTGAACATCTCATTGATGTCAGTAGGACACTGGGTAAAATTAGACTGAGGTAAATAAGGAAAGGATTAGTGACCCACCCTCCCCTCAAGAAAGCATTATATCATAAATCAGTAATAAGCAACTTACAAATCTAGGGCAGCTTACTGTCATTGGATGCACTTTTAATTTTTTTTTAAAAAAAGAATCAGCTTTGACCTCTGTAAAAAGTTATTTGTCTTAACCACTACATTATGTGAAAGGGAGAGAGAGAGAAAGATACCTTGCCATATTTTTTAGCACTGGCTCCATCATAGTACAATTGCAGAAAAGTATTATTTGAGGAAATAATATTGAGACAACTATTCTGTTAGCTCCCTGTCTGTTTCCACCACCCCTCTTGTCTTCTCATGTGATTAATTGTTCTGGGAGTTTGACAGGTCGTCTTTCTCATCCTTGCTTTTACACCTTATCTCAGTTATTTACACTACTCATGGCTAGTGCTGAAGGTCATGCCTTCCATTTTTTGACTGTAAACAATTTATGCAGTGAGAAGTTATAAAAGACAGACGGATCCCAGGGATATCTTTTTTGAACCTGACTGTACATTAAACTTGGGAAGCTGCTATACTCACCTATCATAGATCCAACGTGCTCAGCTACGCTTCTCAGGAAAAAGGAATATAAGCTTACTTTTCCATCGCTGTGAAGAGTCAAGGTAATGTAATATGTTTGTCTTACTTGTCTCATGGTGACATTATTCAGCTTCCATTAAGAATCTGTCTGCACCGCTATGCATAATACTTATCTATCTTGATTATGCTTGATTACTTTTTTACTAATAAAGGGTACTTTCTCTTCTGCAAATGGTAGGATTAATTCATGGTGAATTTCTGTGCACATATGTGCATCTGTTTCTCCTACTCATAAATCTGATTCCTAAAATTCCAAATATAAAGTGCTTTTATCTCTTCATGTTAACAGCAAGGGTAGTCACTGAAGGCATCAGAAAACTCTCTTTAAAAATTAGAGCCAACAGGGTGCTTTTAGGCCAATCATTCTTTCTCTCAGCCCAACCTACAGGGTTGTTGTCATGGAGAAAATAGGAGGAGGTATAGATCCAGGAATGCAAGATAAAGAAAAATCTGAAAATAAAATAGTGAGTTAATGAACACTCAAGCAAGAATAACAGAAAAGAACATAGGGAAAGATCAGGGTGACTGTAGAAAATAGTTATTGTTTTAGTATCATAGAATAATCTTTGCCCCATTTTTAATTGGGTGAACTGGGCAACATTGTTGCCTTGACTTATATATAAATAGCAAAATATAATGAGCCATGGTGGCACAGTGGTTAGAGCGCAGTACTGCAGGCTACTTCTGCTGACTGCTGGCTACCTGCAATTTGGCAGTTCAAATCTCACCAGACTCAAGGTTGACTCAGCCTTTTATTCTTCTGATTGGGTATAATGAGGACCCAAATTGTTGGGGGCAAGAGGCAGGCTCTGAAAACCACTTAGAGAGGGCTGTAAAGCACTGTAAAGCAGTATATAAGTCTAAGTGCTAAGTGCTATAATAACGAAGCCAAGTCAGAGTGAAGGTAACAATGTGGTCTATGTGGTTCTACAGTGGTCTGTAGAAAAACTGCCCTCCATGGAACTGGTCCCTGGTGCTCAAAAGGTTGGGGGGGTGCTGTTCTAGCAAATTCTGAGTGAAACAAGAACAGAGGAACAAATCTGATACTATTCCATAGTTGATACTATAGAAAGTTACAGTCTGTAGCATGGAAATGGAAGAGGATGTGCTTTATTTCAGGGTGGGAAAATAATGTACTTGGGGTTGAATTTTGACTTAGCATTAGGCACACCTTAAACACCCATTTCCCAGAGCTCATTCTTGAAAAGGCTTGCCACTGCTTCTTACCCGACCCATGGACATTAGCCACGGTCATACCTATTTTTAAAAGGGGAGACTCTAGTCTAGTAGAAAATTACAGACCAATCTCACTATGTTGCATCACCTGTAAAGTCATGGAATCAATTATAAACCAATCCACCACCCTCCACTTAGAAACAAGCAACCTGCTTTCTAACAAGCAGTTTGGTTTCAGAAAAAAATTGTCCTGTAATCTGCAACTCATACACTCCAGAAACATTTGGACCACACATTTGGACCAGGGTAAAGCAATAGATGCAATTTACATAGACTTCTGTAAAGCCTTTGATTCAGTGGTTCATGACAAACTACTGTTGAAACTAAGTTTTTACGGCATCTCTGAATCCCAGCGCAAGTGAATAGCTGCATTTCTGTCAAACAGGCAACAAATAGTCAAAATAGGGAGGGCCCTATCAAATCCGGCACTCACACTCTTTCTGCTTTACATCAATGACCTACATGATCATATTAAAAGCAGCTGCGTGCTCTTCACTGATGACATAAAATTATTTAACACCACTGACAATGCTGCTGCCTTACAAAGCAATCTTGGCTATGTGTCAGAATGGTCGAACAACTGGCAACTCCAAATCTCAACTAATAAATGCTCCGTCCTACACATTGGCAATAAAATTCAGAACACCAAATACAAGTTTGGTGGAAATGATCTCATAGATGACCCTCACTCTGTCAAGGACCTAGGAGTACTCATCTCAAATGATCTAAGCCCCAGAGCTAACAGCATTACAAAAAGGCATTAAGAGTTGTTAACCTAACTTTGTGAAGCTTCTTCTCCAGTAACATTGTATTGCTAACTAGGGCATATAAAACCTTTGCCAGATCAATTCTTGAATACAGCTCATCCACCTGGAACCCACACTGTTTATTGGACATTAACATGATTGAGTGGGTTCAGAAGTATTTCACGAGAAGAGTACTCCACTCCTCTACTCAAAATAGAATTCCTTATGTTACCAGGCTTGAAATTTTGGGCTTGGACAACCTGGAACTGTGCCACTTGTGGTCTGATCTAAGCATAGTACACAAAATTGTCTGCTACAACATCTTACCTGACAATGACTTCTTCAGCTTCAACCACAATGATACACAGGCAAACAATCAATACAAACTCAAGGTAAACCACTTCAAACTCGATTACAAAAAATACAACTTCAGCAACAGAGTGGTCAATGCCTGGAATGCTCTACCCAACTCCTTTGTTTCAACCTCAAACCCGCCCAGCTTCAACTTCAAACTGTCTACCATGGACCTCACCCCATTCCAAAAAGGTCCTTAAAGGGGGCATGCATAAGCGCACCAGCGTGCCTACCGTTACTGTCATACTGCCCCCATTTATCTGTATTTACTTCCTTTGTTCATTATTTATGTTCATACCTATACCTGCTATCTTGTACATGTTTGACAAATAAATAAATAAATAATAAATAATAGAATTATTTGCATGTGGGAAAACATATTTGCAAATACACCAGGAGGTTTACAATATCACTGATATTACTCCAAATGCATTATTTAGATTGCATGAGAGGCAAATTGTTTAAGATATTAGACTAGAAAGCAGGAAACTGAGTTCTAGTCCCACCTTACTGGGTGATTTTGGACCAGTCACTCTCTCTGTCAGCCTAACTCACCTCACTTTACAGGATTGTTTGTTTTGGGAAAAGTGGAAGAAGAAGGAATATTAGGTATGAGTTATTTATAAAAGTAATAAAAGGTCTAAAGTTTAAAAAAAAGTCTAAGAAAAAGAGAAGCTCCCTATGAATATACCTTCTGAACAGTTAATAAGCTTTTGGCCCAAAAGGGATAATTCAGACAGAATCAAAAGGGAGTAGAACTGAAACAGTAAAATATGAAGAAGATTCATTTTCTCACACAGAGCAGACAGCCATCAGATCTGACAGTGTGGAACAATCTTGCCTCTTGGTTCTGATTTATCTTAGACCATTTTTTTTTTTAAATAAACTGCTATCAACTAAGGTGCTAGCCTCACTTGTGTTCCCTTGATACAAAAAGTCATTGTGATGTCTTGTTTTTATAACTACCAGCAAATATTACTGTATTAACAGGCTCAAAGCCAGTGCTGGCAGGGACATGAATAGATAGCTGTGGTATTCTCACTAGTGGCTCCTTTCTTCATATTAGGATTAATGTCAAGGCATCTACAGTCTCATTGAATTCAGTCTTCTGAGTGTTGCAGGACTGAGCACTTGAATGTATCTGGAGGGTGATTTGCCCGCTCTGCATAACAAACTTCCAGCAGCTGAAGGAAAGGAACCCTGCTGATTCCAGACAAATCACTATAATCTTTGTTTCCATTCCTTCCACTTGAGGAAAGCTATGTTTCTTTCCCATTTAAGTAATAACCATCTGTTGGGAAAGCTTTCGGCATTGATAAAAACGATAGATAACCTGCAGGAGCTGTAGTGTTTTGACTCAGATTTAGTGGTGTGCTTTTGAGTGATAATGGAAAGCCTTTTTTCCTCCTCTCCTGGAGGCCTCCCAGAGCTCCTCTGTTGTGACAGGAAGACAGACTCTTAGTACCTTAAGTGCCAGATCTACAGTAAACTGGCAGTCCTGTCAACTGGAAGGACTGCAGCTGCTGGTGCTGCCAGGATGATGAGTGCTCACCTACCAACAAAGCTGCTCAAGAACAAAAGGTAATAAAGAAGTATGTAGTGTTCGCACTCATGGTTGGTGCTTCTTGTCTGGATTTCTTCTAAGGTCTCACATCAATCTTGCAAATCTGAAAATACATCTCTCCCCCTTCACTTTTACAGCCTAGGAAACTAGGGAAGGTCCCTTCTGAGATGTTTGCTACAACCCCATTGCTAAGCTGCAGAATAGGATAGGATAGGAGTGTTAGAAGGGACCTTGGAGGTCTTCTAGTCCAACCCCCTGCTTAGGCAGAAAACCCTACACCACATTCAGTTATCCAACATGTTTTTAAAAACTTCCAGTGTTGGGAGCATTCACAACTTCTGGAGGCAAGTTGTTCCACTGATTAATTGTTCTTACAATCAGGAAATTTCTTCTTAGTTCTAAGTTGCTTCTCTCCTTGATTAGTTTCCACCCATTGCTTCTTGTCTTGCCTTCCGGTGCTTTGGAGAATAGCTAGATTCCCTCTTCTTTGTGGCAGCCCCTGAGATATTGGAAGACTGCTATCATGTCTTGCCTAGTCCTTCTTTTCCTTAAAGTAGATATACCCAGTTCCACAACCATTCTATCTATGTTTTAGCCTCCAGCCCCCTAATCATCTTTTTTGCTCTTCTCTGCATTCTTTCTAGAGTGTCAACATCTTTTTCACATTGTGGTTCTTATTGCTTATCCTATGGCTCTTCCTCATCCTCTCTTTCAACAATATTCTCAAATACTTTTTTGCCCATCTGAACCACCGAGTTGGGGACAAGCATGGAAGGGAAGCAGAGGGGAAGTGTCACTGTTTTGCATGCAGTGTTCAAGTTCAGGCAGCAAAACTGGCAGCAAGGCCTAAACTGAAGGCCTGATGGAAGGAAGCTCACTGAGAGTTTTGAGGCCATTTGTTCTCTCTCTGAGCCCAACCAATGAAGGAGCACTCTGTATGCCACCTTGAGCTCTTGAAGAAAAGACAGAATATAATATAATATAATAAATCACTACAAAGTTATATTCTCCTAGGCTAAAGTAAAAAACTACTACAAATGGCAGCTGGCCATACTTGTAATTATTCACATTTCCAGATAGGAAAACATGATAGATGATTTCCACATTTTTTGCCAATAGCAGTGCCATTTCTCCAAAAATTTCACAAGGGCAGGACACTCGTTTAGCTCAGACAACATCATTGCTCCTGAAAATGCTTTATTGGGGAGATCTCAGATGATATAACATATAATCAATATATATATCAACATATAAGATGGGCAAAGAAGTGGTCTGGATCATAGCTGCAACAAAGAAAAAGCCATCAATCCACCAGGATGTTCACCAGTGCTGACTCCCTCGTGTTTCTGATGCTCTTAGAAAAGTGAATGGTCACTTATATTTTTACAAGATAAAATATGGGGTGGAAAAGAAGGAATTAGGCAAAGAACAGCCTGCCCTCAACTTGATATTATCCTATTTCTTCTAGAGAATTTCTTATTTGTGTTACTTCTGTAACTTCAACTACCTTCATAAAATGGAGAGACTCTGTATAATGAAGATACAAGAATATATGCATGCATGTCTTTCCCATATATAATCTCTTTCCTTTCTATCTTTCCCTTCTACCGAGGCCCCATTCATCACCATCAAAAAGAGAAAGGCAGATTGGAAATGGCACAGCAAGATTAAACTGCGGCATATACCTGTCACGGTAGCTTACAGTGATGCCTTCACTTGCATTCATTCTTTAGCCAATGGAGATACAAAATTGGGGCCACAGTGATAATGGTACTCATAAGATACTTTTTTATAGTAGGGTCAGGGGGTTTATTAGATTGAGATAGAAAGCAGGTATGTTGAATTCCATCATCCATCAATCAATATGGCCAATAGTAATGGCAGGAGCTGCAGTTAAAAAACAAGGAAAGGTCCATTGATGTCTCACACTGTGCTAGAACATGAAAAGAAGAAAAGAACAATGAGCAGTTGAAGATCTCAGAACTAACCAGCATTGCATGGGTGTAATATTGATTAGTGCTACTCAGGTACTGGGCTTTACTCTACATTTTTTATTGTTATTTTCCCTCTTAAAAGATTTCAGTTTGTTTTTCAATTGAATGATATAGCTTATATGTCATATTAAAGGTGGAAACAATTCTGAAGTGGTTTCTCCTGGTCTGATATTTTTACATCTCAAAAACATGGCATATTAATGGGGGCCTAAAATTTAACAGGGGTTTAAAATTCTATATGCGTTGTACATTTCAGACTATAAAGATGGACACAGCTTGAGAGAGATCTATTGCTTTTCAGTGCAGCAGAAGAATGGTGTTTCCTCTTAGCTTCCTATGATAGCAATCATCAGTTTCCCCTCCCTCCAAAAGGAAATGAAGGAAAATGTACACAATATGTGCTTAAATACAGAGCGGCAAGGTGATGATTCAGTCTAGCAGTTTTGTTTCTCCCTCTTTCACATAGAATAGAAGTGAGAAGATCTTAATTGGTTCTGTAATGCAGTCTCCATGTTTTATTTCCAGTCCATATAGTTCCCTCATGTCTTCAGAATTTTGACAGTTCTAGAGGTGAAAATTGACACAATAGCTATAAAGATTGGGAGCTCGAAATGGAGTAGTGTGAAAGCACCCACAGTTATTTGATGCATCTGAAACTATTCACAAACTCCAGCATTTTCTGAGGTTTATCTACTGCATCCAGGGAGCTTCTGTCTATCTTCATTCCTTCCAAAGACCACGTTTAGGTCAAAATCTGGCTTATTGCAATCCTAGGTTTGAAAAGTCTGATTTGTTTTACTATAAAGCTTGGTTTGGAATTAGAACAAGATGCAGAACCTCAAAGCTACTGACTTGTTCTTGCTGCTGTTCCTCCACCCCTCTCTCCACCTTTGCATTTCCTGCTAGCACATCCTTTCTGAAGTCTGCTGAAAATAATTCCTGGCTGGTTTTCCAGTTTCATTCTCCCTCACTGGCAAATGATTTCTTGAAGCCTTTTAAAATTGTTATCATCTTTCAAAAGAGGAACTGATAAGCCGAGGTGGAGAAGGAGGGACAATGCTAGAACTTGCCATATTCCTCTGTTTTATGCCCATTGCTTCCTGGCCCTTTATGAAGATATATAGGCGTTTATTATGAAAATAAATTACCAGCTGCACTCCAAAGTCCTTGATAGGAAAAAGGCCCAAAGTGTCGAGCTTCGTTTTCTGTCTTCAGACATGCTTGTGCTCCCAAGCATGGAAAGAAGCATGTTAGCCAGCCAGCAATCTATCACATTTACTATCCGACAGTGCATTGCACACCCAGATAGGTAAGTGTGCATGGGCAGTGAGGCAAATTTTCTGCTGAATTAATGATGAAAGGTCAACACAGATTACATCTTGAGTCAAAGGGGTGAACATAGTGAAATATAAATCTGAGCTGGTCAATGTTCTGGTCCAGCCTGTTTGTAATGCCTGAGCTCCTGTCAGTGAAGAAAAATGTTCCAATCAAAGGCATCAGAAATTGTCCTCATTTTCATTTTCCAGAATGCCTACTATTATTTCAAGCCATTTCGGGAAACCGATACTCAAAATCCTACCACAACAAACTTAGCCCTACATCATTTACCTTTCTACCCCCACCTTACATTTCAAACAATCTCATTTTAAACATAAAGATTTAGTGCTTGTCCGGGGCTTTATATTTACCCAAGTCTCATCAGGGCTTTGCTCCAGAATCTATACTCGGTGTTTGGAAAAGAGCCTGACGCATAAGAAATAAGCATATGAATTTAGGAAGCTGCCTAATGCAAGAGAGTGCAAGCTTTTGTAAACAGGATTCAGGAAAAGAACTTTTCTACCACATAATGCTTGCAGGGGGAGGTGTAGGGTAGAACAAACCTGCAGATACTGTGCTTGGAACCTGATTTATTCTATATGCAAAGCACCATGATGCCCTTAATCAAAAGTGGCAATCTACAGCTTCAGAATCCTGGGGCCTTCGGCCTGATTTCAAAACTCCTTTGTAAGTAATCAAGTCAGATCAGATCTTTTCCCAAAGCAATTTATCCTTTTCTTTGCAGCAGCAGAAAAACAAGTGTGTGTGTGTGTGTGTGTGCGTGCTTGATGTCTCTGTCCACATCTACTTTTTGTTTCTTGCTCTGCCCACCAGTGCCACCTCCAGCAGATTATTTCTATAAGAAAATAACACTACAAAAAAAGGCTGTATATGTTTGCCTTAAATAAATTGGATTACCCTCCGTCTTCCCTTCTCCCAGAAATGCTGCATAATCACCAATTTCCAGTAGCCACAGCTAACCTGACCAACTTCCAGGAATGTCTAGACCATCAACATTTGGAAGATCACCTATAGTTCTGTGAGGTTATGGGAAAAGAGATCCTGTACTTTAAAAAAAAAGAGACTTTTAAAATCTCAGACCTTTTATTTTCAGATTAATCTCTTGAGATCTATTCCCAGCTCAGACTATTGCCTCTAAAATGGCTAAAAGAAATAATATTCTGACTTACTTCCTACTCTACTTTCAATTTAAACTTTCTCTCTGCTTTTATACATATCAAATAGCATAGCAATACAATCCCTCACTTTCTTCCCCTTACCAGTGAGAAGGTGGAGAAGAGTAAATCACCAACCCAGATACAATCTATATTGCTTGCTTAATGAAGCTACATTACCAGAGATAGTTTAAAATGTTAGATACAGTATTATATATAGCTCTTCAGCTGGATGAATTACTGGCAATGTGTAGGGATTTTCTGCAGGTATAAATGAACCTTTCTGAACCTTTAAGGTAGTAAAAACATGAAATTATATCAATTTTATATTCAATACATGAGAAAATACAAGCAATGTCTGTAGTGAAGGGAAATTCTCTACCTTTTAAAGCTACTTTTTCTTCCTCAGCAGCAGCAACTCTTACTGGTTCTTAAAAATAAATTTTAAAAAGAAGCTACCTAGTTTGCACTATGTTCAAGATCCTTAACCAAATTATACACAAAACGGATCACTTCTCAGCAGGGGTGGGATTCAAATATTTTAACAACCAGTTCTGTGGGTGTGGCTTAGTTGGTGGGCGTGGTTTGGTGGTCATGTTATTGGCTGGGCATGGCCAACTCAACATCACTCACATCGAGGCATGCATTTCCTTGCCTGGCCTCTCATGACTGTGGGGATGCTGCAATAGTTGTAAGTGTGAAAAATGGTCATAAGTCACTTTTTTCAGTGCCATTGTAACTTTGAATGGTCATGCCACACAAGCAAAGTACCAGCAAAGGAGGAAAAAAAAAACCTCCAGAGAAGTTCCTGAGACAGGAAGTCTAGTCCTGCCAAGAATGTAATAAGGGTTAACGGAGAGGCAGTTTCTGTAAGCAACATCAGAATGTTTCCTTCCTGCCTTCCTTACAGGATTAGGCCAGTAATTTCTTCTAACAACCGGTTCTCCAAACTGCTTAGAATGTTAACAACTGGTTCTAGTGAATAGGTGGGAACTGATAGAATCCCATCCCTGCTTCTCAGGCAATAGCAAACTTTTCAGGACACAGGCATTGCTATTTCCCTCAAGGTGATGAGCACAAACTGGTTCTAAATTTTTAATATCAGTAAAAATCTCATAAACTTTTATGTGATAACAAAATCTTTGCCCAGGTGGCAGAAATCCTTCAGATTTGGATCATTTGATTCCTTTTAAAAATATTTAATTTTGGAGATCCAGTTAGAGTTGTGGGCCCTATGACTTCTGTAAATGCCATGTTATCAAGTTAGAAATATTCAAAGAGAAAATATAGCTGAAGCATATTTTGAAAATTTATGCTAATGGGTCCAGGTCAGCCATATTATAGGGTAGGGCCAAGTTGGGAGGGGTGTGTGCTGTGGTAACACAAGAGAGTAACATAACATTTCATTTGTTATGACAAAACACTGATAGGATTTTCCACTTGGCTATTAAATTATATACAATCCTACACATTGATTTGAAGGGAAGAGGGCTTATATCGGGGTATCAAACTCACGACCCACGAATCAGAGGGTCACGTGCTGGCCCCGCCCCTGCCCAGTTTAGCAAAAGGGAAACTGTCCCGATATGTCATGTGATACCACCATAATGATGCAAGTTTGACACCCCTGGCTTATATGGTTCCTAAAAACAAAATATCAAGAGCTGGCTGAACAGCAGATGAAATACTTTGGGAGCGTAGAAAGTTGAGAAATTGTATTGAAATGGCTGAAGGCTGAAATATGAGGTTCTTGGTGCTCTCTGACTTAATTATTTCCTTGCAAAGGTTTCACTCCCTGACCAGTAACATCATCAGTATGAGTGTAAGTTTACTGCCTGTTTATATATAGTTTGTTTATATATGTTTATATATAGCGCATTACAATGATGATGTTTCCCAGTTGGGTAATGAAATGTCTGCAAGCAAACAACCAAGTTCAGAATGCACCAAGAGCTTCACATGACTGAATTTTTGCCTGACATAATGTTCTTTAAGGCTTAAAAACATTTTCTTGTCATGTTGAAGGGTTTTATTCATTTTACTAAGGAAACATTGTGGAGAGGGAGTAACTAGAAATAGATTTAATTTCATCTGGAAGAAGCTCCAAAGTAGCCTAGGAGATCTGGGAAGAAGAAACCCAGCTGGAATTATTTTGTACCTGAAAATTTATTCTCTTTGCACATCCTCAAGAATTTGAACAGGTGGTTACAGACCAAGCCTTTCTTGAAGTTTCTGTGTTGAGCTAAATTGGTTAGAAAGCTCCTGGCATATATAAACTTTTCAGAATATTTGGTAATTTATTTCCATTTTCTGTGCAAAGTTGCTTTTTTCCCTCACAGAGGTTTCTTCATCCTCGTTCTATGGGGAGATGTATGATACATGCTAGTCAACTAACTAACTAACTAACTAAATAAGCAAACTCCTTGGAGGATTGTCACCATTAGCAAAAAGGAAGAGCAACACAGGAGCCTCATTCAAGAAAAACCTTCACATGCATCTCCTGTGCTCGCACGTGATTTGACTCTAATATCTATTCACTCTGCCTGTTGGAATTAATTCACCTGCCCTGTTGCAGTGCCAAACAGAAGAAAAGGAACTTGGTGTCTGAATTTCCTTGTGCACAGAGCCCTCTTCAGGAAGAAAAGAGAGAAAGAATAACCACAACTGGAGATGAAAGGGGCGAGATTATCTGCAAAAAGGAAAAGCAAGACATGGAATAGTCACTGCTTATCCATACGCAAGAAAAAAGGAGTTGTTGGTTTCCTAGCTGTAATTCATTATTATAATCACCATGCACATAATTAATCCACCATCTAAATTTAGCTACCATCCATACATTATGCGAATAGCACCCACAATTCCTCTTTTGGATTGTTCTGTCTTGCCCAGCTTAAAGAACAGCAAAGATATGCAGAAGTCACCACAGCCTGAATTTTGCCCTAAATGTTTGTTTAAAAACTAATTTATAGTACAGTATAATATAGTACTTACAGGACAAGGTAATCACTGCAATAATGAAGACAAAGTAATCTAATTAAGTCATAAGAACAATAATGCATAAATAATTCAAGTAACAAGTAAATACAACAATAGAAACTAGAACAGATTATATATTAGTTAAAACAGAGGGTGCTAGAACAGAAAGTGATTGTACATAGATTAGCATCAATAAATCTTTAATTATTTCTACTCTGATATTCACACATCCACTACATGTTAAATACCAATGGTACATCATCTTATAAAATTTTTCTTTTAAATTTTAGTTTTGTGTAAATTTTAGATCTTTTGTCCACATTTTCTCCCATTCTTCCTGTATTACACTGTATCCAAAGTTTCTGAATCATACATTGCGTTGCATATTCATTCTCTAAAATATTCAAATTCAGATAAATATTTCACTCACTGGCCAGCAGATGGTATTCATTGTTTGTCCCCTCATTGCTGTCTGGTACTTTCAGCTATGCATAAACTAACCCATGATGGGTTCATGTCTTATACTTTTACCTTAATGCCCCCAAATCACCTCTATTACATTCAGAAAGGGCATCACCATTCTTCAATGGTGTCTATGGAGATTCTCAGTCACCCAGCTCATGGTTGTCTCAAAAGTGTTCTTTCAAAAGGCAACTGGGCTTTGTTTTTCCTTGAAGACATTTCGCTTCTCATCCAAGAAGCTTCTTCAGTTCTGAAGAAGCTTCTTGGGCGAGAAGCAAAACGTCTTCAAGGAAAAAGAAAGTCCAGTTGCCTTTTGAAAAAGCACCTTTGGGTTCCTCAGAGCACCCTTCTCTTTGCAAAATACCTCTCAACCTATCTGAGAATTAGGGATGTTTCTAGCCAGAGAGGTTATTACTCTATTTCTAAAATGACAAAATTGTAGGCACTTTTCTAAATAGAGAAGCCAAATTTAAAGGCTATTAATTCAATCCCCTTATATGAATTCTTTCGATAGTGGTTGTATTTCATTCATCCACTACATGTATAGCTTTCACGCAAATCTCATTTTATTCTGTAACAAGTAAAACAAGCACATGTTTCTTCCATATACTAGAACTATACATACTATGCAATCTCTATACAAGATTGTTTTGAGCTCTCTTTTCTCAGACTCTATTTAAGATCATGGATTAAAGTCAGATTGGATCTTTGTAGTGAATTAGATCAAGCAATATGCTTTAGGAGTGCTGATAAGACTCAAAATTGACTTGGATAATTTTTGTGCTGTGTATATTCCTTATTCTGAATATGAAGTACATCTTCTATATCCTCAAGTGTCATCAGCTTCCAAACCTATCAATGTTAATACTAGAATCTATCTTATACCAAATTATTTGTTGGGTCATCCAAGCTGGACCTTGACTGAATTTTCTGTCTTTGAATAGGGTTACCATTTGATGAATTTAAGATTTTTCACATGTAACAAATATTTGGCATTTTTCCAAATTGTATAGTGGAATTCATAAGAAAAAAGAAAAGCAGCAGAGACATATAACATACCTCCTGCTTCTGTTTTAACTTGATAAAATAAAAACAAAACCACAAGTGTAAAAGGCCTCAAGATGTTTTTCATTTTTTTTCATTTGAAAAGAAAAACAGTTAATTCTCCATCTGTTTGAATCAGTGTGGAAAACAACACACCCGAATTCTGGCTTAAGTGTGCATATGGGAGTGTATTTTAATAACAAGCAACTCTTTACATCTCCTTAAACAAAATATTGTACTACTCATTTGCATGCAGGCATCATTCTTACAACAATGCAGTTCTTCATAACCACATTAAACAAATTTTATTATTTTACAGAACTCATTGTATAGATGAAAAATTCAGAGGAGAAGGAAAATTCAGAGGAGAAGGATTTTCTCATGATCACTATTGTCAAGATGGAGTTTGAATGTAAGTCTTCCATAGCAAACAAAAAACAAAAAAAACTAGCTTTTGATCCTCTAGGCTAATGAATATTTCAGAGGAGAAGAGAAGTAAACAAATATCCATCTGTAAACACACTTTTTAACTGTTCCAGCACTGATGAAGCAGCCAATTCAAAGAATATAAGAACTAAAAACTCATTGCATTGATTATTGTTTAGAGCCTAACTTTGGCTGGAAGGTTCTGTCCTAAAAAGACTGACATTCAGTATTACCATCAACTTGGCAATAATTCCAGGTCCAAACCAGCCATTTGCCAAACTCAACCACACAGTAATATGTGTTTATTCTGGCCAGGTTTCATAGCATCCCTTGAGTTTATTAGTTCACTTTGTCCTTCATCCTATTATTCCAAGTAAATTTATCTCAGGTAGCATAATTATTCAAGAAACCTCAAGTCAGTGAGTCAGAGGAGGCAGGTGTCAATGTAGGAAAATCTAGTCTTACAAGTATAAAAATACTGTTGAAACCATTTCCTGGTTTCCCCCACCCATACCTAGTCACACTCACACAAGTATATCCTGCTCCATTTACTCAGAAATCCATGCTTGTTTTCTGTACAGAAAGAATTCCTGTCCCGGTTTCTGATTCTGCATACTCTGACTCTGGAGAATGGAAGCAGGCCACTGATCATCCTTTCATTTGCTTGTCTGTCTCAGAGATGGTTGAGGAATATTGCCATTACAGACTTCAAAGAAATATTTTCTTGATATTAATCATCCACTGAACAAGGTGGTACAAGCCAGAAGGTTCATTTTTTGCTGGTAACTTTTTTCTTACGAGCAGCAACCAGGTCATAGAAGGGATCTCTAGTGATGCTGGTTCTAATATAAAGCAAAATAGAAAGAATATTAAGATTTGGCTGTTAGCAAAGCACCTCCTTCACAGAACACAAGGGAAACTTTAAGCTTAAAGCTAGGAAAAGCAACAGGCCATGTGATAGCTACCTTCCATGCTTAGAGGTAATGTGTCAATAAAATTATACAGGCAGGTGGGCTTGACAAAGGCTTTCATATTCTTTCTAGGGAACCTTGGTGGTTAAAAAAATGGATACTGGGTTTAGAGAGCTTTTTTCATACTTAGAATGATCATGGCAAGGAAAGTAGGAAATAAGCAAGATAGTATAGCTGAAAAGAATATAAAACATTATTCCCTCCCAGTTTTTGGTAATTAAGTTGATATTTTTATCAGTATTTAAAATATTTGCCAGTACTCTCTTTTCTTTGATTTATAGGATGAAATGATTTCTCACAATGTTGCTTTCTATCACTTCTCATTCCTTGGCAACTTTCATCACCAAAACTATCCATCTTGTGTCATAATTTGAGGGGTAGGGGAGACCTCAAAAGTAAATGAAGTCAGGTGGTTAATACATGCATGTTTCTTACTTGATGATTGCATAGGAGTCAAAACACCAGAGGCAGAATAATACAATATTTTCAAATGCAATATCTCACAGAAGAACAGTTTCATAAAATGATAGGTGCCTCTGTTAAGGCCCCACTAAAATTATTATGATATTCCTTATTACTGAACATTTTTCTCCTTTTCTATGTCATAGTTCCATCATAGAATGACAGCCTTTCCTCCTTACCGTATGGCTTCAATCCATAGGTCACGGTCCTCCTTGGAGGCTGCAGAGATCTTATAGGATTGGTGCTTGCCTTCAACCACCCTTCCATCCCCATCAGTCTTGCAAGCTTTGATCTTCTGCCCTTTGCAGGTTGCATTGAAGAGCTCAAAGCAATTCTGAGAGGAAAAATGTGGAAAGTACTGAGAATCAACAATATTACTCTCTCCAATATCTGAAATGTATGTGCACATCTCTTTTGTGCTGCAGATCCTAAAGGACTTTCATTTACTTTGACCGGGATAGCTAGGGATGATAGGGCTGCTAATCCAATACATCTGGAAGAGGATGCTTTTTGCACACTTATTTCATTTACATGTGGATTTATGTATTCAACTGGTTTCATCTAGTCTGCCACATATGGACTAATATGCAGAATGGAATGCAGTTAGTTATTGCAATTATTATCTTACAAAATGAGAATTTTACATTTCTCCAAATGATGCAGCACAGTTCCTAGACCACCCCCATCCATAAAGTACCAACATTTATTTTACAATGTACATTATAAGAGGATATTGGGAGCTAATTAGATTCAATTCCAATAAAATGCTAAATCATGGAAGATATTACATGAAAGAGTCCTCTGCCCGAGCACTTTCCCTTCTCTGTTTTCCTCCCATGCTTTCTTTCCCTTCCGTTAGTCATTTGATGGATTTCAGCATACCCCAGTTTTAATTGCATTTTACCATTCTTGTATTAGCCACCTGAGACCATACAAGAAAAAGCAGAAAATAAGCATCTTAAATAGATCAATTGATTGCTGCTGGACCGGCAAACTATGGTACTTGCGTATTTTACAGACCAGTAATAGACATTAGGTTTTGTTCCTGTTTTTTAACCTTGGTTTTTGATTTGCTGAAAATAAGAAAGTAACCAAACCAGAGAGTGAAGGGATAGAAGGATAAGGCATCAACATATAAATAAGCCCATATTCATTGGATACTTATCTGAATAGATCTGAAAATAATCAAAACAGCCCAGATCCAATGTTTAGTCTATTTTTAATTAGATTCTGAAGATTTGGAATACAGAAAAACTGGTTTTCTGGAAAAAGCCATAGTTGAGGTTTCACTTGAACCCCAGATCTTCAGAATGCTTGTGATCTGGGAATATATCTATGCTCTACCACCCAATCTAATGCTGATTTTTTTTTTTGAAGCAACTCCCAGCATGTGCAGGTTTGGCATAGTGTCAGCTGTTTAATTAAAGGAAAATACTGGCCAGGAATCTGTTTTTGATCATACTTAGCTGGTTCTTGGCAAGAATCAGCCATTTAATCTCATTAGGATAATCCACCCAAATGATATGCAAGAAGTTAAAAGATCTGATATCAGATTTGTAGAGTAGTTTAGCTGCTTTAACTTGGTCTACTCCTTTAATAATTTTCCAGCATGGCATATGGCATTATGTATAATTGATGACATTTCCTCTCCCTTTCATTATGACAGGTACACTAGGAGACAAGGAAGGAAACTGGCTTCTGATCTGGTATTAGCTTTTTCTCCAGTGAAGTTTTCTGATGAGATCATCCTGACCTCTGTGAAGTCTGTATCTTGGGTCCTTGATGAGTCCAAACATTGAAATAAAGGGCTTCTTCTTATCTTTTGAAAGACAATTTTAATGTAGATTTCACAAAACATTATCTTATTAAAAATATGGAATAAATATAAACCCAGACTGTGCCTATAAATGCCTTTATGGGTCTTAGCACAAGAAGCATTTCATAAGAAAGAAACAGCAGGTAGAGAGAAATTGTTAACCTTTTGAGAGCTGTTCAAACAAGAGCATGGAGAATATAAAATGAATTCAAGAGAATAACTGGTTGCAAGAGGGCTTTAGTTTTAAAAGGGTTGTATTTATCATGCTTGGTAGACTTGTAAAAAAAAAGCCATAAAATTGGATTTCCAGATGAGGAAATGGTGGACTAAAAGCATCTCCACAAAAAGAAGAAACACAGAAGCATAGAGTCATTTTAAGGCTGGAAGGGACCTTGGAGGTTTTCTAGTCTAAACCCCTGCTAAGGCAGGAGAGCCTCTACCATCTCAGACAAATGGATGGCCAATCTTTTCTCGAAAACCTCCAGCAATGTAGCATCCACAACTCCAGGAAGCAAGCTGTTCCATTGAGTAATTGGTCTCACTGTCAGGAAATTTATCTTTAGTTCCAGGTTGGATCTCTCTCTTCCACCCATTGCTTCTTGCTCTGCCCTCAGGGTACTTTGGAGAATAAGACTAATCACTTCTTCTCTGAGACTGGCCCTAAAGTACTGAAAGATCTCTATCATGTCATCCCTAATCCTTCTCTTCATTAGGCTAAGTTGCTGAGCTTGTCGATCAGAAAGGTTGGCAGTTCGGCGGTTCAAATCCCTAGCGCCATGTAACGGACAGAGCTCCCGTTACTTGTCCCAGCTTCTGCCAACCTAGCAGTTCGAAAGCATATAAAAATGCAAGTAGAAAAATAGGGATCACTTTGGTGGGAAGGTGACAGCGTTCTGTGTGCCTTTGTCATTTAGTCATGCTGGCTGCATGACCACGGAGATGTCTTCGGACACCGCTAGCTCTTCAACTTTGTAACTGAGATGAGCACCGCCCCTAGAGCTGGAAACAACTAGCACGTATGTGCGAGGGGAACCTTTACCTTACCTACTTCCCTTAACTCCTCATTTGGCCAGTTTAGCCTCCAAACTGCGTATCATTTTGTTGCTCTGTCTAGGGTCTTTGTTTCTATCACGGCAATCAGAACTGGATGCAATATTCCTAGTGTGGCCTCACAGTATAGAGCAGTGCTATCTTTTCTTGTGATCTTGAAGCTGTCCCTCTATTGATGCAACCTAGGACTGCATTGGCTTTTTTTTGGCAGCTGCACATTAGAAGGATTAAGAGTCCAGTTAAATTTATATGATTTTGGAATTCATTACAGTGAATTTTTCATGTGGAAAATAGATTTGTTTGAACTTAACAACATAAAGGTAAACACTTTTAAAAATTGGAATCCTTTAATAAAAAAGTATGTGTACAAAAAGGTAAAGAATTTGAGATCTTGAGATTCATATTGCTTTGTTTTCAATCCTTAAATATACATTTCTTTGGTGGGATTTGGAGCAAAGAAATTACAGAGGAAAAGGCCTTATGGGAGAAAGATACCTTTAAGAAATTCATGACCAGTTTCCAGTTTTGTTAACCTCCATTCTGAAATTATAACCCCTGGAATTTCCAGTCTGACCAACCATGCTGGAGTTTGCAGATGAGTTATTATAATCCAATCCCAAAGAGATGTCCTGAGAGACAATCTTGCCCCCAGATTGAGGATGCTTAACTAGAGAAATAGCATGAAGCCTGAATTGAAATGCTCTGCAGTGCAACATATTTCTATCTATGATACATTGGAATCCTAAATCAACAATGTATAACATAGGAACAAAGGGAATTTAGGGACTGGATTCCATAAACTTCACAATCATGACTAACTTCTAAAGAAGAAAGGTGTTTGTCTGTGTGTGTGTGGGCAGAGGGGGATATAAGCAAAAAAAGCAAGCAAGCGAATTCTTAACAATTCAGTCAGAATTAAATGGTTCACATAACACACTAAATTGTAAACATGGAATAATAAAACATAATTGCTGAATTTCCATATCAAGCTATAGCCAAACAAATAAAACATGTATTTAATATGTTCTCACATACCTTTTGTATATTTGTTATATATTGATTATATTTTTATTTTCTGTGATAAAAACATAATAATAAATTAACAGCAGTTAAAACACAAAATTATAATAAAAATATAAAAGGGGCTATGGCTGCATCTAATCAAACTGTTCCTGCAATACACTAAAGCAAAAATTAACTTATTTTAGCACAATCTAGCATGTTTTACAAACCTAATGGCAATGACTTACTGGTTTCTTGAGATCATCTACTGGTCGAACTGATAGGTTTTCCAGTGGGATAATCCCTAGAGGCTCTTTGTCCTAATAAACAACAGAAATCATAAGTGAACTGTCCTAGTGTGCACATAATATCAGTAAAATTAAGGTAAATCTTAAGTCTCCATTTCAAGATGTCTGATAGAAGACTTAACCCTTTTTCTTGCATGGGATTCCAGTTCAGCAAAAAAAAGTTTCATCTTAGAAAAAGCCTTAAAGCTGAAATGGGAAGCAAAATAATAATTTCTTAAGAGTTTGGAATTAAGATTAAGACTAACCTTTACTGTCATTTTTTACTGTAAGCACACTAGCACACATTAAAAATGAAATTTTGTTGCTTGCTCTCAAAAGAAAGTGCATATCTATTCATACACATACATAACACACATATACACATGCTATATCCATATCCATTTACATATACATACATACATGCACACATACACAAACACACACATACACACACACATTGCTACACCAAGGAAAGGCAAACCAAGTCATACAACTTCTGCTTTAGAAAGGAATCAGGGGAAGAATTCATTCCAGAAAGACAAAGTAATGAGAATATGATCGGCAGGTGATATATACCTCCCCCATATAATTTTGGAGAGCTACAGAGCTTTCTGCAAATGCAATCAGATTCTTGTGGCCTGTCAGCTGCCAGCCCCTCCAGCAGCTGAATCAGAGGAGGAGGAGGAGGCGTGGGAGTCAGGGTCAGCATCAAGGCAACCTGAGAGCTCTGAGGGGGAAGAGGGACTGGAGCTGGCAGAGAGAGAGAGAGACAGAGGCGGAGCCTGGGCCACCTGTCAGCCCTCAGATGGAGAGTCAACAGCCCCCAGGTCTGGAAATGGCTGATGAGGAAGAGGAGGAACAGCTGGGTCCAGTGCCTGATGCGTGGATGCACAGAAGGCCAATGAGAGGAGAGTAGTGGAAATCCATGGGCTGATCCTTGAGAAGGAAGAGCCACTGCTGCTAGCGAAGCCCCACCTAGCTCTGGGGATTAAAGGCAGCGGGTGGAGATGAATAGATGTGGCAGACAACTATTCATCTTCCAGCTGGACAGACTTGTTAGCCTGCGGTTGGAAAGAAACTTTTTTCTGGGGTTGCTGGTGCTCCTAATAAAGGAATCTTTGAGTTAACTTCAGAGGGTTTGTCTTGTTTGGGGAGCTGGATCAGAACACAGATATTCATTCACTTTGCCATGAATTGAAACCATGATCTCAGTGTCACGAAGGATTCTGCATCCTTTCATCAATGTTTTCTCATGTTGATTGCTTACCTCTACAAGCAGAAGTAGTGAACCAAGCATTACCAAACCTGAGGTGTGGTAATGTGGAAGTACATAAAGCTGGAAGACTCCTGCTTGGATATATCAGCCGGTAGTTGGCTTTTCTCCATGCTCTTCCTGAATACAGTTATGGCTCAACAGAGCAGTCAGCGTGAAACTTGGACAACTTTCTGATTCACCTCAGCTCTAATTTCTAGCCAAAAAATCTTATGCACTGAAGATGATCCCTGACGATGCTCTTACCGTGGTGTATTCAAAATAGTAGAGGCAATTATCCGTCAGAATGAACCAGCGGCGTTTCCAGGTCTTCACTCTGCCTCCTGCAACAAAAAAAGAATGAAATGAGCTAATTAGATTTTTTTTTGAGAGAGAGAGAGAGATAATGGTAAAGCTTCTTTTCATAAATCCATAAAATGTGAGGTACTATATATCTTAATATGAATTAATGAACAAACAATATTTGCTGTAGCTAGTACAGCCAGAGGTCAGAAACGTCATCAAAACATCAAAAGTTAAATACCAGTTTGTTTGTCTGTCTGTTTGTTTTTCACATTTCTGAACCATCCATCTCCCTCAGAGAAGGACTCTGAGCAGTGCATAATAAAACATGGGAATATGAAACAGTATATACAATTTTAAAAAGTTAGAATTAAAAGTTTTTTAAAAAATTAAAACATTTTAAGGAGGCATTAATGACAGTTGCAGCATCCTAGGGTTATGTGATTATCATTATAAGCTTTACAGACAGCTTTTGACAGGCATAATCAATGGGGGAAGCTGGATTCATTTAACAACTGTAGTGATTTGTTTAACCGTGGCAAAAAAGGTCATGAAATAGGTCAGTTCTTGGCAACCACTTTGTTTGGCCACAGAAATTCTGACTTATGGTAATAAATCTAGGGCTTCCTGTACATTTCTTTCCCTTTAAAACAAGTCATGGAATGGCAAAGGTTTCACAGTATTGCTTGGCTTCTTGGTGAAGGAAGAAGGAATAGATGATGTTTAGGTAAAAATTGGGACTTTGCCCCAGGAAGCTTATTGGATTTGATTCAATTGGAGCCAAAATATTTTATTCTTTCTTTATGGCTTTTGATTTATACCTTTAAAGAGCACAGAGGAGAACTTCAAAGAGCAGTCTGGCAGAAGAATGCACTGTTAATCAGAAGTAAACCTCACCGCCTTAATCCTAACAAGCAGGTTGATGAATTAGTGAAACAAAGTATATGGAAGAGAAAGGAAAGAAAAGAGCATTTCATTAAATCATCTGTCTTTGAATGGTGGGCTGCTGGACAAATTATTGGTCAAATTACTGGTTCTTGACAATTCCGGTTCCAATCTCCCGTTCATAAATTCTGTTTATTATGCAGGCTTGGAACGCCTGTCAACATAGCTACATAGCTTTCAATTTATCCTTTGAAAAAGTGTCCCCAGCATTCTTTGAAGGTGGCTTTCCTCCAGCCCATTAAATGATGCCAGTCAAATTACCCAGGCCAAGTGAGGAGCAAAAAATCAGCCACTCTGTTAGGGCTTTGTGTCATCTGCAGGAGTCTTTAGAGAAATATATACCAGAGCCAAACACCAGGGGTCATTCTCACCCCATAGCTGAAGGCTGGCTGGCTGGCTGGCTGCCTTCTGCTGATGCTGCAGTCCTCTGCTACAACCCTTTTCCTTGAAAAAAAAGACCTAAATTTGAGTAGAAGTTGAGGAACAAGGTTTTTTTCCCCCTTATTAGCAAGTTACAAGCAGGTTACCTAGCTTGAGGAGCCAGCCTTCCCGGCTTGGGTTGAAGAAAGTGTGGGTGAGATCATTTCCGTCGTCCTCTGGGATGGAGAAGGGTTCGTTTTTGATACTCTCGAATAAATTCTGCCAGGGAAAAGGAGAAGAGAAAGCAAGGAAAAATCCTGATGAGTTTTAATGTTCGGTTTACCAGGTCAATGTATTTATTTCTCTGGAGCAGTTGATAGGCCTCCTGATTCGAGATCTCAGGTAGAATCTCTCCCTTCCTATGCCATCTGTTCCTTTTGATTGGTCTGGACCTTGACTGGATCTCAAACCAGCCCTTTCAATGGACAGTCCTTTCTGTTATTAACTGGCAAATTTGCACTTTCTTAAGATTAACCATATAGACCAGGGATGTCAAACTCAAGGCCCACAGGCCAAATCCGATCTTCAGGGTGCTTAGATCTGGCCCACAGTGCTGCCCTTGAAACAGCGAAGGACTGGCCCGCGGTGCTTCTGCTAGCAAAAATGGACCTCGGAAGGGCCATGTGTGGCCCTCCCAGACTCTGTGTTTGGCCATGTTTTGACTTCGTGTTTGGTTCTGTTTTCATTGGCAGAGGGCTGCACAAGGCTGTTGTGGCCAAAAACAGAGCTTATGCGGGCTGCGTGCAGCCCCGCCAGGCTCCGTTTTTGCTGGCAGAGTGGTGCAGAAGGCCATTGTGGCTGAAAACAGAGCCTCGAGTGCCATCAAGCTGGCCAGGCCCCATAGCTACACACCCGTACCCACCTCCCACAAGGTCAAACGCAACCCTGATGTGGCCCTCAATGAAATCGAGTTTGACACCCCTGATATAGACCAAAGCAACCTGAGTCCCTAAACATATGTAATATAGTTACATACAGTTTTGACTGAATCATCAGACATTTAGTATTACTACTGATACAATGGAATCTAAACAAACTTCTTCATTCATCAAAATGAGATAGATATAGGTTTTGCAGTTTCCTAAAAAAGTGAAAGAAATTAGTTAAACCACTTCATTCTATCAGTTCTCTCTTTACTCTCTCTCTCTCTCTCTCTCTCTCTCTCTCTCATTCTGTGTGTGTGTGTGTGTGTGTGTGTGTGTCACTTCCTGCAATGAAACTTATTTTTTGTGCCATTCCTCTCAATCTAATTGGAAACCACAATCCTAAAGCATATGCTGTGAATCACGCATAAGCCTCACCAACTTAGTCCTAATAAGTACGTTGAAACAAATGGATGGAAAGTGAAAGAAAAGAGCATTTCATCACTACTGAAAATTAACTCACTCTATGCTCCAGAGCCAATTTGGTGGAGTGGTTAAGGTATCAGGCTAGAAATCAGGAGATAGTCTAAGCACAAAGTCAGTTTGGTGATTTTGGGCCAGTCACTCTCTCATAGCCATAGGAAGCACACAATGGCAAACCACTTCTGAAATCTTGCCAAGAAAACTGCAAGAACTTGGCCAGTCAATCATCAGGAAAAAAAATGACCCAAAGATAAGCACACACAAATATGCTCAGGAAGTGGATTTACATTTTACAGCATTTTCTTAAATCTGGGAGTACCATAAGTTCTGTGTATATGCATGTAACTTATTGCTAGGTTTCCAAGGTTTTTAAAAGTGATTTCTCACCCAATGAAGTAATAACATTGGACTACTGGAATATGATATCATATATTATGTAATGTCCCTGCAACTTCCTGAAACTGCTCACTCAGAAAGCTCCGCTTTTACTCACAAGGTAATTTCAGATTTCTATACAAAGTTGCAAAGGGTCGTGGTAGCTCAGTGGCTAAGATGCTGACCTTGTCAATCAGAAAGGTTGGCAGTTTGGCAGTTCGAATACCTAGCACCACATAATGGAGTGAGCTCCCATTACTTGTCCCAGCTTCTACCAACCTAGCAGTTCGAAAGCATGTAAAAATGCAAGTAGAAAAATAGGGACCACTTTGGTAACAGCATTCTGTGCACCTTCAGCATTTAGTCATGCTGGCCACATGACCATGGAGACGTCTTCAGACAGCGCTAGCTCTTGGGCTTTGTAACGGAGATGAGCACCGTCCCCTAGAGCTGGAAACGACTAGCATGTATGTGTGAGGGGAACCTTTACCTTTATGCAAAGTTACATAGAAGTGTTTCAAGATAATTTTTGAAAGCCAACATTGAATTTGTACAAATTTGCAAACTTTTACAGAAAATACAAGTAGCTCTATAGTACAAATAAAACATGCTATGAAACTCTATTTAAGAACCTAAGCACTGCAAGAAGAAAAATGAAAACGACTGTATAATTCTAACAGTCGCCCACATTCAATTGAAAAGTGTAAGGTCATATATAAATGAAGATATGACTGTGATAATCAAGAGTTCCCATTAATGTAAGGAGGCCTGTATGCATACAAATGTTTAATAAAACAGAACTGTGAAGAGCATTGCTAGTGGGCATGTTCATTTATGGCTACCCAGTATGATTCTATTTATCTTTCATATATTTGATCAACACACTACAATTTGAATATCCCTATCTGGTTTAGGGATCGTAGAATAAATACAAACAGTACCACAAACTACCGATCCTAGTTATTACATAGACACAACCATGTCATCTTCTTAGCAACAATTCAGAAGTGGTTTGACATTTATTTTTCTAAGGGTTTTTTTTAAAAAATTCCTTATCTAGCCTACACCCTTGTATTTTCTTAATGTTCCATCCAAATCTAACCAAGTTTGAAAAAAGTAAGATCATCTAGATGGAATTCTTTACTTGAATATATGATGATTTCCTTTTGTGTCTCATCTCACATACTCCCTTCGTTGTTGTTAGGATTTAATGTAATTAAAATATGCCAAACTGGCCTACAAACTGTGAATGCAAAACAAATCTAGTTCTTTGGGGTACTTGGCAATTAGTGCATCTTCTTTAGACGTATGACAGTGTATGTCTAATAGGCTCACACTAATTTGTTTTTCCTTAGCAAACAATGCTATTTATAGATACAATTAAGCAAACTCTCCTATCACTCTATCCTATGAGTATGCTGGAAATAAATGAATTTCTGAAGTGCACACAATCATTAATACCACCAGAAATTAGAAAAAGTGTGTTCGTATCAATAAAACAGATGACATTTTAATTTTGTTTTTTTTTACATTACCTTTAGAAGCACTTCTTCAAGATCTGCTCCATTATTGATCCCTCTGTTCATGGACATGAAACGCTCAAATGGCGGCTTATCTTTGACATTCGGATTGTGGAGACTGGTATTCAACATGATGACTGAGAATGAAAGGATGTAGCAGGCATCTGGCAAAGAAAAATGTAGACTTAGTAGCTGTCAATAGTGGGTTTCTGATATATATATATGCACACTGTATATATATATATATACACACTGTATATATATATATATACACACACACACACAATGACGTGGGAAAATACCCAAACAAAGCTGAATACACTCTCTCTCTCTCTCTCTCTCTCTCTCTCTCTCTCTCTCTCTCTCTCTCTCTCTCTCTTGTACCCACCTGGATGAACACAAAAATGCAGTCAAAAAGCTGGAACACACTTCCTCACTAGTCCAACACATGGAAGCCACAGGTCATAGCATCAACTTCAATGGCACCAAAACCCTAGCCACTATAGAAAACCCCAGCCACAGAATCATCAGAGAAGCCATAGAGATTGAAAAAAGACCAGAAAGCATGAATAGAAGAGATGATTCCACCAGACTGTCAATCATTTGGAAGCCTGCACTCACAAACAAAAAAATCTTGACACCACAAGCCAGGCAAACACCTGGGCACAGACAGATCCCCCCTGATACCTCCAGCTCAAACACACCCCAACCAGGCACCCAGATGAAACCTAGCTTCCTAACAAATGATAGCCGTCCATTTACCCGGAGCCAAGCTGCACAAAAGGCCTCCAATAAAGGAACACAATGTTGCCAGCCAATCAAGATACAAAAAGAGCCACAAAACAGACAGGAGATATTAGAAACACCAATCAAGCAGAACACAGCAAACTCCAAGACCAATAAACACAGACCAAGATTCCCAACCAATCAGGATGAAGAAAAAACCATTCTGGCACAGCAATAGGCTGCCTCAAATTTAAAACTGAAACAACTGTGGGGGCCTGACTCACAGACGGACACAATACAGAAGCCTGATGATGGCAGATGAGATTCTGCTGAAACGTTGCTACAACTTTAAAAGCACAACTATAATGATGTGGAAAAATACCCAAACAAAGCTGAATACCATAATGTAAGTACTACTGAAACTTTATATATATATATATATATATATATATATATATATATATATATATATATATATATATATATATATAGAGAGAGAGAGAGAGAGAGAGAGAGAGAGAGAGAGAGAGAGAGAGAGAGAGAGAGAGAGAGAGAGAGAGAGAGAGAGAGAGAGAGAGACTTACCTTGACACCTCATCTGGTAACAATTTTCTCCAAAACATTTGTCATCACAAAGGCAAGTCTGGGCTACATGTTTTTGTGACAGCCTCATTTTGTACACACATTGATATTTTATTTCTGGGTCAGTGCAATAAAAATATTGGGGCTACTATACCAGAAAGACAGTAAAAAAAGCTTAAGTAAAACAGCCCAGAGTCTTCTGGAGCTGCATCCATAATAAATTAAATAAGTAAAACAGTAACAGTATGTTCTAACCCTTTTCAAAGGTATTGTGCTATCTCAGATATTCTCTGCCCAGCTTGGCACCTATTTGTTTAGATCCTTAATGGCTTTTATAATTTTCAGGAAGTCCTTTTTATTTTTAGGGGTGCAAAGCACACTCGTCCATGTTAATACTTATCAGGATTTGATCAGGTTATCCTTATCTTCTTTGTTACTTTTATTTACTCCCCTAACAATAAGTTGAAAGTAAGGTAAAGTTAAAGGAATCCCTTTGAGTTTTGCTCCACTGGTCATAGAGTACCTTAGGAATGGTGCTCATTTCCATTTCTTTAAGCCATTGAGCCAGCACTGTCCAAAGACATTTCTGTGGATTATGTGGCCAGCATGACATCATGCACACTGCAGCATTAAGCGTACAGCAAAACATGGAAAACTGTTACCGTCACAAGGTGGGGATGGCTTACCAGCTTACCTCAGGACACCCACAGCCAGGCCATTCACATCCCAACAACTGCCTCACCTTGAGGCACCAACACATTACTCAGCCTCCTGCATTATTGCTGCGCCATTGCCGAAATAAGTGGGCTGGCACCATGAGGCAAGGCAGTTGCCACGGCAGGAATGGCCTGGCTGCAGGAACCCTGAGGTAAGCTGGTGTGGGGCCCATGGGGCAGCCCCACCACCCCCACCTTGCAACAGTGGCATTCCAAAGAATAAGACCTCCTCCGAAAGTAAGCCCTAGTGCTTATTTTGTAACTCAAAAGAAAATAAGACCAGAACTTAATTTTTGGGAAATGCAGTAGGTTGCAGAAGCTGAGGCAAGTGATGAGAGCTCAGCCTATCCCCCAGTGGTAGGAATTGAATCACTGGAGTATAGACCTTCTCCAGCATCTTTTAAGCCACTGAGCCACTCAATGAGTTGAAAGGCAGTGTAGAAAATATACATGAACTGAAGTTAGTAGATAATACAGAAATAGTATAGACCCATTGATTTGAAGCTCAGATTGAAATCAAACAGGCATCTCTATCCACACTATTAGGACTAGTGTTTTAGGATCCTAAATAAATATCTCCATCCATCCATTCACCTGTTGACTGAAAAATGCCTGGGTTACACTGACAATACCAATTGGCAAAAGCTTCCATCATACGGTCAATCTTCTGGGCCTCTCCAGGCAAACGGAAGCTCCACAGAAACTGCCTGTAAAGAAAACCATATCTTCAGAATCTTCTATCAGAAAATGGCAATGTTTTTCCTGGAAAATAGAAATGTGTACAACTTCATTCCTCCTAGACCTTGGTAAAGGTTGGTTGTTGGAACTCTTTTTGGTTAACTCCAGTTTTGTTTTTCTGGTGAGACATTTTCACTTTTATATGCATTTTTTTTGTTAAATATATAAGCTGCCCAGAGTCACTGAGGAGTTAGGTGGTCTTAAAATTGGGATTAATAATTAAATTAACAATTCTACTATTTTGGGTAATGTTTTGCATCTGATGTTTTATTAATTGTATAGATCTTTTGACTTAGTTGAGATGTAGAGGACAATCCTTTCTTTTTGCAAAAAAATGAAGCTAGGGTTATAATTGTGGCTTCACATTCATGACCTAGGATTTTCTTTCTACAAAGCAGCTATGTTCATCTTGGATGCATAACCAGTTCAGGTGAGTCTAGATTCTAGAAGCTACATTTCCACAGTATACTAAAAACTAGGTTAGTTTTTGTGGCTTAGTTACTTATTTTGTGAACTTGAGACATTTGGATAGTTTCTGGTTCAAGTTATGATACAAGCTCAGTGTGTGTGCATCTTGTGTGAGTGCAGCCAAGTGCTAAACTATTGGATGGATTTCTCTTCCATTCCACAAATTCAGAATCATTTTTCACAGTGGCAGAGTCTTGAATCCTTACTGGTTTAGCATAACAAGGCTGGAATTTCTCTCTCTCTCCCTCTCCCTCCGCCCTCCCCTCTCCCCTCTCTCTCTATTTATCTATCTATATGCATAGAATGGAACAGAAACCACTTAAGTGCATGAGAGAATTTATCCATTTGATTCACATTGGCAGCATCTCAGCTGGTTTCCCTCTAGAGAAGGAAGATGAGCATCAAGATCAAAAGAGAGCCATAGAATAACAATGTTAGAAGGGGCCTTAAAGGTCTTCTAGTCCAACCCCCTGCTCAAGCAGGAGACCCTGAACTATTCAGAACAAGTGATTGTCCAGACTCTTCTTAAAAGCCTCCAGTGGTGGAGCACCCACCACTTTTGAAAGCAAACTGTTCCACTGATTAATTGTTCTCACTGTTGGAAAATTTCTCCTTAGTTCTAGGCTGCTTCTCTCCTTGATTAGTTTAGTACCTAGCACCTAGTCTCAATCTCTGAGTTAGTTTGCATGTTTTGGAACTTACCGTAGTGCTTGAACAAGATTGAGATTGCCAAACTGGTGACATTCTACAAAAGCCTGGAGAATCTGGAGATTCAGTGGATCCCTGGCAGGAGAACAAGAGCAAGATAAGATACATGGATTTTTTCCCACCCCAAGCATATTTTCCCCTGTGACCTGAAGCCCAGAAGTGAAACATAGTTGTGTTTATTTACTGACAATTCACTTACCTTTGTCCTAGGTAATCTCCTATGGCTTTTTTATTGAGTCCTTCTCCCTGGTAAAGAAATTTAGCAACTTCTTGTGCATTCAAGGAGAGTACCTTGTGCTCAACCAGATATTGAATACCCTGTTTGGGAAAATAGAGGATCCGATGAGTTCACTGTGGATGGACTATTGGTTCCAAGAAGCAAACAAGAATATGTAAAATAAGGGACTATAACAATGAGTGGTAGTTATTGTTATATGTGGGCAACTTAGCTTAACTGGTTCTAGTTTAATACTACCAGTTCCAGTTCTGGTTGCACAATACAAAAAAGATGTTGAGGCTCTAGAAAGTGTGCAGAGAACAGCAACAAAGATGATAAGTGCCAATCAAAGAGAAGGATTAGGAGGGTCATGATAACTGTCTTACAGTACTGAGGGGCTGTCATACAAAAGAGTGGCTAGGGTTCTAGAAGTGGTGGCTGCTCCATCACTGAAAGTTTTCAAGAAGAGATTGGACAACCACTTGTCTGGACCAATGGAAGTTCTCCTAAATGAGCAGAAGGTTGGACTAGAGGACCTCTAAGGTCCCTTTCAAACCTGTTATTCTATGTTCTTTTTTTATGACCTGAATTTATTTTAGGCCATAAATTATCCATTATCTCAAGTCTCAGGAATATACAGTTGCCTATAGAAAGAGATAATAGGTTGTATAACTGGCTAATAATTTCTTCTCTGTGTATTTTAAGATTTCCAACAGTTTTCTTTCTCAAAATTAACTTACAACAGTTGGGCCATATGTTTCTAGTAAGCAAAGTATAGATGGATTCTGGAGCTCTGCTTTAGGTCCTGTGATTGTGGGGAATCAGAACTGAGATTCTTAAAGAGATTTCTCTGTGATGACATCATAACCATAGGAATCTCTTTCATGCACATGTAACTTTCTTAATTAATTGCATCAATTAAATGAAAATATTTTGTTCCACCAGTTCCTTATTTTATTTTTCAACATGTTCAACTGTCTTCAACTTGCAGCTGTGTTTATGATAGCACTCCTCAATGTGAAGGTAAGTGGGAAATGGTTCTCAGTGTCGATGTTTTAGTGTTTACACACACATTCTTATTTGAAGAAGAGGGATTTTAAATAGGGCTGGACATATTTTCTAGTTGAACTAGTTTTGCATAGGTAGGTTCTTTAATAACCTACAAATCAATCAAAAATAATAATGCAACTAATAAAACACAATGGATATCAATCATCCTATCAAATTGTCCTCCATGTTTTTTCTTAAAGGCCTTGTTCATATTCAGCACACCTTTACCCCAATGTAGTAATGTAGGTAGCTGCTTTTCTATTAAGATTCTAACTACCATTTAATGATTGAATGGTCACTTTTGACTGTAGTGTTGATAGTAAAAGGAAGTAATTACACTGAAAGTATCAGAAAGAAATCATTCAGTGTGAAGTGCAATTCACAATAAGTTACAGTTAGTGGAATGCACAGAGATAATTACATCTAAAAAAGAAAGATAAGGATAAAGACAACTTCAGTTCCATCTTTGTGTAGGCAAGTACCTGGTTGTGATAAATAGAAAGAAATATGGTGAAACCAAAAACATGGGCATATATAAGAGCTCCAGGATGAAATTAGCTGCAGTTAACATAACTGCTAATTAGTAATTTTGATTTTCCTTTTCAAGTACAAGCAGGGGTGGGATTCTACCAGTTCGCACCTACTTGCTAGAACCGGTTGTTAACATTCTAATCAGTTTGGATAACCGGTTGTTAGAAAAAATTACTGGCCTAATCCTGTAAGGAAGGCAAGAAGGAAACATTCTGGTGTTGCTTACAGAAACTGCCTCTCCATTAACCCTTATTACATTCTTGGCAGGACTAGACTTCCTGTCTCTGGAACTTCTCTGGAGTTTCCCCCCGCTCCTTTGCTGGTACTTTGCTTGTGTGGAGTGACCATTCAAAGTTACAATGGCACTGAAAAAAGTGACTTATGACCATTTTTCACACTTATAACTGTTGCAGCATCCCCACAGTCATGAGAGGCCAGGCCTCTCACATCGATGCGTGCCTCGATGTGAATGATATTGAGTTGGCCATGCCCAGCCAATAACATGACCACAAAGCCATGTCCACCTGGTCACATGACCACCAAGACATGCCCACCAATTAAGCCACACCCACAGAACAGGTTGTTAAAAAAATTGAATCCTACCCCTGAGTATAAGCTATCAATTCCAAGGAAGAGAAAGACGATTGGAGGAAATACCAATGTGCTCTTTATTCATTTGTTTGTTTTTAGGAAGCAGATGTTGGGAAGGATAGATCTAGACCACAAAAGAGCAGAATATTATGTGTATTCCTAAGCACTTTTCATCAGAAAGAGGACCTGGGGTGCTTTGTTAGAAATTCATTAGAAAGAGGATCTGGATTTATCAGAGCTAGATCTGTCTTTCATCACATGGCTTATTTCATTTCTTATAATTTCATAGTGATCTCATTACTTGGCCTTCAAAACTTTCATTCAAGTTTTCTCATTTGTTCCATTCTCTTTTTCATGTAGTATATTGTACATAGGCTGGTCTGGCCATTTTAGTAATCTTTAGTTAAAATTCACGCTGACTTCGAGCAAATATTTTGCATACCTGAGTTCAACAGGAGCCCAACTATTATGTGACAATGGGGATCGTTGTGACATGGGTTTAACACTCAAAAGGAACAAAAGCTTTAGTGCTTTTCTCAAAGACAATTAAACCCATATTCAAAAGCAGGGCAAACAATAGATAACTGGGTGGGGATTATGCCATAAAATGGCAGAAAGAAAGAGAACCACTTTCTCTCTCCTTCTTAACCACCCATCCAAGTATCATCACCTCTGTTTCCACCAGTATTTGAGCTGGTTCCTAAGATGCAGATTGGCTCTGAGACATGATAGGCACAAGAGTAATTCCTTCCTTCCTTCCTTCCTTCCTTCCTTCCTTCCTTCCTTCCTTCCTTCCTTCCTTCCTTCCTTCCTTCCTTCCTTTGATTATTTGAAACATGAAAACTGAAATTGTGTACAGATTTATTCCTACCTTAACAGGATCCATATTAAATTTTTTCCGTCCAATGTTCAAGTTCTTATCCCTCTGAATAAGTTTGCTGCAAATATAAAGATAGGATCAGAGCATGGGGGAAAACAAAGGAAAGTCACCTTCTGTCTTTTCTAGCTGTTTGCTAAGTCCCAGAAATATACACCAACCTCCCGCATTGGATGTTTTTAAGTTCAGTTTATACAACTGATTTTCTTAATTTTAGGCACATTAAATCGCAGTTGCTTACTTGTTTTATGTCAGACAAAATATAGGTACAAATTAAACATTACTAATTTATGAAATAAAAGGAACAGTATGAAGCAGAGTAAATCTTCCCTTTTGCTCTGTGCCCATCTTATGGAGTATTTCAAGCAAAAGTTAATTAATTATAAACAATATTATAAGCAATAAAACCAGAGTCAGTTTGGTCTGCTGCTTAAGGCCTCAGGTTAGAAAACCAGAGACTGTGAGCTCTAGTCCTGCCTTAGCCATGAAAGCCAGCTGGATCATCTTGGGCAGTTACTCTCTCTCAGCCCAATTCCCCTCACAGGGTTATTGTTTGTGAGGAGAATAGGAGAAAGAAGCTATATTGGATATGTTTGCCACCTTGAGTTATTTATAAAAAATAATAAAGTTGGTATATAAATAAATATTTCTATTCTACTATCTACTACTACTATAGTATAGTATAAATAAGACTTATACTACTCTTGCTCTCTGTAGTCTTATGTTTCAAATCAAAGTTTCTATTACATATATTGTTTAGAAGATCTCTTTAAGCACTTGTTTGGTTAAGTATTTTTGTAATTTTGGATTAGTAATGTTTTCAAGGAAACTGGGAAATGCTGTATAATTGACTTGTCAAGTGGGTGACATATAGATATGTCATATGTTCATAAAGATATGCCTGTCCTAAGCAAATAAGCAAGCCAAAATGGCAATTTAAATTTAGAATTTAAAGAAGAAACATTTTGCATTTTTGACTAGTTTGGTTTTAAAAAACACTTAGATTGCTTGTGTTCCTTGTGCATATAAAATCCAGCAGTTTTTATTGCATCAGTTTCTAACCTCCCCATGGAGCTCTCCCAGGTCCTGAATACCTGACACAGGCAGCCTGTAACTAGCTTTAAAAAAAACAACAACCAAGAATTGCTGTTATAAATTGCAGGCAGAGTTAAATGACAGAATGGCAGTTCTCATTTCAGGCAAACAGATTAATCAAACAGAAGTTAGGGTGCAAAGCAAGCTGTATAACTCTGAGTGCTCTTAAGTCTCACTGCTGCTGTTTTTCCCTTAGTGTATGTTGCTTAAAGTGGCTAATTCAGTGTTTTTTTCAAACTTTGGCAACTTTTAAAATATATGGACTTCAATTCCCAGATTCCCTAGTCAGCATTCTTGATCATGGTTCAACTCAATTCTCCACAAATTTAACTAATATAGTAAAGGCTGTTAGCTGAAATAGGAAATATCCTTTTTGTATAAATTGTTCTCAAGACCCCTGAAATGTATAGCTTGAAAAAAAAACTTTCCCCCTTTTATATCCACAGAGACCTTCTGTGTGGAACATCCAGAATTTCCTAGTTTTGTTTTAAATATATTTACTGTATGTATGTATGTGGATGGCACCTTACCATGATTGTGCTTGCTGGAAATGATCAATCTCCAGAAATATTTCAGCAATCTCTTGATTTATTTTCTGGAAGCAAGAAAAACTATGAGAATGAACATAGGGAGAAAAACAGTGACCATACTGAATGTTTTACAAATATTCTGTACAGAAGACTAGGTAGTGGAAAAAAAAACAATTACATGCCAAACAAACAGATATTTGCCTTTTTCAGTCATTTCACTTAGATGCAATACACAGATTTATCTAACCTTAGAATATCTGTTAAGATATATTGTTACTATGTCCATGATACAGATGAAAAAATATTTGTAGAAAGGTAGAGATTCTCTAGATCAATAAGTCACAGGCCAAGTAGAGATAGTCATGCAACTAACTTCTTGTAATAATGCCAGGACTCTTTTCCCAGAAGCATAGCCATTATCCAAATATATTGCTCCATCTCACAGGAAAATAGTGCTTACTCAGTGCAATACACTTGACTTTATAAGACTTTTTCTACTATCTATAACCCTTTGACCCTAGGGTCAAAAATTACCTAGGGGCATCATTGATTCAGATAATCCTTTGCTTTCTCTCAGCCATCCCCAACCTGGGGTAGTCCAAATGCTCTTGACTAGACCTCCTACAATTTCCACTCCACAGTCAGTAGGCATATGGAGTGGGATTTGGCCAATTGTAGTCTACCCTACCTAGTTGGTGAACCAAAGCAATTCCTACCTGAATATCGTCCATAAAGTCTTTCTGATGCTTCTCCATTATCTCTAGCTCAGTCTCGTCAGCGTCATTCAAGTCAGATGAATCTGAAAGAGAGAAACATTTTTTATTCCCACTATGAAACTCACTGCAGTAATAAGAGTAACATCCCAAAAGACATATATGGTTAAAAAAAAAAAAACCTCACATACATGTAGATTCTTTCATTCATCTTCAGTGGAAAACAGTCAGATCTAGATGGTCATGAAAGTTTCAGGAGGCAAAATTGTTAGATTACTCCAGAACAAAACCCATGAGTTGTCATTAACAGAACAAGTAACATAAAGTGCTCACAAGACAAGAAATTTGCCAGACAACCCTGAGTCAATGAATGAGAAGTCCAGGTACCAGGGCAAATGACAATGCAGTGTTGAAGTTCAAGTGGGCAGTCAGAAGATAAGTTTGAAAAAGAAGAGTAACATTACAAGGCCTGAAGTAGATTGATGAGGTTGATCCCACAAACTGAAATTACATTAACTAGAAACTTTTATCATGAGAGTTTTTCTGGTTATGCTTCTGTTTCAGCTATTTCTCAGATAAATGACACCATATGGATGTTATTGAAAAGTCTGTTTATGTGTTTTTCATTGTTGAAAGCAGAAGCTGTGATGCAAATTCATGCAGATGCTTCTATTCCTAAGAATTTAAAAGGAATTCCAGATTTCTTTTCTGGCTTAAATGCAAGGCAAGCTAAACTGATTATTCTTTCCTATTGTCATCATGTCATGATGCCTGCTGAGCCATCTTCTCTGAATAGATATCTTCTTCTAGAGCAGAGGTCTCCAAACTTGGCAACTTTAAGACTTCAACTTCCAGAATTCTCCAGCCAGCTATTCAATTCAAGTTTGAGGATCCCTGTTCTAGAGAGTAAAGTTCATGACTGTTCTGACCCAACTGGGTTCCCAAAGAGCAAACACAGACAAATGCAGCAGCCCCCACCTTTTAAGGTTTAATAACAAATTCTGTTCTGAAGTCTGCTTTCCACTAACTAGCTCTGACAAGAAAGAGCCTTGCCAAGTTGTTTGTCAAGGCTACCACAAACCCAGAGATAAGAACTAATTTACCAAATTCTCCAAACACGAACTAAGATGTCCACCAGTTGAGTTTAAGAGCTTCCTTGCTTTCTGCAAAGAACGCTTTTTCAAACATGGCTGTTGTCTTCTTGTGGGAGGGGCCATTACCTTGCAGCCTTACTCCCAAGTCTCCTGTGCTGCTGTAATTGTTCTTTCCACTGAGTAATCCTTTGTGCACGTGCACTTGGCACAGGCTCCTTGGGAACCTCCTTGTCACCCCAGCCCCCACAATCTCTGAAGGCAGCAGTCCACTCCCTGATGGTCCTGGCCCCTCATCAGAGTCATTGATCTCCTCAGCCATCTGCACTTGCTGCCGGCTAACCACAACAATGACTGAGTAGGGATTTGAATCCAAGGTTCTGAAGTCCTAGTCTGCCATTTGAATTATTCTACTAAATTCTATCTCCATACACTTAATTTTTAAAAATTAGCATTGTGGGAATAACAGATCTGTTTCCACAAAGCTAATTAAAAACTAAATTTGGGAATTGCTGTCATCAAATCCTAATAAAGTGAGTGGTTAAAAACAGTGGGGTATTCAAATAAAGTTGCCACCAGTTTGGTGGGCATGGCTTGGTGGTCGTGCTTTGTGCACATGCACACTTTGTGTGCATGTGTGCGCCAAACACGCACTTTGCACAGGCGCAGAGGCGTTCTAACTTGTCTCCTGCAAGCCTGCACGATGTTAGTCATGGCAGCAGCTGCTGTGTGGCACTATTGTGCACTGAGCAAAGCAGCTGCACTTTGAATTCTGGCCATAAAAGTGAGTATGGGAGCCCGGGCGGGCAGGTGGGCCAAACACAGAGCAGCGAAGAGAACCGGTTTGGTCTCCACCGCTCATCGCCCACTACCGGCTCTCCAGAACCGGGCAGAACAGGTCGAATACCATCACTGGTTAAAAATCAGAATAGTGCAAGCAAGAGTATTCCCTGTGACACTCTGTGGAAGTGAAAGCTGGACTTTGGAGAAACAGGATACAAAGCATACTGATGCTTTTGAACTCTGCTGTTGGGAAAAAAATCCATCACAATATCATGGACAATAAGAAAAATGGATCATTGAACAAATCAATCTAGTGTTCTCACTCAAGACATGTAGCATCGAGGTGAAATTATCTTACTTTGGACTCATTATGCAAATATCTAGCTCCCTAAAGATGTCTGTAATGCTGGTAAAGATGGAAGGAATGAGAAGAAGAGGATGATCAACTGCATGATGTGTGGGCTTTGTTACAGTGGCAATGGGTGCACCATTGGAAGGTCTGAAAGATTGTTCTGACCCAGCCAGGTTCCCAGAGAGCAAACACGGATAAGCTCAGTAACTCAAACTTTCACAGCTTTAATCTACAAATAAACTTCCTTGTAGATAACGGATGGCATGCAGCCAATTAGTCCAACTAGAAAAACCTTGACAGAAGTCTTCAGATAAAACCGATGCCTTTTGCAAAGGCAAACACCTTTTGAAACCAGGCTTATATTCCCTGGAGGGAGGGGCCATTACACTGCATCCTTACTCCCAAGTTGCCTGTGGAGCTCCAGCTGTTGTCTTCTACGAATCACCCTGCACTCATGCACACTTGGCACAGGCTCCTTGGGAATCTCCTCATCACTGCTGCCAGCTCCCACAATCTCTGAAGGCAGCAGTCCACTCCCTGATGGTCCCAGTCCCTCCTCCAAGTCCTTGCTCTCCTCCACCATCCGCACCTGCTGCCAGCTAACCACAACAAAGACCTAACTGGGGCAGATTGTCATGGAGAAAACCTATGTGGTTGCTAAGAGTCAAAAACTTGATGGCACATAGTCAGTCAATGAATCAGTCAAAATGAGAGGTTGAGCATAATCATCTTATGGACCCTTCTAACTCAATACAGCCTTTTTGAATGGGGGTGTGGGGAACCAGGGAAGAGAACAAATAGATAACCAAATGGAAATTACAGCAATACATCTAGTCAGTGATCAAGTCCTTTGTGTTATGAGAATAGCCTGTAGCTGTGGAAGAAGAAGAGTTGGAGGATGGGGATCTATTTCTGTTCCTGCCAGGTGTACTTATGGAGAGATTTGCATAAAAGCAAGCAGGCTGTAGCTTTAGTGGAGACAGTCAGCAAAAAGGTGAAGCTTGGATGAGTTGCTGTGAGTTTGAGCTGGTAGCCCCTACTGTTTGCTCCAGTAAATGGCTTTAATATTTCACAATTTCTTTCAAAGAAAACAAATCCTCTGTGTAAAGTGCTTGGGTCCCAGAAAACTCACAACATGGAGGACTGAATGAGCAATTCATTAGAGTCATTTCCATGTATATCCTGAAAAGGATCCAAATTGGGTAACTATTTTGTTGAGAGAGTATACCTATACAATTACGTGAGCATAAAACCTAACATTTATAGCAGGACACCTGTTATAATATCCTTATCTACATAAAACTTCCTCTCCATTTGAAGGGAGATTAAGATGGTAGAAGATTTTGAAAGAAATGGAGGCCTTATCAGAAACTGTCCATAAATCTTACTCTAGCCTGTGCAGAGTTTCTGTTTAGTTCTCCAAAATGGGGTGGCTGATGTCAGAGATAAAAGCCACAAAATGGTTTACTAAAGAAGCAGAAGTAGCAAGCCGACAGGGTGGCAGTGGAGGATAATACTACAGTTAAATCATGAATGCTTAGCAAATATTTATCTATTAAGGAGAAACAGCTATTGTAACTGCAAATAAATGCATTTATTTGATTATAAATTGTACCATTTATGCGGCATTCACTCTAATGTAGAATAAAGGTATCACAGAAACTTATCACACAAATGTAAATGTCAGATCTCTCTGTGAAGGCTATGCTTTGCTTTAGCATACTGATATTCAGAATGGACCTTAGTTAGTTTGGGGAAATTAATGTTTAGCAGGGGTCAGGATTAGTTCTTCCATTAGAGAAAATGAAATGGTTCATTTCTAATAGTTCTGCAAATTTAATACACCGTGGTTATTGTAATTATTAGGATATTTTAAATTGCACCACATTGGTTTATTTGATTGGTTTCTGCTACATTAGAACAAATATTCTTTGCAAGCACACTCTGTAATTAAGTAGCACATCATTTTATTTTTGTCTTATTTTCTGCTGTCAGGGTAGAAAAAAAGGAAGTATAATCCATTGGTCCTGGAAACTCTTTCTCTACTTTGTATTTCACATGCAGATTATTGCTAAATATGGTCAGAAAAAGGGAAGCCACCACCTAGACCCAAGATGAAATTTGGATATGAAAAAGGAGGAAGAGAAACAAGAATCCCATTCAACATGCCTGTTTTTTCTTGGCTACATTTTTAAAAGAAAAAATAAAGAGGAAGGCTGATGTGTAATTATTTTTCAGAGCCCTAATGTAAAGCCTGACGAAAATGGTGATATCAACATAGAAGAACTGTTTTTAATGAACTTTTTTCATTGGGAGAGGCTATTGATATATGAAATCTTTTTTAAAAACTTCCAAGTTTGTGTTTTTCCATTGAATTCAGCAGCATGATTTCTGAACAAAAAAAAAAAAAGTTCCAAATGCGCTCATAGATTGCATACTCTCTGTTCCAGAAAAGGAAACGTTCACATTATCATATATTTCACTGGCATTCAGAGAGAATTTATTGCCTAATGATTGCCTCAACTTACTATGTCACTTCCTGATAGTACAGTATTCATACAGTATTCACTTCCTGATAGTACATACATCCATATGTAGTTTACTCATCTGGTAATGCAGAGATATAATGTTTTAGCCACAGCTGGGATGAGCAATGGAGTCAACAAAAGATACAGCAAGTTAAAAGATACCAAAACCACGGTGGTGCACTGTTTAGAATGCAGTATAGCAAGCTAATTCTGCCCACAGCCAGGAGTTCAATCCTGATGGGGTTTGAGATTGACTCAGCCTTATGCCCTGATTACCACCCACATAAAATATTGCAATATGCTATACAAGAATCTACTTTTGATGACTAATTGGAAGCAGCAATCAGTGAAATTTATTACAGAGGACCATTAATGTGGGCACTCCACTGGCTTCCACTAAGCCTCCAAATGCAAATCAATGTTTTGGTTTTGACCTCTAAAGACTTAAGAGTCTAGTTCTTAAAATGCAAGCAAGACTACCTTCTCTGTGTAGAACCAACTTACATTTGTTTTGACTGGAAATGTTATGGGTTTTGACTTCACATGAAGTGAAGCCATGGATGGCCTCAGAATGGTGTTTGTTGATGGTGGCCCCTGCCTTCCCTGAAGATCAAATCAGCATTTCTGTCTTCATCCAGAAATGCAGTGAATATTGGAATATTTCAAAGAGCTTTTTGAAAATTGAGGAATAATTCCCAGAATGGGAAAGTTGCACATGGATTTGTTCTTTACTTAGGAAATAAAAATTTGTTTACTTAGGAAATATAAACCCACAAGTTGGGCTTAGTAATTGTGTTGGTGAAAAAGATCTTGAAATAGTCATTAATAGCAAACTGAATATAAATAAGAACTGTGGTGTGGCTGCAAAGAAGAGAAATAGAATTTTAGATTGCATGAACAGAACCATATTTCTATGAACTGAGTTTAAAAGAAGGCAACTGCGTGTTGGGGAGGGGGGAATTACTTTGTGACAGTAAGAGAAATTTAACAGTGGAACCAGTTACTGCGGGTTGGGGACAGGGAGTTACTAATGATAGTTGCAAAGAGAGAGAAAGATGTTTCTCATTGAATTACAGTCACCATAGTTCATATGGTAGCACTATGAGTAAGGTAGCAATGTATTCCAGATGCGCAAATTAAAAAGGCAGAAGCTTTACATCATATAAAAGCAACCACTTGCCACACACTGCATATTTTGGGCTAAGTATTTACGAGTAATGTATTTATAGCACACTTTAAAATATTTACTTTCAGAATGAGTTGACTCTACATCTTTTGCCCATCAAACAGAACAAGTTTTCTCCAGGACCTCCTGACCAGCACACATACACCACAATATTCAACAGGAGGAAAAGCTCAACAGCAGATCAGGTATTTTGCAAATGAAAGGCTATTCCCTTGAGTTTTCAGAACACAGCCATACAGATGTTATATAACATCACAAAACAATATCTGGCTAGCTGTATTGGATAGTTTGGTGAAACCAATCACATAATACCTGCCTCCTGGTGGTCCATGTGTAAATTCAATCAGAAACATTTTCACTTAAAAGCATAAGATAATAGATGATAAGAAATATATTTGCTAAAAACCTGGAGAGCTACCAGTGGACATTTCAAATTCTTGGTTCTGGTTGAGTTGAACTCTGAGATAAAAATTACCATGTAGCAAGACAGGCGGCTAATAAATTTTACAAATAAATAAATAATCTGGGCATAGCTGAACTGGTTTGGTTGTGATAAAGCACGAGTTGTCTGATCAATATAAATATAAACCTGCAGAAATACCCTGTTTCCAGTCTTATGTGGCAAAACTCTTCCTGGAACAAACAGGATCCCTGGAAAAATGCTATGGATGGAACTTCTTTTCCAATAGAACTCAAAAGAGTGAAAGAGGTTAAAAAAAATAACAACCGCAGTTCTCTTTCCCAGAGAAATATCAGAATGCATTAATAGAAAATCATTGTATCAGCCATGCGAGGCAGTCCTGACAAGAAGCACATCCAGAAGAACTAGTTCTATTTTATTAAGGTGACATTAGCTGGTTATGTTAACAGAATTTTGCAAGTTTGAGAGTACATCTCTCTCCTGTTACCTTTGCAGCCCAAGAAATTAAGGACGGTCCCTTCCAAGATGTTTGCCATTTTTCTGCTATCAACCAAACTTCCCTTTATCTGACTGTTCTGACTGCAGTTCTTGTCTCTCAAGGTCATTCTCATATACCATTACATACTGTGACATAAAAGACTGTAATAAATGCAATTTTCTATCACCTCCAGATAGAGGGGTTTACAACAGCTGGAATATGTTCCAAAATGGTGCGGAAAATCAATAGATGTTCTAGAAAGCTATGTTTAAAATATATGCCAGGTTTCAATACATACTGTATAAAGTTGGCTGCTTAGAAAAAGTATACAACAGAGCAGTCATATAGGTCACGCAGGAATAGTTTTAAACTACAAGGGAAAAAAGAACAGACAACTTCCCTATGAAAACAGCTGCAAATAATTCAGTGGGAAAGTTGTCAGAATAAAAATGTGAATATATGGGGCATTGCATGGGCCAAGTTTCCACCAACTAGCACATTGTATGTGGCACTGAAATGGAACCAGACACAGGATAGTGACTTTGGGAGCAGGCAGGAAATTAAGGATGAAATCTGTGGAGATCGCAGTGAATCCACCTTAATGTTCTGTTTTGCTTCACCAAAATGCATCATTGCTTTGATGTGATGACAAAAGTGAGACACTCTGCTTCCTCCAAGCAGCAAGCCAAGGCCAATCTCACTTGATCTGCTGCTTTCTTCCGGTGAAAGTGGCTTCTAAGCATAGACTGTTTTATACTTTCAGAAATTTTCTGAATCTCTTCTTATTGGAGTTTATGTCTAAATCTGAGCTGTTTAATTTTCTATCCCTACAAGAAAGAAAATGTGATCCTGTAAGTTACTGCATGTTATATTTCTTCTATTTTGCTTTGTAATGTCCAGATAATGTTGCTGGCTAGGAATGCTAGGAACATCTGGATATGGAGTAGCTATATTGGAGACTAGCTTATTTTTATCTGAAATCTGAGATCATGTGAAACTACATCTTGGAAATAAGGCCTTCCATTGTCTTTGCTTAAAGCAGGGGTGTTCATCAAGTCACTTTGGAAAGGTGCTTCACTTAGAGCACGGCTGAAACAAAGCTGTATTTCATTGGGATTTGCTTTTGTAAGGGGCAAAATTCCTCCAAGCATGTCTTCGGCTGATAAAGTTGCTTTTAGTACTGGCACCACAGGTCATACATAAATATTTTTACATATAAATCCTCTTTTCCTCAAGCTTTCTATGTTTTAATAATCTAATTTAGGAAGGGGAAATGCATTTTATTTTCATTATTATTAATTCAGTGGAACCCTTGTTGGAATCTGTCAGCCTTCAGCCTGTCAATGATCTAACTTTTGTTAGGAACTTTTTTTTAATGAAAAATCATCACAAAACAGTGAGATTAAAATACTCCCGCGTTAACAATGATGCTTAGAATTTAGTGTTCTGCTGAAAAATTATCCTTTTTAAAAAAATGATTTATTCTAATTCATTCTGATGAGGGAAAAGTACTTTCAATATAAGAAGAGGAGAAAGTTTCAGAAAAATCTTGATGGCTGGAGTGCAGGATAATTGTGTTTACTGGAATAATAGGATTACTAGGAGGCAGTAGCTTCAGTTCTTTTGACCATCTGGAGAGATGGGCTGAAGCTATCCTGCCTTCCCTTCAGTTATATTCTATGGAAGTCAATATGAAGGAATTTTTCTGGGGCCTTTTCAGACTATCAGTGATAGGCAACCACAAAGAGTAATGAAACACAAAAGAGAAAAGGAGGTGTAGGTAGTCTGTTAGGAAACTGGAAAGCTGGCTGAGGAATTCTGGGAGTTGAAGCCCACAAGTCTTAAAATTGCCAAGGTTGGAGACCTTGGTCTAGCTGGCTGTGAAAGTCCTCTAGATTATTTGTCATCCATTGTAGCAATAGATTCTCCTTACTTGCCTCAACAGGAAGAAATGTAATACTCTCCTTGAAAAACAAGACTCATATTCAGCAGCATTACTGGATATAACAGGGATAGCCAGTTTTTTTTTAAAAAAAATTCTTTCTCAGATGGAGACACAAAGCTTTTATAGCGTAGAAGAGATACTAACCTTCCATTCCTCCTGTTCCTGAGTGGCTGCCCTGCATGCCAAAGCCAAAGAAAAAATGAGCCTTTTGGAGAAGAATCAGGATTATGGATGACCTGGCAATCAAATGACTATCCATTTCACAAGCACTTTCCCTATTTTTTTTATTTGGGGTGGGGAGCACTAGCTTTAGTCTTTGCACGTAGACTTGTTTGGTTTTAAAAACTTCCCCAAAAGGATCACATAAGCCATTTCAGACAGCTGATTACAGTTTTGACATAGCTTACAGATACAATGGGCTGTAGCCATTGTTGCCTGTCATTTAATATTGCTACGATAACATTGAAAAGAAAACTATGTACACAGCCAAGAGCTCTTGGAAAGAAGGAAAGGATTGAAAATAAAATGCAACTGATTACATCTAGTAACTGGGAACTGCACATATCTAAGATGTGTGTGTCCCTGTCAGATTTTAGATACTTCAGAAGTTACAGTGATGATCTTATTTCATATTTTCTGATCTGAATGATTGGCATAAAACTCCCATCTCTGAACAGTACCTTTATGAGAGTGTGTTTGAAATAAAAGACTTGACAGTTTGGACTATCCAATTATTTCCTCTCCAATAGTTAGTATTTTCCTTAGTCCTTGGCCTGCCTCTTTATAACTTCATATGAAGATATTATATCTACCTAGCACTACCTGCCACACCTGCTGAAAGCCTCCTTTTTATATCACCCGAGTGGAGATGAATGAAAAAGACATTTTAAAAAAGTTGTATCAAACAAGTCTTCCTGGCCCTTTCACAAAGTTCTTTTCCACTTTTGCAAATGTTTATATATCTTTCCATCAATCATTAAGCTCAAATAGTGTTCATGTGTTATAAAGTGATACAAATATCCATGAGAACACACACAAAATAACAAAATGATATAGCAGCTGGAATTCTTTCCCTTTAACATATCCTTGACTGGAATTAAGGAAACAAAAGAACAACGAACACCCACCAAGCAAGTTGGACAAGCTTATATTCTACCCAGTTGTCTCATTTCTTCTTGGTACTTAAAGCTGATGAAATTCCTATGAGACAGATCTCTTAGGAATCCTATATACATGGAAAGCCAACCCCAAAGTTCTCTATTTCTTTTAAGAGAAGACTTACCGATGAGACAAGCATCCATCCTGAAGATGTTCCAAGGGCAAGGCAGCAGCTCCTCCGATTTCTCTTCCCTTTCTTCAAACTTAAGGTGACTTGAACATAATAATAACTAAACCAAGTGACTCCACCCTTTGTTTCTGGTTCCTCTGTGACGATTCAGATAGACAGAGGAAGCCATTTACCCACAATTCAGAACTGTGCACAAGTAGTTTGGTTATTTCCTGGAAAAAAAATGCAAACCCACAGCACTGCTGCACTGCAATGAATGTCTTTGTTAAGAGGAATCTTGAATCACAGAAATATATTCCTCTCTTAGAAGTGATTCCCACTGAGTTCAATGTGCTCATTTGTAAGTGTAAACCATTCTTTAGTTAAAACTATCATTCATTTATTAATTTATTTATTTATTGGAATTTGTCAAACAAAAATGAGAACAAGAATAAAAGAATTAAAATACAATGACAGGAACGATAGGCACATTAGTGCAGTTATGTACACCCCCTGTACTAACCACTTAAGTATGAAGTAAGGTCCACAGAAGTCAATTTGTGACTGAAACTGTGAAAATTTATACGAATCAGGTAGGACATTCCAGACCTTGACAGCTCTATTACAGAAATCATTTTTTTAACAGTCAAGTTTAGAATGATTTACATTGAGTTTAAAATGGTTGTTTTGCTCAGGAATCATGTTCAGGACAAAATGGTAGCAAAAGTATGAAAAACCTCAAGTGGTGTGAGCCTTTTTTATGTTGCTAATTAGACTAAACACTATCTGTTTTAGGTGTTGGGTTCCTTCCAGAAAGCCAGAACTAGAAATAAAATAATGCATTTCTGTCTGTTGGTTCTTTTTGCCAGTTAAAAAGAATCTGGCCTTACTTGTATAACTTATTTTTATTTCTTCAGTATGAGCATGCTTTCTTTAAATCCCATGTAGCTCATTAAAATTCAGTTGTGATAAAATTGTACTGAGCTCCCATCTCTTGCTGTTGTTTTGTAATCTCTTTATTCCTCATTCAATGCAAGTCAAACATATTCTACACTTGCACAGTTTGTACACCTATCCATTGAAAAGAAATTTAGCTCCACAAATCCATAAGCAAGGAGCCCCAGGCAGTTCTGATTTGTTGACAAATATAACCATGTGTATGACATTGTATGCTACATCTGGCTTCCTTAACAGACCAAATGAACCAGAAAACCACACTGCACCTTTAATTACCTATGTATCTGACATTTCCTCTTCTCTCCACAACTGTGAAGGGGACAAAAGGTCCTATTTTGCATCCATCTCCCTAGCTTTCTCTCTGGGTGATTCAATGCACCCCTTCCCACAACTTTTCATTCCATCTTTTCATCCCATTTTGCAATAGTGTTGTTTAAAAGGCAATTAAATGGAGCCAGCAGATCAAGAATACTTCTGCTTCTCTTTCACATTTTCCTCAATCAGTAAGGGTGAAAAAAGGAAATGCTCAAAAGGCAGCACCATTCTTTATTTCATTTCTTCAGGACAATCCAGAGAAGCTGCACCACCAGCTGGAAAGAAAAGAGTAATGCAACAATTACAATTCGAAGAAACCAAGTTCCTAAAGTTTCCATCTTAGGATCTGATGGCAGTGGTTATGACAATATGTAATAACATATATTGGATGTATTAAAAATAACATGTCATTATTTAGAATCTAATCATATAATGAGTCCATCTCAAGAAGACATGTTAAGTGTCTGGCATCTGTCTGAATTGATAAGGATATGGCCACTACCACATTCTTAAACCCTCAAATTCCAGAGATCCATAAGTTTCCTTCCACCTCGGTTTTCAGATTTTCTTGAGGTGGAAAAAAAATGAAACTTTAATTTGGGGTTTTGCTGATTAGATAGATCTTGTTATGTCTGTGGAACTGGTTGGAGTTCCCAACCAGGTCCGCTGTTTGAGCGGGAGCACCAGCAGCTCCCATTGGTTGGCTCCGTTTGACAGCCGGCTATATAAGCCGGCTGTCGAGCAGAGCCAGCCTGTTGTCGCCCGCTGGTCTGCGAGTTAGCTAGCAGATGCGACAACTCTTTATTCATTGCAATAAAGCCTGTTACTTGCACGCTCTGGTCTTATGCCTCGTCCTTACCATCGCTCTACAACACTGGCGACGAGGATGGGATGGTCGAAGGCTAGCCAGACGCGTTTTTACAAAGAGCTGTAGTCACAGAGAGAGAAGCAAGGGCGCTGTAACCGCAGCCGCCCCACGCTCGCAAAGAGCGCGAAATTCAAACGGATACCGTGAGAGCCGATTCGTTGAAACGAGCCACAGGCACAGCAGCCGAGGCTGCCCACACTCGCCAAGAGCGCATTTTTCAAAAGAGCTGAGCAGCCCAGAGAGACAAACCGCAGCGCGTTCTTTTAAGAGCGCCATTTCAAATAACAATCTAAAACAGACAAACCTGTTCCTTTTCCATGATGAGCGCGAATCAAGCATTCCCTCCATTTAAACCAAACTAGGAGACATGGGACTCCTACAGAAACGATTCAGCCATTTTCTTGACGCCATCGGTCTAGCCGACGCTGCGGAGCATAGGAAGAAGTCCTATTTCCTGAGTTACTGCGGAGCCACCGTTTTCGACACAGCCACAGCATTAGTCGTGCCCCGCGCCATCAGAAGCGTCCCATGGGACGAGCTACAGGAAATACTTTCAAATCACTATTCGCCCAAACCGTCTCAAATAGCCAGAAGGTATGCCTTCAGGGTCAGGAAGCAAACAGAGGGGGAGTCGATCAACGAATACATGGCCGCCCTGAGAACAGCCGCATTGCATTGCGGATTCAAAGAATATTTGGAAGACATGCTGTTGGATCAGATCGTCTGTGGGGTAAGAGATCTGAAACTACAAAGGCGTTTACTGGCGAAGAAAGATCTGACTCTAGCCATAGCCATGGAGGAAGCCCTGGCTGCTGAGCTCTCGGCTCAGTCAGCAGCCGAAATTCAGGGAAATCAATCCAAACCCAGCATGCAAACTGTCCATTCTGAAGAGGTAATCAGCGAAGATGACCCCACAGATGTGTCTGACGTTAACCGCCTAATTCACCAGAAGCCTTCACAGGTAGGAGTGGGGCAGAGAACCAACTTCACCCCCAAGCAACCTCCCATGTGCCTAACCTGTGGAGGCTCCCACCCTAGGGCATCCTGCAGGTTCAGAAACGCCATCTGCCTGAACTGCCAAAAGAAGGGTCACATCGCTAGAGTCTGCCAAGCAGGGCGATCCTTACCTCAAAGACCACTACCACCTTCTAACTCCCAAAGGCAAGTGGTGGACTGCTATACCTGCTACCACGCTAACCATACTTCCCTAACCCCTGATAAAATTAAAATTTCTGTCTTCCTAGAAGGTAAGCCCTGCAGGATGGAGGTGGACACGGGATCCGCGCTCTCAATTATCTCCTGGGATACCCTGAAGAGACTCCAGCCCAGGCTGTCAAGGAAACAGCTACAAAGATGCCACCTGACGCTACGAGACTACCAGGGAAAGAACATTCCTGTCCTCGGGAAAGGCAAGTTCCTTGTGCAATTCCAAACCTTTAAGGGCCACCTGCCCCTAGTGGTAGTTAACGGTACCCTCCCTAGTCTATTGGGACTTGATTGGTTTCCTTCTCTCGGCCTTAGTGTAACCGGGATCCATGCTGTCTCAACTTCTGATGTAGATACCCTATTTTCAGAATTTTCCGATGTATTCAGCAATGAGCTGGGTTGCTACTCGGGCACCCCCATATCATTTTCAGTAAAATTGGACGCAGAACTAGACAAACTACTGAAACAAGGGGTGCTAGAACCCACTGATTTTGCGAAATGGGAGACCCCCATAGTCACCCCACTCAAAAAAGATGGCAGTTTGAGAATTTGTGCAGATTACAAAACCACGCTCAACCGCTATCTGCAGGTCAGCGCCTACCCCGTGCCCGTTATCCAGCATCTTTTACATACTTTCGAACCCGGCACCATTTTCGCTAAGTTAGATATGTCCCAGGCATACCAGCAGTTCCCTGTAGATGAACAGACAGCGGAGTTACAAACTGTAGTCACACACAGGGGAGCGTTCAAATGTAAGCGCCTCCAATTCGGGGTCAGCGTAGCCCCAGGCATTTTTCAGTCACTCATGGAGAGGATTCTCCAGGGTCTCCCAGGAGTGGTCCCCTTCTTCGATGACATTTTAGTTTCAGCCACGAACCAGCCCCAGCTCATTCAGAGAGTCAGGACAGTGCTAGAGAGGTTCAGGCAGCATGGCCTCAAACTCAAAAGGGAGAAGTGTGCCATCGCCAGTAGGCAGGTGGACTTTCTGGGTTATAGGATTGACGCCTCGGGCATCCATCCCATTGAATCCAAGGTGAAGGCCATCCATGAGGCACCCACACCCACCAACAAGACTGAACTACAAGCCTTCCTGGGACTTTTGAATTTCTACGCCTCATTCCTCCCACACAAGGCATCTGTCGTTGAGCCATTACACAGGCTACTAGATAAAGACTCACCCTGGCACTGGGGACCCAAGGAGGCCCATGCATTCAAATCAGTAAAAGCCTTGCTCACTTCAGAAGCGGTCCTGGTTCAGTTCGATCAACGCCTCCCCCTAGTCCTGGCTGCTGACGCATCCCCTTTTGGCATTGGGGCTGTCCTGAGCCACAGGCTCCCCAACGGGTCCGAGGCACCAATTGCTTTCTTTTCTAGGACTCTTTCCCCTACCGAGAGAAACTACAGCCAGATCGATAAAGAGGCCCTGGCCGCAGTGGCTGCAGTTAAGAAGTTCCACGAATTTGTGTTTGGCCACCACTTTGAGTTAGTGACTGATCACAAACCCCTTTTGGGACTTCTGTCTGGAGACAAGCAAACTCCGCAGGTACTTTCGCCCAGAATGACCAGATGGACTTTGTTTCTGGCTGCTTACTCATTTAAGTTAGTGCATCATCCTGGCAAGACCCTGAGCCACGCCGATGCCCTTAGCCGCTGCCCCCTGCCAGTCCCAGTCGAAGACCCAGCACCTATCCATGCCATTTTCGAGGTCAACGAACTCAAACTTCCAGTGACAGCCGAAGACATCGCGGCGCACTCGAAAAAGGACAAAATCATCGCCCAGGTTCTGGACTGGGTGGGGAGGGGGTGGCCGGAAACTCAATGCACAACTGATTATGTCCCCTTTAAAACCCGCCAGCAGGAACTGTCAAAATTACAAGGTTGTCTTCTGTGGGGAACAAGAGTGGTCATCCCTACATCACTGCGAGAGCCCATCCTGAAGGTGCTTCATGAGGGACATCTGGGCATCGTAAGAATGAAGGCCCTGGCCCGCAGCTACGTCTGGTGGCCCGGTATGGACGCTCAAATCGCCAACTGGGTAAGCTCTTGCCAACCTTGCCAACAAACCCGGGCCGCCCCTCCATCTGCTACGCCCACCAGATGGGAGAGCGCAAACGCTCCCTGGTCCCGCCTGCACATTGACCTAGGGGGGCCTGTGCATGGCAAGACTTTCTTGGTGGTCGTGGATTCATACTCCAAGTGGATTGATGTAGCCTTACTTCCCACGACCACCACCCAGTCAATAGTGAAAGCCCTAACCCGACTGTTTGTCACCCACGGGCTCCCGGACACCCTGGTTTCAGACAATGGCCCACAGTTCACATCATGTGAGTTCAGCATGTATACTGCCAACTTGGGCATCAGGCACGTCCTTACAGCACCATTCCATCCCGCTAGCAATGGGATGGCAGAGAGAGCAGTTAGATCAGCCAAAGAAGCACTTGCCAGGTTTGGTCAGGAGGACTGGCACTCTAAATTGTCTCGCTTCCTACTCAGCCAGCACACAACCCCCTGCACCACCACCAACAAGTCTCCGGCTGAACTTTTAATGGGGAGACGCCTTAGAACCACGCTAGACCGGCTACACCCCCATTATTGCCCAGACACCCCTTTAGGGTCCGATAGCCTGGTCAGAGACTTCGCCCCACAAGACCTGGTATATGCCAGGAACTACGCTGGGGAACCGTTGTGGGTGCCAGGACAGATCATATCGGTTACTGGCCCCAGATCCTATCGGGTCCTTCTTGAGGATGGACGTCTGTGGCGGAGACACGTGGACCAACTCAGAAGGTGACGGATGGGCGCGACAGATACCAACCTGTGCCAACCAGCCAGCTCCAACAACGCCACACCCGCGCCTGACGGAGATCCCCTGCGGAACCAGGTTTTCCCAGACGAGCGAGAGGACTGGATGGAGAACCCGAGTCTCCAACCAGAGTCACCGATCCAGCCGCCAAACGACCCAACCGGCCGGCCGGACCTCGAGACTCGATCGGGCCAACCTGAGCAGGGGGTTTCACCAGCACCGTCAGACTCCACACCGGGACAAGCCCCAGCACCAACAACCGCTGAGAGGCGCTCCGAGAGGCAGGACTTGACTCAGACTGGCAGTTCACCCGAACTGCGACGCTCCGGGCACCAGCGAAGACAGCCCACGTACCTACAAGACTATGCATGTTCGCAGCTGGGGGGAAAGGGGTGTTATGTCTGTGGAACTGGTTGGAGTTCCCAACCAGGTCCGCTGCTTGAGCGGGAGCACCAGCAGCTCCCATTGGTTGGCTCCGTTTGACAGCCGGCTATATAAGCCGGCTGTCAAGCAGAGCCAGCCCGTTGTCGCCCGCTGGTCTGCGAGTTAGCTAGCAGATGCGACAACCCTTTATTCATTGCAATAAAGCCTGTTACTTGCACGCTCTGGTCTTATGCCTCATCCTTACCATCGCTCTACAACAGATCTGTTGTTATAGAAATGGCTAGTTTGTGCTATTATGATTGAGCCTCAGTGGTGCAGTGGTTAGAGTGAAGTACTGCAGACTATTTCTGCTGCCTGCTGGCTGCCTGCCTGCAATTTGGCAGTTGAAATCTCACCAGGTTCAAGGTTGACTCAGCCTTCCATCCTTCTGAGGTGGGTAAAATGAGGACCCAGATTGTTGGTGACAATATGCTAACTCTTAAACCACTTAGAGAGGACTAAGAAGCACTGTAAAGTGATATATAAGGCTAAGGGCTATTGCTATTATATAAAAGTAAAAAATTGAGGTTCCATGTTACTATCTTATTCTACTGCACCAAAGAGAGTTGGAAGTCAGTGCCTTTTCTTTCTTTTTCCATTCTTCTCTATACCTTTTTTTTCCTTTTCCTTCCCCTATTTTTCCTATTATTTGCTTTGTATTTTTGTATTTTATATTATAAAATAATAAAAAGAATTGACAGTTTTCAGGAGATTTTCAAAAATAGTTATATTTCATCAGGCTTTCAATGCTATCTAGGGTTTTTTTGACTTTCATCTTGGGAAGGAAGGAAGGAAGGAAGGAAGGAAGGAAGGAAGGAAGGAAGGAAGGAAGGAAGGAAGGAAGGAAGGAAGGAAGGAAGGAAGGAAGGAAGGAAGGAAGGAAGGAAGGAATTATATAGCATAAAGTAGATGGAAAGAAAATAGGGAACTTTTTGATGCATAACTTCTTTTTGCATTTTATGTTTAACATTGCATTTCACCTTTCACCTTTAAATCAGAAGTGTAGTGGTAAAATTTTGAAAATAATGTTCCTGTCACCAAGAAGATACTATAATCAAGATTCATGAACATATTTATTTTTAATTCCTGTTGTTTATATGCAAAGAAGAATAAAAGAAAACCAGGAATCTGTAGGCACTTTCCAGACCCTAAAAATCTTATTAAAAGGCATAAGTTGTCATTAGCTATGTGAAAGCTTCTGATTTTTGGCTACTATAGACTAACAACAGCTCTCTTACAATTTCCTGAATGGTTAAAAAACAAAAGCATTCAGACAAATTGAACAAGCAAACTACTAATAAAATAGCACCATTAAATTTATGGAGCATGACAACAATTCTGCACAGAGATACCTGGAAATAAGCAGCATTTAACCCTCTTGGGCTTACATTTGACTACAGAAATGTTTAATTTGTAAAACATAGTGAGTTTTAACAAAAGATCTTTTGGAAGCTAAAATGCAACCTTTAGCTTTTAATTAAAAATGCAAGCAAACTCTTATAAGTAAAGCAAAATCCATTACTTTGATGGACGGAAAAAAAATGACAATACCTTTATTAAGCCAATATTTGCCACTTAGCTTTTAATTTAAAAAATGCAAGCAATCTTTTAAATAACTCTTATAGATATAGCAAGAACACTTATGTTGATGGAGGAAAAAATGACTTTATTAAGCCAACACTTTGTCACTCTCATGCAAATTGCTGCATATAGAGGCACAGAGAGATAAAAGTGTGTGGCATGGAGGAGGGGAATATGTGATGTCTATGAATCAGGGATGGGCTGCTATGGGTTCAACTGAATTAACATGCAAGAAACAGTCTTAGATAAAATTATCTTAGGAGCAGAGGATAAATTGATAGGGAAACTCTACAAATTTTTATTAACCTATAAATTAAAGGAAGAACAAGTAAAGGAGACTATGGTGGTATGGGTCAAAGACTTTGGATACAGTATTAATTTAGATCAATGGAAAACAATATGGGACAGAAGTAAAAAGATCACCATGGTCACTGCATATAAAGAAAATCTGCTCAAAATGTTCTATTGATGGCACCTTCCACCAGCCAGACTGGCCAAGATGTTTAAAAAACAGTCCCCAAATTGTTGGAAATGTTCAATTGAATGGGGAATGTATTACATGCGTGGTGGTGCTGCAAAAAAGTGCAGGAGTATTGGCTTAGGACAGGGAAGTGGCTGGAGGAAATGTTGGTTTTAAAGTAGATATGCTTTCTATTAGGAATTATGTAAAAAAATATTAAAAATATGAGCTTTATTTGATTATACACATTATTACTGCAGCAAGGATAACATTGCCCAGAACTGGAAAGAGACAGTTATACCAAGTGAAGAAGAAGTAATAAACAAAATCTTATTATGCACTGAAATGGACAAGTTAACTCTAGAAATGAAAAACAAAGATGAATCGGCATACTATGCAATTTGGGATAAATTCTATCATTGGTGGGAGCAGAGAAGAAGGTCTTAAGTTGTGAAAAGAATTGTTGAAAGGGTAGATGATTGGATGAGATGAAAAAAAGATGAATGATGTTAGAAATGTATTATATGAAAGAACAAATGTATATATGTATATAGTTGAATAATTGTTTATAGGAAAATGTATATATATGCGATATTGACCCAAAATCACATCAAACCGACTTTACCATGTTCAATGTTTTTAATTGTTTTGTTTAATAAAATGTTTTAAAAAATTTTTAAAAAAATGCTGAATATAGAAGCACAGAGAGATAAAAGTGTGTGGCATGGGAGAGGGGAATATATGATGTCTATGAATTTGAACCGGGGTGGGCTACTAAGGGTTCGCCTGGGTTTGGGCAAACCCATAGCTAATGTTATTGCTGGTTCGTTGAACTGGCAAATCTTACCCCTGGCTGGCCCGCCGACCCTGCCCTGTCGCACTCCTTCCAGGAGTCTCCACAGAGCCCATTTTGGATGTGAGGTAAGCCCACACAGAGGCTTGGGGATGGTGAAAAACAGGCCTCAGGGAATTTACCAGCCTCCAGAGAGCCCCCAGAGCCCGGGGGTGGCTGTTTTTGCTCTCCCAGAGGCTCAAGGAAAGCCTCCAGAGCCCAGGGAGGGCAAAAACACCCCCTAGCCATGGCGCAGTAGGCTGACTAGGCCACACCCACAATGGCCATGCCCACCCAGCAACTGGGCAGAGAACAAGTTCCTGAAATTTTTGAAGCTCACCCCTGATATTCTGAACTGAGGAATGAAGAGAACTGAGAAAAAAGTAGACGTTTAGTATTTTCTTCGTTCACTGATTATTTTAATGGTAATATGACAAACTAAGATGAAACATGAAAGCCTTATTAGCCCCTCTTCTTTTGACAAAGCACAGAGTGCTCAAGAATTCTACTGGTGATCCGCCAAATTATAATATCATGACTCATCTTAAGGAAAAGTGTGCCATTGTGTTGATAGTGCATTTCCATTGTATTTTAAGCAAATCAATTCTAATCATTTAAAATGTTCAAGAATGTAGAAGATTATTTCACAAATCCAATGCCCCCCACAACTGCTTTTAGCAATTTGAATTTTCTGTCCTAGGAGATTGGAGTCTAGATGGAGCAAGCTTCCCTTTTCAGAGCTTGGGGTTTGCCAAGAATTTATACACTGAGCACAGAAACAGCAAAATATTTAATTTACCACTATCTCCTGTAGACTATGAAAGGAAAAACTTTTTTTTGTTGCCTTTTTCCTGGCAATAACATTTGGTTTCAGCCTTGGTCCATGGCAGTCAGTTAGCCAGAAAAAGGGCTGAAGTGGTGTCTGTATGATAAAAGAGCTAAATAATAGCTAAAATGTGTTTTCTGCTGAGGGTAGATGGAAAGAAAGATTGCAAGACAGAAATCTTTAGAGGGGAAGAGAACTGAAGACTGAAGCATAAGTCACTGGAACAGGAAGACAGATTGAGGGTAATTGAGCAATTTCCTCTTGTGCTGTATAATAATGGCTTTGTTGTTACAATATTCTCTTCTGAAAGGTGAAGAATATCACAAAAAACAATGTCATTCTCAGACTATCTGAGGATGCAACTCCCTTGTCCCTCTGCAGTGGCAAAATTACCTCTATGTAATTCTGTAGTCAACACATGATCAAATGATAACCAGCAGTTTTCTTTCATAATTCCTTGATATGATAAAAGGAAACTGCAGTAATTAATCATGTGATAATTTGATGTTAGCCAGGCAGATTCATGGCTAATGAAAGCAGTTATTTAAATGATCAGATGATATAGCTTCAATTATCATATTAATAATTCATTCCCCTAGTTAATATACCCATTTGCCTTTGATGGAATATAGTTCAAGCAGAGGTATATAATCTTTTATTGGGTGTTCTAGTCCTGCAAACAAGGTCATATATAGTTACTCAAGAGAGAGGAACTATCAAATTCTCTCTGGGGAATGGGTGGGAAGATAATACAAAGAGGAAGAAGCTTGGTAAAAGTGCAGCAATTCAGTGGCTTTCCTTGGTATAAGTCTTCACTCACAATCACATCTCTAAGACAGAGAAAAGGCAAAGGATAGTCCTGACAACTCAGTTGATAACTTAGTACTGTAAATTTTTGAAATTTTCACAGTGGATGGGGATGCTTTCAAAATACTGTTGATTTCTGGTAACTACTTGGACAAATTCCTGCAGTGTTTGGAAGTGTTTGCCATTGCCTTCTAGATAGATAGATAGATAGATAGATAGATAGATAGATAGATAGATAGATAGATAGATAGATAGATAGATAGATAGATAGATTTTATCAGAAATTTTATCAGAAGCAGCTTCTGTGGACAGATATATTATGATGATTGGTTAATTGACAATAATTGGAAAGATACCATGCTATAGGAAAAAGTTGTGGATATTATTCAGCCTCTTATGGACATTTTGCATAAAAAGAATAAAAGGAACTTGTGACATGGTTTTGATTAATAGACAGATTGTAGAAAGAAGAATCATATGATGTAACTTTAGAGAGTTCAAAATATATTTGCATGATAACTGCATAACATTATAACCGCTGTGAAGAATATTGAAAGCCACTTTTTTAAACTTTCTTTTCCACTTTTAATTCATTTTTTCTTTTGCTTTCTTTATATTAGCTTGCATTAGCTTTTATCTTGTTTAAATTTTTTAATAAAAAGTATGTGTATAAAAAATGGAAAGGTTGTGAATGTTATTCTAAATCCAACTTATTGTATACTTCCAAGAAAAGGCTAGTAAGTCTGAGACATGTTAGCTAAGAAAAAAACAACTTAGACAGGATATGATTGAAGTTGATAAATTCATGTGTGATTTGCAGACAGTGGGCACAGAGAATTCATTTTTCCATTCTACCCAAATACCAGAGGGTGTCCTATAAAAATGTAAACTGAAATGTTTGGCCCATTTAATCCAGCAGTCTGTTCACACAGTGACCAAAAGAAGCCCACTAGCCTCCCAGAAGGTAGCTTTTCTAAGGCAGTCATAATGTCACCAGGGTGATTGATCCCCATTACTGCCATGGATTGGTTCAACTCTCTATGAAGCCAACTCTTTCTATGAAGCCTTTAGCCAACACTACATCTTGTGGCAATGAAGTTGACTAATACAAAAAGTTGGCTTAATTGCCCGGGAAGTGGCTATCTCAGACATCATATCAGCCGCATTGAACTATTCAGGGCATGAGTATCATAGTTCAGTTGGAAGAACAATATTCGGTGAAATATTACATAGGAAATTTAGGAGAAGAACTTAACTGGCTCTTAAATAGGTCTGATTTAAATAGCCCAGCTCTCTATAATTTTGTAACAGCAACTAAGTAAGCATCCACAAATATCATCATCTGCTCTTATTCTGAATCTATGATTCAGTAGTATACTCAACACATCTGAGACCATTTTTAGATCGACCTCCTCCATCACCGAGAACCAGTTTGGTATAATGGATAAGGCTCCAAGTTAGAAACCAGGAGACTGTGAAACTGTGTGAGTTGAAAGAAGTTTCCAATTCACTATCTCCTTGAATGCAGGTTCCCCACAGGGCTGTGTCTTGAGTCCACTACTGTTCACCTTGATGACCCATGACTGCTGTGCCAAATCTGCTACAAATCATATTGTGAAGTATGCAGATGACACGGCAGCGGTGGATCTTATCCAGGACAACAATGAAGAGGCTTATAGGGAAGTCGTGAAGGTTCTGGTGGACTGATGCAATAAAAGTAACCTGGTTCTAAATGTTGCTAAAACAAAGGAGATCATTGTACTATAGATTTTAGAAAGAGACGGCATAGCCATACTCCACTCAGTATCAAGGATGCAGCTAGAGGTGATCAACAGTATCTGGGGGTGCAGATAACTAACAATCTGAACTGGTCTCTTCACACATCATCCTTAGTGAAGCGTGCAAACCAGCACCTGCATTTCCTGTGTTGGATGAGGAGGGCACATCTTTCTCCTTTTTGTCCTGGCCACTTTTTACAGAGGCACAATTGAAAGTGTTTTAACAAACTACATCATTGTTTGGTTTGGTGACAGAAGTGCCTCAGATAGAAAGTCCATATAGGGAATGGTAAGGACAGTTGAGAAGATTATAGGAAGCTCACTTCCTGTTATTCAAAATACTGCTTACAAGCACTATGTGCTTAGAGCTCAAAGCATTGTTAGAGACCCTACACACCCACTTTACGGTCTGTTTCTGGGACAGACCGTAAAGGGAGGAGGTTTGGGAGGAAGTTTCCAAGTATTTCTAGCAGGACCACCAGATTTTATAACAGCTTTGTTCCCTATGCCATCCATCTGGTAAACTCGCAGGATTTGTTTTTCTCCCCATTTACATGTATACATCCAAACTAGACTATGTTATTTCTCTGTGTCATATAATATATGTGGGTATATGCATAATTTTGTATTTATTTTATTTATTTTGTCATGTTTATGTAGTGTATATTGGTTAAGAGAGCTGTATCCAATGAAATTTCATTTTAATGTATTCCAATTCTTGTACATTCAAAGTGACAAGTTATCCTAAGTCTAAAAGTGTCTCCTAGTTTGGCATTAGGTACAAAGCCAGCTGGGTGACCGGTCATTCTCTTTCAGCCCTAGGAAGAAGGACCTGGCAAGCCATTTCTGAAAAATGCTGCCAAGAATACTATAGGAGGTGGTCACCATGACTCAAAACTGACTTGAGGCTGCAATTTACTTTCCTCTGTTGCTGCCATGCTACTCACCTTTGATAAGGCTATCAACATGCTGGCAGCAGCCACCCAATGTTGCACCTGCTTCCTTATTGTCTTCAGAAGCATCCCCCTTATTACCTGCACCTGCCTGCCACATACCACTCTCCCTGGCACCCCACTGCTGTGACCTATTCTGCTTCAAGTAGTCACTGTATGTTTTATGTAACCGTTTACTTTATTTCATCGGTTGTACCATTCCTCCTCAACTAACATGCTAGCCAACCCAGACTGAAATTTGGATATCCATAGCTTAGAAGTTACCCTGTTTATCACAAGACTCCGATCTTCTCTTACTGGAATGAAATGTCATAGCACTATCATATTCTCTCTTGAAGAATTCCCCCACCTGAAAAAAAAGAAGGAAATTAAGTATCCAAGCCCAGGAAGACTCATAGCTTTCAGTAAGTGAACCAAGTGGTGCTGTGAAAGACAACAGCAAAAGATCAATTTATTAGAGCCTAAAGGTTAATATGGGTCATCAGACAGACTGCCTGCTTGAAACAAAGGGTTTATACAACTAAAGACATAGCTGAGGCTTACTAGCAGCTTTGGGACATGGGGTCATGCTATAAACTCATGCTATAAACTCATGCTATAAACCAGGGGTCCCCAAACTTGGCAACTTTAAGACTTGTGGAGTTCAACTCCCAACTGAAGTCTACAAGACTTAAAGTTGCCAAGTTTGGAGATCTCTGCTATAAACATAAATATTTCAATCAAATACATTTGGTTCCAATTCTCAGCCCTTGCTCTAATTTGGTATCTTCAGATCTTGGACCTCTCCATTTCATAGTTTTTTTTCTGGCCATCTGTCCTGCTTCATCTATAATTTGATAAATTGGATTGCATATTTTTCTTTCAGTGATGTAGGACTTCATGTGTTTGTTCCTACAGGCACTCTATTGCTGCCTTCAATCATAAAAGTGGCTTGTCAAGAGTTAAATGGTTAAATAAATTCTACTGGCAAATATTATAGACATGAATATTATGATGACTTGTGGAGCTGTTCAGCATGCATATCATTATAATGTATTCACTTTGCTTTATATGTTGGGAGGTAGGGAACCAAGAATTCTGCATGTATGAGATTGGTTCAAATGTGCAAAAACATGCAAAACATTTCACATTTTTCCGTGAATATTCAAGTTTGTCGAAAAGCAAACAAAATCTTCTTAAACATTACTCCTAAAAAGAAAACAACAAGGTCCCCTGTTTACAAAATACACACTTTGTTTTGCACTAGACCAATCTGACTTGTTCTCTCTCCCTCTCTTTGCAATGAGACCAAGCCAAACAATTCCTCAGATCTTCTCTTGGAAAGAGAAAAAGGCCTTCCTTCTCTAAACATCTCTCTACTTCACCTTCTCCATCTGCTGCTCTGGGCAATCTATGTTAGGGACAGAATTCAAAGCAACCCTTTTCCCTGCTATCCAAAGTGTAGCGTCACAGATAAGAGGAAATGCTGAACCATCTGCGATCTGCAAAAAGAGTTCTGCTTTCAAATAGCAAGCTTGCCCTTCCCCAGCAAACACTTAAAGCTGCCTGGTAAAGGAAGAGACTAGTAGGCGGGCTGAGAAATATTCTCCCTTCCGCTTCCTCCCTAACCCACAACCTGCTGTTAATTCAGCTTCAGTTTTGACATATCTATAGAAGACTTTCCACCATCAACATTTGTTGAGCTGCTTTGTTGCTCAAGAGGCTTCCCGAACTCCACGGTGCTGTTAGGCCGGAGACATGCAAGCCATCAAATGTGTGGTGGTAGGAGATGGGTATGTACCCTTCATTTGAGGAGCAAGGGAGTGAGTGGGTCTTTTTTCCCTCAGCTGCTCTTCTGACAAAATGTGTGCATCCTTGTTCTTTCTTAATCTCCATCTTTCTTTTAGAGAGAGAGCATAGAAACCAGGGGAGGAATTTTATTTATTTACTGTGCAATATGAATGGAGAAATAATACTTTTATTTTTCAGCAATGTGAATTTTTTAAAAAGTCAGCCTGGATAAAACATATACAATATGATTAATTGTGGAATTGCCTACCAGATAACTTGTTACCTCTCAAATAAACCATGGCTCCTTTATTTAACTATTTTAAGGCAGAACCTTCCCAGCCTCCTGCTCTCCATGTGGGTAATTGGGACCACAGCTCCCAAAATTTCCAGTCAATTGGCCCAAAGACCTCGTGCATTTGAAGAGCAAAACCTGGGGAAATTTTGATGTAATTACAATAGTTTCATTTTGGGAGTTAAATGTTGCAAGCCTGAAATAATGTAACTATCTTTCAGGTGATTTAAAATGGAGATACAGGCCTTATATTGCATAGCTTTCTGCCTAGGTTGTGGTTTACTGTACCAATGGTCTTGTTAAAATTTCATGGCTTTTTTTCGCCTTTTGCTTATGAAACTAGTAAAAAAAAATTTTTTTTCTATGCAGCCCTATAAAACTAAGATGAAAGCAATTTTCTCTGAAGCACTTGTTACCCAGGAAGGTCTATTTGTTGTGATCATCATTTCTAGATGTCATTTGTGGATTAGGGGCCAGGCTCAGAAACAAACTGAAGATGCCAAAGAATGCCTCCTAATACAACAGCTGTTGATTAAGAAGCAGAAAACGGAGGGAAAAAAACACCATAAAGCAGAAAAAAACACCATAGGATTGCTGTGAGGTTGCCTTTAGGATAGAGCTAGGGTCAGTCCCTTTGTCAGCTACAGCTCTTTTCTTGTAGTATCTACTTGTTAGAGGAAAGGGGCTATAATCAGATGGCAATATGATAGCTGCATAAGATACAAAAAATCAGCATGAGAAAGGGATTCGTAGAGTGATATGCTAGGTAATAATGTGCTGAAAGAATTTGTAGCAAAAAATGTAGCAGCAGACATAAACTTCACCTCCTTCCTGGTAATATGCTCCTGATGACTCAACAATATTTTTCCCCATGATTTAGAGTCAGCTCAAAAACAAAATTTGAGTTGCCTGTATATAAAGACAGCTCCTATGTCCACTAAGCGGAATATGACAAGTTAAATTTAGTTTTGGACTTCCTATTAATTGTTCAATGAACTACCGCCTTAGTTTCTTGAATTTTGGAGGGTCATAAGCACAAATCTACGAAGGAACAACATTATGCCTGGGAGAGAAGGACAGTTGCCGTGAATTAAATTCAGCTTGATCCCTTCATCCTAGGATTTCTTGAAATTATTTGCCTTGAGCCGATACAGACAAAGGGACTTTTCTAGCTTCTATATTTCACCAGTATCTTTTCTTCTGCTGTAACCTCAATGAGGAAGTTTCCTTGAAGTGTTGAACACCTGTGATTTAAAAAAACAAGCATGAAGAAGTTGAGGGAGGGGTCATATTTCAATGGTTCAGGTTTGAATTTCTCCAGTTAAAAAGGCTTAATGCTCCTGTAAATGAGAATTAGATCAGCCTTTCTAAATCTTTTCTGTATCTTGTACAGAGGTGGATTCATAAACTGTATAAGGGTAGATAAAGTCTCGTGTGTCAGTTTAGGTGCTTTTGCTAACCTCAAATAAAGGATTTGATGAGCTATTCCAATCATGTGTTCCCATGCTCCTCCCATGTGAGATGCATGGGGAGGGTTAAATATCCATGTGCATTTGTTGGCTTTAAGGTAGTCGTCAAGTGGCAAGTCTGGGCGAATGCCATCTTCTATCTGTAGTTCTTTCCAAGAGCCTACAAAGTTCGTTCCACAGTCAGATCTGAATACCTTGACTGGGCCTCTGTGGGCATGAAACCTTCTCAGGGCATTGATGAAGCAAGAGGTATCCATAGTTTCGATGACTTCGATATGGCTAGATGGGAACATACGTGTGATGTAGGTGCACATCTTGGAGACAGTGGAGAGAGATGCACTATGACTCCCATTCTTCTGTTCTAGTGGGAGTGGTTTGTCCCAATCTTTGGTGTTTTGAGAGAGTGTGCGCAGTAGAGTTCTACCGTGAATGGTGACAGGAGTTGCAAACCCTAGAGGATCGAACAGGCTGTTAACTGTTGACAGCACTCCTCGCCTAGTGAAGCCGGTCTTTAGGGCTGGGGTTTTGAAGATGAAGAAGTCTTTCTTCAAGTCCCAACACAAGCCGAGGCTGCATTGGGTGAAGGGGGCATCGTTGCTGAAATTGAGGACTTGCAGTCCCTTGGCATGGTCCTCGGGTTAAAGGCCTTTAGTACTTCTTCACTATTGGACACTATCTTGTGTAGCTTGAGGTTGGCTGTCCCTAGCATTTGCTGTGTATTCTTCAAGAGGTCTATGGCCTCCGCTGGGGTGGCTACATATTTCAAGCCATCGTCCACATAGAAGTTGTGTTCTACAAAGCGTTCAGCCTCTGTTCTGTATTTGTGTGCTCCCTCTCAAGCAGTACGTTGGAGACTGTAGTTTGCAATAGTAGGGGAAGAGCCATTGCCAAAAACATGCATTCATTTGGTATTCAGAAATCCGTTGGTTGTGCTGATCATCACTAAACCATAGGAAACAGGTAGTTGCAGTGATCTTCCCGTATGAGGAAGGAATAGAACATCTGCTGTATGTCAGCCATAACTGCTATAGCTTCTTTCCTAAAGCAGATGAGCACCCCAAGGACACTGTTCATGAGGTCAGGTCTGGTCAAAAGGGCCTTGTTTAGAGAGTGGCCTTGGAACTGTGCATTGGTGTCAAAGACTACACGTATTTGGCCTGGTTTCTGTGGATGGTACACTCCAAAGAATGGCAGGTACCAACATTCTTCATCATGTTCCAGGGGTGGGGCCGGCTCAGCATGTCCGTTCCTTATCATTTTGTCCAAGAACTCCACCATATGAGCTTTCATCTCTGGTTTCCGGGGTCATGATTCATCTGAGACTGAAAAGGTGGGAGAGCGCATATTTCTGAATGTTTGGCAGGCATTGCCTGGGAGTGCAAAAGAGTAGTGGCACGACACAACCACCAGTTGCATCTCATTGAAATTCTTTATCCATGAGCCGAAGGAATTTGTTGTCTTCAATGGACAAAGCAAAGTTGTTATCTTCTCTGGTGGTCTGGAATAGTGTCTTTCCCAAGACAGTTTTAACTGTCAAAAGCATGAAGTGATCTAGGCATGGTGTCAGGCGAGATGGTCTGCCATTCTTGAGAATGGAAGTAGCTAAGGCAGTGGCCTGGGTTGGGGCCTGTAGGTGATTGAAACAGACTACACCTATGATCCCCCAATCTAGTGGAGATTTGATGACCACTGGGGCGTCTACAAGGCTGCCGACTGACTTGGAGAAGAGAAAGGCTCGTGGGGCATTATTTCCCAGCAAGAGTAGGATATCAGCCTCTGGATCTAGAGCGCGGAAGTGATGTGCCAGGTGCTGTAGGTGAGGCATGCCACTTATGACCTCAGGTGTTGCAATCTGACTGCAATCGTTCATTACCCCATTGCATTCAAATATGGGCAGTAGTGGGAACCGGAACTTCCATCCAATGATTCTATGCAGAGTCCAGTAGCTCTCCTCCCCACCGTGCTTCTTGGTCCATGGCATGTTGATACAGTGAAGTGAAGTTCATCCTGTTGCACCTCAAAGAGTTCAAAGAATGCAGGTCTGGCCAGGGTGCAGGTGCTTTGAGTGTCTAGCAGCACATACATTTTCACAGCATCTTCGGGGCATCCTTCAGGGTACACTTTGGCTAAGCAGATGGAAAGACACGAATGAGAATGTGGTGAGTTGGCACACAGTGCTGTGCAGTTGGCACTCACCCTTGGTTTTGGTTGTGATGTGGCAGTCTGTTGAGGAGCCCTGTATGCTTCTTTGTTATGTTGAGGCTTCTTGTCCGAAGGAGGGTTACGAGATATCTGCATTGGCGGCCCAGAGTCTGGATGCAGTGCGGTCAGGTGCTGGTCACTATGGCATAAGTCGCATCGCACCTTGGCTGTGCAGTACTTGGATGGGTGTTTAGATTCTCAACACTTGTAGCAATATTGGTACTCCCTTAGCAACTCTTTTTGTTGGGTCAGTGGTTTCACTGCAAACCCAGTGCAGCTGTTCAGAGAGTTACGAGTAGGGTGCATAGGACAAAACTGGTTTCTCCTTGTAGTGGGAGATCTAAATTGGGGTGGATGGGATGACGTAGCAGGTGACCTCTTGATGGTTGAGGAGTGTACTTCGGTCTTATGGACAGCCATGAAGGGTCTTTCCCTGGTAGTGTGCATAGGGCCTGAGGGCGATATATGGTTGCTGTTGAATCTTCTGTCATTAGGAGGACTAACAGTTCTGAGTCCACGGGTCCGATGTGTGTTGCACACTGTCGCCTGGTGGGACACAAATTCTTCAAGAAGTGTGAAGGGTACAAAGTGGTGGCAACCCTTGACCATGAAGGTGTCAGTCAACTGGAACCACTTTTCAAGTAGCACCTGTGGAAGTTTTTGAACAATTTTGTTCTGCGTGTCGATGTGACCGAGACAGGTGAGTCCTGGTAAATTGGGATCCCATTGTGCTGTTCTCAGCTGGACAAGTATGTTAGGAAGGTCTATGATTCGGCGAGGCTTGTCAATGGGAATTTTAGGAAAACTGATGAGGCTATCCAGGAGTGTTGCTTCTACATCCTCGGAAGCGCCATACAGTTTGTCGAGCCTTTTCCATGATAACCGTAGGGCAGCGGCCGGGTCATCTAAGTGGGATGTCAAAAGTTCCCTTGGTATGTCGGCAGACTGTGGCCCTAGCCATGCTATCAAGTGTCTGATTATTTCATCAGGGTTCAGGCGTGCCACCTAATTTCTAAGTAACTATCCAATTTCCATAGACTGGCTGGGACAGCACAAAATCAGAGGCAACTCTGATCATTCAGTACTACAGGAGTGGGGAATCTTGGCCTGTTTATGATTTGTAGAGTTCAACTATCAGAATTCCTGAGCCAGCCATGCTTCTGGAAGTTGAAATCCACAAGTCATAAAAGGGCCAAGTTCAGTCATTGAGCATTTTTAGGCTCTTGGTGGCTATATTGATGCTTGCCTCAATTGCTTCATGCTTGGACTAATGCAATAGACTTCCAGAAAGTGCTCCCAGTTCCTCTCTCTATCACGTGCGGTCAGTCAAAACAGTAGTTTTGGGGATTGCTCTGGACCTCTAATGCTTTCCTCATATTTTGCTATACAATATGGCACATTACTTGCTTCCTATTTGAAACAGAGCTGAATTTAAAATACTGGTGTTTGGGATGTTTTTTCTTTAATTTGCTGGTCTCAAGCCCTCCAGTATCTGCTCTTATGTTACAATCCCAACCATCCTTTCTATCCCTTTGTGCAAATCTTTATCCCTCTTTCACCCTCCAGGGTTGTTATCTGCTATTTTGAGAAGGGCCCATCATTCTAAAATGAGCTTCCTCTTTTCCTTCATATCTGTGTAAGTTGTGCAGATTTCAAAAAGGATTTAAGGCCCCTTAACTTTATTTGTGGATTAATGTAGAGCTTGTTTATTCCACCGTACTCTTTTACAATTCCCAGAAATGTTAGTATTGCAATTCTTGCTGCCATGTTCTGGTTATTGAGAAGAGAGAGGGAGGGAATGGAAGAGAAAGGATAGATAGATAGATAGATAGATAGATAGATAGATAGATAGATAGATAGATAGATAGATAGATAACCAGTAGATAGATAGATAAAAGCATAGTGTAAATATGTGTTGTGGTATAGTACCAGGTGGCTGTTTAAATTCTAAATATATGTTCAGTTGCTCATTAGATTCTGAACATTTTTGTATTGCATGAAATATTTGTATTTCCTTGCTCATACCGTGACTTGGTACAAATACTTAAATTTTATTATCATTATTATTATTCCCACCACCATTCCTCATGCACTGTTCTCGTGTTCATGTAAGAACAAAATGAGAACATCCTTTAAAAGCCAATTCCAATTATTGGTTAGAAAATCTACAAATATTTCAGCTGAATCCCAAGGAGGATTATCTAGATATAAACTCCACAAATGCCATACTACTGTATTTTTAATTAAGAGAGCTGAGGATGAATACCCGAGAACAGCTTTTACCATCTGGTGCCATACCAAGATGATACTACAACCACTTTTGTCATCTCTTAGCATAGGGCAAGCTGGATGTTTTACAAGATTTTTTTTTAAAAAAAAAACTTTACAGATAGATGGTTGTCTAGAAACACATGTAGCTCTTCCTTCTACTGTAGTTCCTATCTAACAGACATTATGTCATGTCTAGATCATGGATGTCAAATTCGCTGTGTTACATGGTTGCCATCACATAAGGTTTCATGACTTTTTCCCACTCGTGGAGCTAGGCTGGGACTACATTTTCCATTGGATCATCCTATTTGCTCAAACTATCCAAACAGACACATTCATGCTCAACTTCACAAGCCTTTTTATGGCTTCATGTCTGACACTTTTTTTTTTAACCAGATGTTTAGAACATGGACAACATTTACTCATTGCACAGGGTTTAACAAAAGAGTATTTCTGCATACTTGGTCTTAGCATGTTGTCCACAACTATGTGAAAAGTTTACAGAACATCATGAGAATTTCACAGACCAGCTTTCATCCATCTGAAAAATTCTGGGTATCTTGGATAGAACTGTGATTATCTGAAATAAGCATGGCCAGACTTGATGTGAGCTCTAAACAACCATGTCTCAATTATGCCAGAAAAGCCTGACTTAAGCAATTGGGTGACATTTTTTTAAACTAAAGAATGGATGAGGAAGTGACAATTTGCTTCTGGTTCCTTCCTGATTTTAATGAATTTTCTTCACTAGTACCTAAGCATAGAATAAACATGGCCTAGTAATCTTTCTCTCTTTGATTCTTTTGTATGTTTTATTGAAGTTGCCTCCATCTCATTCCCATCTATACTAAATTTAAAGTTGTTCTTACCTACATGTTTCATGCTTCTATCTCAGTTATTCAGCATGGCACCTGGGGCAGTGTTTCTCAACTTGGGCATCTTAAAGATGTGTTCAATTTCTGGACACTATTGTGACACTGCCATGCAAATCATTTGACCAGGAACTTCATTCATAAGCAAAGCATCTCTCTAAATCTACTCTTGACACATATTTTAAAAAGAATTGTAGTTATATGCCTTTTCCCTTTTTTCCCCCTTCAGAGCTGTAGGTAAAACTTGTCTCCTGATCAGCTATACCACCAATGCATTCCCAGGAGAATATATTCCTACTGTGTGAGTATGGAAATTGTTTAGCTTAATAATGTTGGGTTTGAAAGAGTTAGATCTCACTAGGATTCCTGTTTCTGAAGGAAATTCAACTTTGCTGTGTAAATAATATCAGCACAACATAAGATCAGGTGTCCATGAATCAAGAGCATTCAGCATTGTAGTATTCCTAGATGGGAATATTAAGAAAAACAAATGAATTCGATTAAGAAATTATTTGCACCTATTCTGTGCATTTTGGGAATAAGACAATAATTAATTTGGTGCTCATCCAACTTCATAGAATCACAACTTTAGCGAATAGGAGTTGTCACTGCCAATACATCTAGGAAAAATGATAGTAAAGAGGCGTATAGTACAGCTTCATTTTGGTATTGTGCCCTCAATAGTTTCTAATATACTGATTTAATATAGAATTGGGCTTCACATCTTATGAAAATGATTGGTTTAGTGCCAGTTTAATTGTATGTTGTGAGGAATTATTGCTTAAAAAGGGAAAGAACTAAAAATGAGGTACATAAACACTCATCTGATTTGAAATGGGACTGTAAGCATGAGCAGTCATAAAACACCCATTTTTCCAAAGACAGATTAGAGATGCTAAGTGCTGTGATTTTTTTTCTAGCCTTCCAGAAAGGGGGATGGGTGGGTATAAAAAACTCAAGATGGCAATCTACAAAAATGCAGTCTGAGCCATGCAGATTTTATGTGCAATACACATAAAAAAAAGGAGCACAAAAGGAGTTTTGATTGCAAAGTGGCACCCCCTCTTGACTTCTTTTGATTTCCTCCCTTTAGGCACCCTTATCTTCCAGATTGCTCACTAGCACTCCAGAATATCTTTGTTGTTGTACGGTACCAAGAGCCCACACATAAAGAAATCACTGAGATGAACCATCCTCTATTTTCAAGGAATACCTTTGGGGCCTTGTGCTACACCAGAAGGTGCCAATGGGATTTGCAGAATCCAAATTTCCCATTTAATGTTTAAGAAATAAAGTCAATTGAATCAAAGAGTCTGAGGGTGCCAAGAGAAATACCTGTTAGCACCCTGGAGAGAACCATGCTTTTTTTCCTAGATTAGGATTTCAGTCTAAGTAAAAGAGTAAGATCCCTCTCCCTCTAATATCAGTATAAACTTTGATATCTGTTACAGCTTTGATAACTATTCTGCCAATGTGATGGTTGATAGCAAACCTGTAAACCTGGGATTGTGGGATACAGCTGGCCAGGAAGATTATGACCGCTTGAGGCCTCTCTCCTACCCACAGACTGTAAGTCATGAGTTTTCTCTGAAGCGTTGTGTAATTGCTTACGGCTATTGGATATGGACTGCAACAACCCAAAGTCGTGACCACCAGCAGAAGCTGCAAAGAGCCATAGTTCTCCTCAGGGGTGGGATTCAAATTTTTTAACAACCGGTTCGGTGGGTATGGCTTAGGTGGTGGGCGTGGCTTGGTGGTCATGTGACTGGGTCGACATGGCTTGGTGGTCATGTTACTGGCTGGGTGTAGCCAACTCAATATCACTCACATCGAGGCACACATCTCCTCGCCTGGCCTCTCATGACTGTGGGGATCCTGCAATAGTCGTAAGTGTGAAAAATGGTCATAAGTCACTTTTTTCAGTGCCATTGTAACTTTGAATGGTCATTCCACACAAGCAAAGTACCAGCAAAGGAGGGGAAAAAAACTCTCAGAGTCGTTCCTGAGACAGGAAGTCTAGTCCTACCAAGTCTAGTCTTCCTGAGACAGGAAGTCTAGTCCTACCAAGAATGTAAGAGGCAGTTTCTGTAAGCAGCACCAGAATGTTTCCTTCCTGCCTTCCTTACAGGATTAGGCCAGTAATTTCTTTTAACCAAACTGCTTAGAATGTTAACAACCGGTACTTGCAAATAGGTGCGAACTGGTAGAATGCCAACCCTGGTTCTCCTTATTTAGTAGACATCCAGATTTATTTGTTTGACAGCCTTACTTACCTCTGAAGAGCTTTGTTCATATTCCTTGTTAGCACACAGATGGCAGCTTCTACCTAACCTTAGCTGATTTAAAAAAAAAAACCTATCTAGGAGTAAACCTAGCCAGCATTTGGATGAGAGACCATTAAGAAATCATTAGACTGTAGACTAGAATGGAGATTTTAAAAGAGCATTCTGAAAGAAATCAATGGCAATGAGTTAGCACCACATTATCACCAGGAGACAATATTATATTAATGAAGTGTTATTATATCTGGGCCTCCAAAATCTTAATTACATTTGATGGTGGCAGTGCAAAAAATAACAGTCATCATAGCCAAAAACCCCAGAATGTTTAATAATTTTACCCAGCTGATCCAGGACTTAAGAAAGCCTTTCCTCTCATTTTTTAAGATGGAAATAAGATTATATTTACATAATTTAAGGAGGTCCTTCAAGAGTCCTGGACCAAATCCTTAGGCTTCTCCAACTGATAGTAAGAACTGTACAATATAATATTAAATATAACTCTCAGATGGGGGAACATGATGATAACATGAAGAAAGCATCAAATCAAGATTTTTCTGAGTTAATCTTGATTAGATAAGCTAGCTAGTATTTTACAGCCTGTGAGAATAGCTGTGAACTTGTTTGGGGTGCTTGTTGAAAACGGCAACCATCAGGGCATGCCTTATCAAAGGATGGCTTCTTCAAGAGGTATTCTTGTAACCTAAGATAATGTGACAGTTTGCTTTTTTAGTATTGTGGATATTGATTTATTAGTGAAAGAAGTAATTCTTTTGTGCCTATATAATAGATCCTCTAGGTAAAGGATGTCAAACTCAAGGCCTGGTAGGCCAGATCCAGCCTATGGGGTACTTAGATCCGGCCCATGGGGGAGCCCTGGAAATAGTGAAGGACTGGTCTGCAGTGCCTCTGCCAGTGAAAATGCAGCCCTCCCGAGCTCCATTTTTGCTGGCAGAGGGTTGCAGGAAGCTGTCACAACAGAAAACGGAGCTCAGGAGCCTGTTTTCTCTGCCAAAGCACTTGGGCCATCTCAGTTGCCCCCAACACAAGTGATGTCAAACTGGCCATGCCCACTCTGGCCATGCCCACCCCAGTCCCCAAGGTCAAACACAACCCTGATGCGGCCTCAATTAAATTGAGTTTGACACCCCTGTTCTAGGTTTTGTGTACTGTTCTTTGTTTCAAAAGTCCTTTGCATTCATAAAGCATTTAGTAAAGATTCAAAATTCCTTAGATGCATCTTTCAAATCAACCAAAATCACTGCACTAAATATTCATTAACAATACCAATGTAGCTTACAGGGTTGTTGTGAGAGTTGAAGAGATGTTCTGTGAAATGTTTTAAACACCTGAGCAACAATGTATATCAATATTTGGTACATTCTGCTTCATAATGTGACTTTTTTCCTGGCTGCACCAAATGTTCACATGATTTTTTTTTCACCTGTCTTTGAATTTTCTGCCTACAGGATGTCTTTCTTATCTGCTTCTCTCTTGTCAGCCCTGCATCTTACGAAAATGTCCGTGCTAAGGTGAGATCATCTGAGGTTCTGCATGCAGAGCAAGTGAAGCAATACTCAGTCTTGGTATTGCTGCAGCATGAAAAATATACGGTGACAGTAAAATATTTGGATCCTCATGCAATGTATAAATTGGACTGGTGTCATGGATTTCATTGAAAATATTGGATGGAAGATTCCTAACTTTTCCCATGACTATGCTGCATTTTCCATATTGGGATTTTCCACATTCCCAGTTCCTGGGAATTCTGGTAGTCAAAGTCCAATAAATCTGAAGGATGTATTGGATGAAGTCTCCTTTATATCAACATAACTCTTCAAATCTATCAGAGGTTGCATCACAGTCTACAGTCAGGGTTCAGCAACACTAGAGCATGAGGCTAGGTAGAGTTGTCCTTCTTGTAACAGTTCCAATTTGTCTGAATCCTTCTTAAAAGTATCTAGGGATTAGGTGAGCCCTTCATTGTAAATGTTTAATGATCAGAGTTGGGTTTGTTTTCTGATGCCACTACGTTTGTTTTCCATTAAAAATTGTTTTTTAACCCCAGGTATATCTCACAATTGCAGAATTGCAATTGTGAGATGGGCAGCTATATAAATTGATCAAATACAAATACTTCAAGGGATATGAGCCAAGATGCATTTGCTAAATGTTTGTTTATAACATTTATACCCACCGCTATCAGAATCAATTCTCCATGGTTTAACAGCTACATTATATACTGTGACTCATATTCATCTTGTTATCAACTGCCATTCCAAAATCTATTTCCTGTGTATTATTACAAATATGGGCATTTGACTTCTAGTCCTTATCTAAGAAGGCTGCATTGGTGGAAATGGCCCATTTGGTTTGTCATTTATCAACCCGCTGTTCTGCATCATTGTGTTTTGTGTTACTTCAATAAAATCTTGAACTTTCTTTTAGTGGTTCCCTGAAGTACGACATCACTGCCCTAGCACTCCCATGATCCTGGTAGGCACAAAGCTGGATCTCCGGGATGACAAGGATACTATTGAGAAGCTGAAGGAAAAGAAGTTGGCCCCTATTACATACCCACAAGGTCTTGCCCTAGCCAAAGAGATTGGTAAGAGTTGCTGCAGGGACGGGAAAAGTTTTCTGGTTTCACTTATGCCAGTTCAATTGTGGATACCCATCTCTCTCAAACCAATCAAATGCAGTCAGACATTGCTATCCATTATTGAGACTAGGTTGGTATTTATCTTCTATCTGTTTTTCTTTGGCTTGTTTATTTTACACTTTCTTTACTTTAGCCTTTAGAAACTAACTCTGGTGCAATATGCAGAAACCTGTGCAGATATAAGAGCTAGAAAGCAGCTGAGAAATTCAGAAAGGCAAATGCATGAAAGTATCATCTACCAAGCTCACAAACCCTCTTTTTTCTTTTTCTTTTGATAGAACAGAGCAGTTTCTAACTATTAAGTCCCATTCATCTATCCTTGAATTGGCAGAAAATATACAGCTGTTAAAAATTAGCATTGCCATTCCAGTCTTGTTCCTGCCTTTATTGGTTCTGTTCTCATCTTTTATTTATTTATTAGATCCAGAAGGAGACCTTTGAAGGGGCTTTTACGGAGGTGTCTGCTTCTGGGAAAGAGGATTTGTCTTCTTTTCCTTGAAGGAGGCTGTGATGAACCTTCTTAAGAATCCCAGTAGCATGGAATTCTTTTCATCCAGCATTGGATTAAAGATTACAGTTCATTAAATCAAAAGGACAGTTCAGATAAGGAGAACAGTAGTGTTTGCTGTATGTTGGGCTAAAATAGCCACAATGCATGACAGATAAGGGAAGAAAGTTTTTCCAAGGTATCTCTCATATTAGCTACTCCAAAGAAATGTTAACTTGAATATTTTGGTCCCCAAGAGATAGATGCTCAGGTATTTCTTTTTTGGGTTCACATTTTAATGAGCCAACCAATTCTGAACTGTTATGCAAATCAGAAACTTATCTCTGAAATTTCACACTTTTCCTAATGATGTGATCCAGTGCCACTTCAGAAAATGCATGCATGAATGTGTATTTGGAGAATTTAGAAAAAAAATATAGAAGAAAGTCCACTAGGAAATGTGTAGCAAAATGCGCATGTTTCTGCATTTAAAAGTAAAATGTATGTGGCCTTGTGTTTGGAAAACCATGGCCATAAAAGAAACCATTTGTTTATTTCTATGAATACACTAGTAAACTTATACTCATTCGTGCTCAGACCTTGTTAGTACATCTTTGCTGGTTTGCGAGCAAAGACACCGATGATCTATATATAAAGATTAAAGTGGCATCAGGTTTCTTGCAGAGTTAAGATTAAGATTAGGGCTTTAACTCAGCACATTAGAATGCTGATATTTTCCCCCTCCTCTTCTCAACTTTCTGTATCCGGAACTTGTCTTCTGTCTCTTGAAATAATGTTGAACCACAACTTCCTGTTCTGTATTCTGGGGACACATCAGCAAAAGCTAAAAGTCTGCTTGCTTTCTTTACCAGATTCTTTACCAGAATCTTTACCAGTGCACATTCGTGCTTTCTAGAAAAACAATGTATCTTTCCTTTTCACTACCTTCCAAGGCCTAAATAGAGGGTGAGACACAGGCAGAGTGAGAAAAGAGAATGATATAGTGTCTTAAATGGTAATTCTGGAGGGGGGCTGTTCTTTGGGACAGCAGTTGTCTCTTGCTTTCTTCAGTAACAGATGTCCTACTGGGTGGATTTAGGATTGCTATGCTTCAACAAAATTTGGCTTGTCCTGGGATCTGCCCGATAATTTAGAATCTGCATATGCCGTATCAGAAATAAAGTTTTTATTAATTTATGCTGGACATCCATTACAGGATTTATTTTCTTCCTTATTACATCAAAGACATCTAGTTTTATCACATCAAATGCAAGCTGCAGAGCAACAGCAAGCTCAAGTTTTGTGTTCATGTGTTCCTTATGGATGCCTGTAGCCATCTGATTGGCTGAGTGGTAAAGCATCTACTTAACATGCAGAATATGCTTGTTTAGTCTTCAGTCTCCCAATTAGTAATGATCAATATTTCTGCCTGAAACCCTAGACAACCAATTATTGTCAGGGCAAACAATACAGAGGTAGATTCTTGAATGGTTAGGCTCTACATAAGCCATCTTCCTGCGACAAGGCTTTGGTCTGATCGTGTTAGTCTTCCCCTATATTCCTAAGTACTGCTATCCATAGAGATGCCTAAGTTGATATCAAGACAAGTGAGAAAATTTATTCATTTCTGCTTCTTCCTCTTTGCAGATGCAGTGAAGTACCTTGAATGTTCAGCCCTCACCCAGCGTGGCCTGAAAACAGTGTTTGATGAGGCCATTCGAGCAGTTCTCTGTCCACAACCTACAAAGACAAAGAAAAGGGGGTGCAACATCCTTTAGGGGTAAGTATCAAAAGGCTCCCTGATTGTGCTTTCAACCAGAATGGATCAATACCAGCACGATTCCTCACCATGGGACTTGAAAAATTAGAAAGTTTATAATGTGCTACTGTTGTGATTTTAGCAGGAATATACATACATACATACATACATACATACATACATACATACATGGTATTCAGCTTTGTACACAAGCCTGATGGCAGATGAGATTCTGCTGAAACGTCGCTACAACTTTAAAACCACGACTATAATGATGTGGGAAAATACCCGAACAAAGCTGAATGCCATACATTATATATATATATATATATATATATATATATATATATATATATATATATATATATATATATATATAAAATGAATATATATTTCCACTAATGTGCTATGGAAAAGCTGCTGTGATTTAATGAGCCAGACATCTGAAAAAACATTCCTCCAAACTCTACAAAGGACCAGTGCATATGAGAAGTCTGGATGAAATAAACTTGAGCTTGGAATAAAAGAATCAATATAATTTGACACGAGGTTTAAAAAAAAGCCCAAGGGTTTCATTGCACACATAATCCACACATCAGCTTTGCCACATGGTACTCTGCAGATGGGTTGCATTACAATTTCTTGTGTTAGACTTACCATCTTTGATCAAGGATTGTCAATGAAGCAGAGGATGGTAGTTGACACACAGATGTATCACTGGGCACACACACCCTTTCAAAATCTTCTGCTCAATTTATTCACAGTCAAGTTGATTCAGAAGAGTTTTCCAAACCTCTCCAGAGAAGAGGAAACTGTAAATATCCCCTTAGTAATGACAGTCACACTGCAATTGCTAAATTCCCAATGGAGAAATTGTCTTGTGATATATTTCCCCAGGATTTAACTGAAACATGGAACATCAGAGAAGCTGAAAACCATTGGAAAGATGATTGTATGTATAATAAACAAGACATATATAGGCATACATCCACTTTGTCTACCCTTTCACTATATAAATGCAAAAATATTGTGGAAGATTGTAGGTATATTTAACAGACAGATAAGCAGAATTGGAAGGGACCTTGTAGGTCATCTAGTCCAAACACCCGCCCAAGCGGGAGACCCTACACCATTTCTGACAAATGACAGTCCAATCTCTTCTTGAAAGTCTCAAGTGATGGCGCTCCCACAATTTCCGAGGGCAAGCTGCTCCATTGGTTGATTTTATATATAATGGTTGGTCTAAGCCAGGGCTATCAAACTCAAGGCCTGGGGGCTGAACAGGGTGCTTAGATCTGGCCTGTGGGGCCACCCTGGAAACAGCAAAAGATTGGCCCGTGGTGCTTCTGCCAGTGAAAATGGAGCTCAGGAGGGCCCTCCCGTGCAGAGGGCTTCAGGAGGCCATCACAGCCGAAAATGGAGCTCAGGAGCCCATTCTCGCTGGCAGAGTGCTCGGACCACCACAGGCGCCCCCGACTCAAGAGACGTCAAGCTGGCCACACACCCCTCCCCACCTCCCCAAGGTCAAACACAATCCTGATGCAGCCCTCAAGGAAATCGAGTTTGACATCCCTGGTCTAAGCTGTAATGAAACTTATATTGTGGCTACAAAAATGTTTCTAAATTCTCTTCTTTGTTCAGAGTTTCCAAAGCAAATACTTTTTTTATTAAATCAAATGCAACCAACTGGGGAAAAATTGCAGGAAATTTCCTCAGTTTAGTATGTAGAACATAATTTTTTGGGCAGGAGTAGAATGTATATTTGTGTCAAAGAACAAGAAAAGCAGGGAGTGTGATATATATGTAGGTAGTCTGGAGCACAACCCAACACACTGTCATTGGGGGAGTGGGTAGATTGGATTCTTTTCTCTTATTTCCCCTTTCTCACCAATAAGAGAGGGAAGAACATTGTGCTGCTATATCCCAATATTTATCTATTTTCTATCGCAATGTGAAGGAACTCTACAGCCCACTAAAATTCTCCCCATGCTTACTTTTCATAACTATTTTACTGAATGCTAATGCATCAATAAAGGTCATCAGCACCAGTTCTATACAAGGGAAATTTTTTCATGCAAAATGTTTTCCTGCATAGGGTGCTATGTTTGGGATTCAGCTGTTCCACCTATTCCATTGGCTTTTCCCATTCACTCTCCCACTCTCAAATCCCACCCACCTATCTCCCCTTGGCTAGCATTTTATTGGTTTTTTTAATATACTGCTACCTTATTGTATTGTATTTTACATTAGCCATATAAAACTCTTAAAATTATTTTTGTACTTCTGCAAACTCTGAGATTTTTCCAAGTCTGATGACACCATTTGTGTTCCAGCCCTCTTCAGGCAGGCCTTTAGGGAGCAGCGGGATATTCACCTTGACAGCTAATGAAGTCATCCAAGTGGTTTTATGGGGCTGAAACTAGAGGATAAGGTTTCTGAACAGCAATGCCACGACTTTGTGATTCAGTTGTATAAAAGGATAATACTTTCCTAAAAGCCACCCCTTGCTTGGTTTCTGGGCTGGTATTTGTAGTAGCAAGGTAATTTTTTGGCCAAATGAAGAGAGTTGATCTTTATACTTCCCCCCCCCCCAAAAAAAAACAACAGACCAATTCATTGATCCATCTGGGTTGTGGAAGTGAGCCTAACTCTGCCAGTTTCTCTCCTGCCCTAAAGAAATCTTCAATTTTAATGGCTGTCTGCAACTATCTACTGCTTCATAAAGAGTGGAGAATGCAATTGTTTACAGCAGTTTTCCCCCAATTGTTTAACCTACCCCCAATGTCCCATCCATCATTGTCTTAGCTAAGAACTCTAGATGTTGAAGTCCACATATGTGAAGGAGCCCTGGACTGCAGAAGTTTGTCATGTAGCTAGCAGACTAGAGTAACACAATTTCTCTCCCTCCCTCCCTCTTTTTTTCTTTCCAATACAGAATTTGGATTAGTCCAGACCTTTCTGGACTTTGAAGAGTGGATGAAGAAAGAAAACTTTAGAGGTTGCTGGATTTTTAATCTTGTTTCACTCTGAATAGCCCAGTGCTTCAACAACTAGCTATTTGTTCACTTTAAAAAAAATCTGAATGTATGTACTCTATTCTTAACAAGGTGCATTCCAGTATAAATTGCTTTCCCCCCCCTCTCTTTCTGACCTAATTTGTGACTATTGCTTAAAAAAAATAAAATACAGTTACAGCAATATATTCATTAGTGATAAGGAAAGTGTTATGAAAGCTTTTCAAAGGGGGTCTTTGTTTTGTACATATTCTTTGCAGGTTCAAACAGTTAATGCCTCCTGTTGATCTGGACTAATGGTTTTTTTAATCAATAATTTTCATTTTCCTCCTGAATACATTTCCTAAATTTCCCCAGTGCTGGTAGGGATGTGTGTATGGGGGTTCTTTTTAACTATTGATTCTCTCCCTCATTTTTCTTATTTTTCTTTTGAATGGTAAACTAGTGGTATAAACAAACTCTTCCTGCATTATACAAAGCAAAGAAATATGCAGTGAAGCCAAGAATGTTTTAGTTTCCAATGCGAAATCAAAATGGTAGTGAGGCAATTGAACACTTGTACTCGGCATTATCCCCATGCTCTATTAATATATACAGGCCACAAAAAAACATTGCTTTTGAATAAATGCTGTAGAATATGGGAAAAGACTTCGCTACGTAAAGTGCCGGGTAATACAGCAATGTATAATGTGCTGCATGATCCTTCATGTTTTAAAAAAATATTCCTGTACTGAAAAAAATGATGCTTCCTCAGTACTAAAGAGTTTTAGCATGGGAGCATCCTTATTTAAAGTATTCTCCTACATTCCCCACCTGCTCCTATTACTGATCACTGCATTGCAAATGAGATTCAATTAAAATATAATCATAAACCATCTGTTCTTATTACCTATAACTTGTATGGGTGCTAAAAGAGATACACATTTTCAGAGATAGGTTGCTGAGATGCTGGCTGTTCTGCTATTTATTGACCAATCTATCTCATTTGGCAATATTATGAACACACAACTGATGAAGCTCATTCCCCATAAATATTGAATGCGAATTTAGACCAGATGTCATTACTGAGAAGTAATGTGCCCTTGGTCAGACATTATGATCATTAGAGGGCATGATCCCAATTTTTAGTACATAAGATGTCATAGTCACAGGTCCATAATTTCATTTTTGGGTTTCCCATTCTGTGTTGCCCCATAGCCATTCTGAGATGTAACCTGGACATGATTTAATGGTTTTGGAAGATGCTAACTTCTTGCTACATTTTATTTTACCAATGGGCCTTCTGGTGAGGCTGGTTGTTTGCCTTTTACCTCCTTGCCCAGTATCTCTTGCCCTCAAACCAAACATTCCAAATTGCTTCACTGTCTTCTGTCTTTCAAGAAGCTTTTTAATAAGGCTCTGAGCTAAGCCAGGTTGCCTACATATTGGTAGTGTTGCATCAATTCTGATCTAGAATTGCAAATATTTGTTCATAGCAGACAAGTTGTGTGGCAAAAACAACGTGACTCTTGACAATATATAATTGCATGGCAACCTACTCAATGTGCAAGAACCACGTGAACATGCCAAAGTGAGTGATGTGATTAAGCCTACGTTGGATATATCTTTGTGGATTAACAAATGGATACAGTTCCATACTGTGAAGGTATAGGTTGGCTGTGTTTTCATCTGTGCCAAAGATCTTGCCTTTTTTAATATATAATTCCCTTTTATGGAAGAGCCCAGCTCACTGAAAACATTTACTAAAGATATCTCTTCTAACATCTAGACCACTAAATCTATCAAATCTGATTGGGCTGATTTTGGACCAATAGGGACTGCATTGCTTTTTTCTAAAACCTCAAAATTCCAGAACTGGAATCAACATTTGAAAGATGATTCATTAGAGCATGCTGGCTGGGGAATTCTGGGAATTGAGGTACACTCATTTTAAGTTGTCATGGTTGCAAGATGCTGGCTTAGAGGACAGACAATTTCCTGCTATAAGCTGTGAGCTATATATTTGTATTATTGGCATATTCAGGCACAAATCAACAACTGTCTAATTACAGTCTGAACAAGGAGGTAGAAGAAAATTGCTGCTATTGTTAAATGATTCTTGAACAGTTAGCAATCAGAAACCCTTTCAAGCCATCCAGTGAGCTACTAGCAAATCTTAATTTAACTTTACCTTACCCCTGATATTAAGAAATGCATTTCAGCCATTCTAAATACTATTTAAGATCCATAAATCTGTCTTTCTGACATAAAATGTATCAGGAACTAAATTAGGTTCACCAAGAAGCCTCTGGTCTCAACTTCTTCATTCACAGTATGAATTCCTGACCTTACTACAATGCGTGTGACAAATAAACGACATGTGTATGAGAGTGGGATGGTTGGTAAGAATCATTTCTGCAAGAAGGCAACCTTATTCTTTGTTTCTTATATGCCAGGCTGTTCTGTATCAGTGCACCCACAGCTCTCTCCTATCCACAGAATGCTCCCAAAGAGCATAAATGACTATATGTTCTACAAGCCAGTGGTTTTGGCGATGAGTAAGTCTGCATTATTAGGGACTTTCTTAATTTAGGACCCATGCCTTTGTGGCAATTTCCTCCTGCTGGAGTGCTTCTGGGCCCCTACAAAGAATGGCACAGAACTCTGCCACTATTCCAATCTCTCTGCTTGCACTAATCTGCAAGCAAGAAGCAGAGATGGAAACTGAGCGCTGGAAGGAGCAAGGAGGCAATAGAATGAGTCACCGATCAAGACTAATAGCCTACGGGTTGCTAAAATAAAACTGTTGACAGCTATCCTTATGGTGCAGTACAGTTGGCAGCTATGGGAACTTGTACTGCTGGATCTGCTAAGGACCAGGAAAGGGGCATGGTATTAAATGATTAGTAAGATAATAGTCTTGGCTAATTTGCCAAAGGTGCCATATTCTCATAGTTTTGTTGCTACAGACTTTATTAGCTGAAACAAAGTTCAGATACTATCAAGAAGACACTATCCTCACCCAGATAAACACTTCTTACAAAAAAACATAGCACAAAATTATACCTATAAGGCATTTTATAGATTAAGTGCTGCAATTTGCTTAATGTCAATTCTTCATCAGTACCACGTGGATGCGATGCCTAGCCTGCTGTGCCAAATAGAATGCTTGATTTGTCTATGTTCTTTTTTCATGTGAATTAGATGAGACAAAGACTGTGATTGAGTGGTCAATTACAGGTTTGCATGCAAAAGTTAACTGGTGTTCACTTGTCAAATTACATGTTTTGTGTGCAAAAAAAATCACCTCGAGATCTCTAGCAAAAGATGGGAATGCCCACCTGACTGAAAATTTGGAGATCGCTGCTCAGATGGAACCCATACTATATCTTCTTCTTATAAAGCTGGACATAAAGCAAACATTCCCAAAACAAAATAATGTCACTGAGCCGCCGTGGTGCAATGGTTTAGACTGCAGTACTGCAGGATACTTCTGCTGACTGCTGGCTGACTGCAATTTAGCGGTTCAAATCTCAGCAGGCTCAAGTTTGACTCAGCCTTCCATCCTTCCAAGGTGGATAAAATGAGGGCCCAAATTGTTGGGGGCAATATGCTGACTCTGTAAATGGCCTAGAGAGGGCTGTAAACAGTATGTAAGTCTAAGTGCTATTGTTATGGCTATGGATTATTTAACTAGAATTTTACAAAGACGCTACAATTGGCCTATGCTCCAAGGAACATGCTATGCCATTGTTAAGATTTATGCCTTGACAGAATTTGGTGAAGGAAAGGAAAAGAGATGACATTAAGTACTTTCTCTCCAAAACCTCCTACCAGACTGTGTCAAAGGATCCCACCTGTGTTTGATGGGGAGTTATGAGTTGATCTATTCTCATTCCTTTACTCACAAGTAGAAATGGGATCTGGGTTATAAATTTCCAAATGATGAAATGCTTTATGTGCATTCAAACATATGTGACTAGAAGCCCCTGTGGATCGCATCTCATCTCATCTCAGTAAACGGGACGACTGGATAAACCCATTGTATGCTTCAGCATTTCCAAGGTCTTTCCAAGGTAAAACAGTTAAAAAGAAAAAAAAAGATGGGAAGGAAAAATATTGTTAAGGGCATACAATTTTAGATGAATTGGGGGATTAGACTGTGATTGAAGAGATTCTAGATATGCTTCTTTCAAGATTTATAGAGGGAAATGATCACATAATTGTTTTCCTCAGCGTACACCATTTTGGGGCATGCAGCTCTTGTACTTAAAAGTTATTTACATTCTTTTTTAAAAAAATGTATATAACTCTTGCTACATGGAAAGTAAAATACTGTTGGGAAGAAAATGGAAATTCAGCTCTGACTGACAGTTTCCTTTTTCTTCATAGTCTATCTTTAAATGGAGCAATAAACATAATCTCAAATGTATTAAAATAGAAGACAGGGTAACTTTACTGTTTTGGAAAAGTGTAGCTATCAAAACATTAATGCTATCTTCATGGACACCAGAAAAACAATACAAAGCTAAGCTCTGTTACACATTCATGTGGAATAGTTTCTACACTGGGTCTTCTGAACCTTGCAGCTACAGTATAATCACAGAAAACAAACTCCCTTGAGCAAAGCAGAAAAAGCAGGAGATGAAGGACAAATCCAGGAGCTGGAAAGAAACAGATAGGCAGAAGCAGAAAAAGGTGGGTGTTGTTGATCTCTAGATAAATGCCAAGGGAATCAAAAGGCAGATTCTCTGAAAACACACACTTGCACACACAAACCATGTAGAGACAGAAGAAAATAGCTGACATGTTCTGTTCTTTTTTAATGGCACACTTAGGTTGCCTTGAACACATGGTTTTTAAAGGACATCCTTCACTTAGACAATAATATATTTAATAATATATTTACTTATTTCAAAGGTGGAACAGACAATAAACATCCCATGCACCCCTTTACATTCTCCTATCCTGTGTTTTACAAGTATAATTTCCTTGATATTTTTGGGCAAAGGGGATAATATTAAGTGTCTTGGAAAAGATGATTCTTTAAAAAAGTGAACATGCATAGAAATTCATATTTAAGAATTACATCATTATCATAACAGCAGCCTATCTATATAATCAAACAGTGAAGCAAAAAATCTTCCCCTCTGCATATTTACGAGGATTACATCCTACAGTAAAGTGGATTTGGAGTAGAGGAGCATTATCTATTATCAAATGATCAGGATAGGGCTATATTTTAGTTTCCTAAAAATAAGTTGCAATTCTTTCACATCTTTGTCTTCGCTGCCTCTGAAATTAGAGTAATCAGAACAAAACTGCATATCTAGGGGCTCTTATATTGTTATAAAGACAATGTCTCCAAATCTGACCAAAAATCATGCTGATTTCATTTAAGTAAATTAATTTGTTGCCATTGCCATCTTTCCACCCTAGCCTATGACACTAAATTCTCTTGTAATTTCCCAACCAAGTATTAATGAGCTCTGACACACTTAGCTTCTGTACCAAAGGCAGCCAGATGTTGCTACTTAATAAAACAGTAGGTAAGGTCCTGATAATTAAGGTATAGTTAATTTGTAATAAGCAATCAAGAATTATGAGAAAAGATGAAAACAAGGTCCAGTTAATTTCATATTATTTAAAATTTTAACCATCAGCAGCTCATCTAGCTAAGCTTGGTCAGAGATCCACCAGTGAAGTATGGTACCCTCATCCAAAATTGCCAGTCAGGATAAACCAGAAGGCAAACAAGTCCTAGATATTTAGATATATCATGAAGTTAATTAATCCACTGGGCAGAAATGATAATGATAATCCACTTGCCGATGGTAATGTCAGATAGAAGTTCATTTGGACCCTCTTATCTCCTCCCTTCTTTGGGAAACTGGAAATCTCCAATTTGTCAGGGTTACTTGCTTTGTCCAAATTAGAGATCTCCAGTTGTCAGCTTTAGCACAATTCTGAATCAGAAACCCATCGCATGATATGGTTTTTCAAGTCAAAACCTGTTCCAAAACTGGTAACCATTGTTTCTTTTTTAAAGAAGTAATATGAAATTATGATAAAATGAAGGAGGACAGAAAAGACATCTCAGTTTATTAATCCAAAGTGTGGTTAGACAAATATGTCAGCAAAATGCAAAATGCTGTCCACTTTGTAATAGTCCATTCATAGAAGCATACTCTGTGAATGGGGGTGGGGGACCCTTTGAATATTTTAATTTATAATCTTAAAAAGCAGCCAAAAATTTGACATTTATTCACATATGATTTTGCCCAGAATATGACAGGCAATCACACAACTGTTTTTCCATGTAGCACATTGGATAATCACTGTTAGAGGAGGAGAGCATTCATAGCACATCTGCATGTTAAAATATTGACAACAGTCAATTTGAATATTATAGGATATCTAATGAACTACTAATGACATGTTTTCTTCATTTGCATCTTCAGAATGAATCTCCTCTGGATATTGTAGCTGTAAAGAGAATGCAGAATAACATTGGTTAGATTAAGCAAAGCAATCAATTTATAGCTTATTAATCATAAGAAGAAATTGAAGAAAAACTAATTAATATACCGGATTTACTTTTTGAACCAATTATGACTTATTACTGCAGCTAGAGAGATTAGAAATACAAAGCACTTGCATTAAATATCACAAGTGCTGTCCCTCCCCTGCCCGCCCCTTCAGTAGGCACATATAAACAAGTTGCATAACATCAAATTAAGAAAGGCCAAAGCATACTTATAAATTAACAAGTTGGATGGTGGAGGTATACCTGGCATCCCTGACAGGCAGGCATTATAGCAAGGAATTCTGAATGTATAAGTCTGTAAAACTTCACAGAAATCCTGAATGGAAATAAAATCACAAACAGAAATCAATAGGCACAGGCAAGAAATCCAGCCTTCACAATGAATGCTTAGCTCTGGATTGGAGACCTTTCTCCTCCGCAACCCTCCAGGAACATCACTGAGTTTCTTTCCATATTCCCCCCGCCCCGCCCCGCTTACCTCTCTCCTCTCTTTCTTGCTCTGTCACCATCTGTTATAATTGCACATCCCCTCCTGCTTCCTTTTTTCTTCTTACACCCCCCCCACACCCCCTCTTCCTCCTCCCCTCCATGCGCTTTCCTTCTATCATAATCCCTCTGTCACTCCACCAATCTCTCCCTCTTTCTCTCTCTCTCTCCTTTTCCTCCTGCCTGCTCTCTCTAAATCGATGCCGATTGGCTGGTGGCACCATTCCCAGGCGCGACTGACATACATCTTGATCTGCCTAACCCTGTGAGACAAGCAGCCCCCCCCCCTCCACCACCCCCTCCCTTCATTCAGCGGGAGAGCCAGGCTGGGCTCCACTCATTAGAAGCTAGAAAAGAGCTTTCCTTACCTGCAGTGACTGGAGAAGACCAGGTGGGAGAGTATTAAAGGCAGGCAGCAAGCAGGCAGGCAGGCCGATGTGGGAGCAAAGGGGCCAGGAGAAAGTATGCCAGCCCAGGAGGAGCAGCCAACAGAAAGAAAGATAACCAGGTGCTTGAAAGGAGAAGGGAAGTTAAAGAGATAAAAAGGCTTCTTGGTCCGATGTAAAAGACACTGGATTCAGGCATTCCTTTCCCTTTTTTTCCTGATATAAAAGAAAGAGGAAGACAGAAGAAGATGAAATATCATCCTGTCAAGTGAAGGCAGATACCCTTCATTTGTTGAATCTGTGAGTATCTGGCACAGCCTGCTGTCCCTGATTTTTTCCCCTTCACATTCAATTGCATGCAAAACTTTACTTTGAGACCTGGGCAACTGGTGCTTTCTGTTCTGTGCCTCTCCCTCTTCCATCTCCTTCTGATAAGTAAGGTTTCTACTTGGCGGGGGAGGGGTGTTCTTTCTAATATTTATTGGTTTTGAATCACAGAGGGAAAAGGGTAAGGTGGATGAATGAGGGGGTTTTCTGATTTATCAAATTCACTTTTGTCACGAGTTTCTGTTTTCCCAGATCTATCCGCTATATACCTACCTGTTGTCATTCATTTAATTCTGTCATGCAACTGGCTATGTACTTCAGAAAAGTTCCTTGTCTTTTTAAAGGGTTTTTCCCTGAATAACCAGTAGGAAGAAGATTACAATCTTGAGATTGTAAAAATGTTTAGGACAGAAGCTTTATCTATAGAGTAGCCTGGCCGGGGATAGGTGAGTAGGTGGGATGGGGAGTAGTTAGAGGTTGGTTTAGGATGCAGCAATTCTATTCATTTATTATTTAGCTTTATATCCCATATATTTCTTCAAGACAGTTTAAAAATTGGTAACCCCAGTACAAATTATGGGCAATGTGGAGAGAGTCATGATGACATAATAATTTCAGAAACAGATTTCATGTCTTTTTAGATAAGGTTCTACTGAGGAACATAACATTAGAGCCAATCTGGTATGTTGCTTAAAGGCATTAGACCAGAAACCAGGAGACTGTGACTTCTAGTTCTGCCTTAAACATGGAGCCAGATGGATGACCTTGGGTCAGTCACTTTCTCTCAGCCCTAAGAATCCCTTGGTAAGCTACTTCTGAAATTGATGGCAGGTAACTGGGGCCTGTCCAAGCAGTCACTGGGAACCAAGGCACACAAAAAAAGGAAGGTAATAAGTATCCACTGTTATATCAAACACACTTATGCATATATGGATCTACTGCAATGGTTCAAAATTATTGACTTTGCTTAGAGTGTGATATAGATGGAATTCTTTGAGTTTTCTTTCTTCAGATACAGGTTTAAGCAATTTGGCATTTTTCTTTATAAGTCAGTGACAGTATTTTCTCACTGGTGAGATTAATAGTCTCACAATTAGAAGTCCAGCCTTTTGCTCTTATTTTTCTATGCAGTAAAAATATGGCAAAAGTGTGTAGAGGCGACAAAAGAATGCCTGATTATTATTATTATTAAAAGAAACTGTTAGACAAAATGGAGCCCAATAATTGTACACATAAGCATTTGCGAAGAATGTGGAACATCTATAAAAAAGTAGCCAGAGTTGTGTTGCAACTCATATGCTCATAATTTATTCTCTCCAAAAGTATGTGTGTGTGTGTGTGTGTGTGTGTGTGTGTGTGTGTGTGTGTGTGTGTGTGTATATATATATATATATATATATATATATATATTATATATATATATATATATATATATATATATATATATAGTCACTAGGTCTGTTTGCACAAATATTTTATCATGGGTTTGTTCTGGTTGAAGAATTCTATAAACATATCTGATTTTCATCATTTTGGAATTTTGCATATGTTGACTTGTGGGAGAGGACAAGACAAAGGTCTGGTTATTACTAATTTGTGCTTTGGGATCCAAATGTTTTTCTTTAAGGCCATGGTTTATTTCTGAAACATTGCAAATTCCTAGTTAACCAGTCACTGTTCTTCCCAGGAAAAAAAATATTTCCCCCTACTTTCCATATAGCTTGAAGCAGTTAGAAATGCTTCCTGGCTTATGGTCCAACAGCTGATGGGGAGAATTACAAACAAATAATAGTGTACTGTATTGGTAAGAAACCACATTCTCTTTGTTCTCTTTGTAAGCATTGTAAATTGGATCATGATTGGTATTTTTTAAACAATGTTCTTAATGTTTCTCTAATGAGCAGCCACATTGCTGATTTTTCAGGGCTCACTCTAAAAACCCCACTGCTATTCCTCCTCAACATATACTAGTTTTAGTTTTGACTATATTTTTCCCCATAACATTCCCATTTCCAAGCCAGGTTTCCAGTGCTATTTCTAGAACTTTGGAAAATATTCTTAAGATATATGTCCCAAAAAACTTCTTACTTAAAGCATTGCGTTATATCTCAACTTTAGCAGTCATACCGTGTTTTGAACTGCTGTCACCATTTACAAGTTTTTATTTCTAATGTTTCCCCATAGATACCTCCAATTAAAACCAACAGAGATTCAGCGAGTAAAGTGCAACAGCGAGTAAAGTGTAATTAAAATCTATAGCAGTTCAGAATGTCAAATGCTTTCTCCAATAAGCATGACAACAAGCCATCTTGTATTACTGAGTAACCACATTAAAGCTCCGTAATCCGAGTCCTGGGAGTCCATGCAGTTATTTAAACTTTGAGGACAGGCAGCTCCCAGATGGTTTTTAAAAGTTATCTTGAGCTGTAATTTTTATTTGATCAGAGAAAAATACACTAAGAAAACCAATTTAATAATGTTAGCTTTACTTAATTTACCATAAAGGTTAATTTTCAATTCATGTTTTGTCCTGGCTTTGTACACTGCACATACCATCTGAAGATCCTTTTTGCTTCAAAAAGTTTGCACAATCCAGCTCTTTACTATTAAATAGGAATTTCAGTCTGTTTGTAAACTAATGTAGAGACATTGTTACTGATCCGGCATCTTCTGTATGTATGACAATGCTCTGTCATTATGTCATTGGTCTTCCCCTCAAGATAAGCTCATGAGAAAACCCCTATAATTTACACTTGTTAATGCTTTGGTTCAAAACCATGGTTTTCATTTGCCTACCAAATCTTCAGTTATATTCATTCACCTTTCTATACATTTCATAATGAGAAATAACAACAGAAACTGCTACAACCATTGTCTGAATATATACAAGTTTTAAGTGATAGATAAGTGGCTAGAGAGAATGTTCTATAGGCTAACTATATACGTAGTTAAGGGGAAATTGTAACTGGACCATCATTCTACAGCTTTAAAGTTAGCTGCCTTGCCCTAGAATAATTTATCAGATAATTTATTGCAAGCATCAGATTTTTTTAATGAAGAAGGTAATAGAAGACAAATTAACTCACTGTAAGTCTAATATTTAAGTCAACCCAATTCAAAGAATGGTGATCATTTTTTAAAAAGACAATGGTTTTTCTGCATTTTGTTTTAATTACTATTAAGAGACATGAATTACTGAATTTAGCTGGATATTAGGGATTTCACAATATGTTACACTCATTTCTACAAATGAGCTAGGAAATGGGGAGGAGGAAAATAACCTATTATTTTAAAGACAGAATGATACTGAGAGAAGAGAGTTTTATGGCCATGTTGCAAATTGAATATTAACATTAGAATAATGGAGAATGTTTTGTATTAAGAAAAAAAATGCATATTTTAATTCTCTATTTGGTTTTTTAAAATAATTTAAACAGCTTAATTTGTGGCATTTTCACCCCAGTAATTAATGATATACCTTTTATAAAGGAAGAATGTTTTTTTTTTCATTCCATGGTGAATTGGAGTGATGAAGACCAAAACATCAATAAGCATGTGATATCAAAATGTTCAAAAATATGCACCAAGTATTTTCATTATCCTTCATAGCCTTTAAGCCATGGTTTGAGAAAGTTTTTCTGCTTTTGAAGAAGTCCTACATTATAATCAAAGCTAAACTAATGTATTTTAGCATATATTTGTGACGTATTACATGTGTTCAATATTTCCTAAGAGAAGGGTACAGCTCCTCTGGAAGTTTTGAACCATGAGTAGCCAACATTTTCCTCTCCAGGGGCTGCCTTAAGACTATCCGGTACATCCACATATCCAAGGCACACAGATTTGCTAATCCTTACATATATACATTCCATCCCCCACCTTCACATATATGCAGAGCGTGTTCAGGGTACACAACAGGCTTTCGCCCCACTCCCAAATGCTGTATGGAGATACTATTCTACGTTACTATTGTTTTGGTTTTCAAACTTATCATTACACCATCTGGTGTGGTGGCGGCACCATTACATATATGAAGAATATGGACAGTACAAAATAAGATTGATTGTATATCCTGCACAATGAAATGCATACAAGTAATCCTATACAAAAGTCAATCTCTGGAGGACGTGGGTTCTTCATTTCTGGAGGATTTTAAGATGAGTCTCTAATGGATGGTTTAATTGGTTTTCTGGCCCATTGCAATGGGTTGGACTACTTGTTCTTTGCAGTCCCCTCCCAACGCTATCTGATACAATGGTACAATCCATAGCTAATTACAAAGGTGCATCTGAAAGATTGTGGTTGTTCAGCCAACTGCAAGTAGACACAATGCTTGTTATAAGAAAGGGTTCTTTATGTATGTTATCACCATAGATTGATCGTGTGGTAAAAAAAAATCTCTAGAATTCTTACATTCAGATAATGTTTTATATAATAGCACATGTTTATGGCAGAAAAACATAATCCTTTTCAGCTTTCATCATCTCCAGCTATGTGTTTATAGGGTTTATAGGGACACACTTTCAAACAGCATGTTCTAATTGTTCCTAAAGATTGTGGTTGTATATGCATGCTCTGTGTGTATGTGTTTAAAAATGGAAATGTCATATTTTGATAGTTTAATCACCATCATCATTCTAATGGTAGATCTATAGGCTTTATATCCAAATGCTTTTTGGCATTGGGTGAGAGAACAATGTCAACTTTGGATGCAGAAGACAGAAGCTTAAGTCCTACTTTTCCCACATAACACTGGGAAAGGATCATTCTCTGTGATCATAGGAAATTGTTTCCTGTCTATTCTAGCCTTCCCAATGTGGTGCTTTCCACCTATCTTAGACTACAACCCAGCCAGAGCTGTGTATTCCGAACTTGAGGCTGCCTGGGTAGGACTTTGCAGAAGAAATCCCAGGCTTCCAAATACAAGAAAATTGCTTAGTAAAAATTTGAAGTAAAGGAAATAAAGCACTTAGCTGTACTGTGTGAAAAGTGATCATCCATTACCCCTTCGCCTGATAGATAATGGGTTCACTTTCTTTTCAAAAGACAAAAATGTTGAGTAGGTAGTGTTCCTACACTTGCCTTATTAATGACTGAGTGCATGTCCTGCACTTTGCAGCTCCCCTTGCTTCCTATCCTTCCACTGCACAGTCCTCTCTCGGCAGCAGCTTCCCACTCTTCAATTATCTCCCAAGGGAAGGACGACATCATGACAGCACTTCTCCCACTGAGGTAGGAAGTCACCTCAGGAATTCTCCAGGTTAAGATCTAATTCTTTGGCCTTAGTCTTTCCATTAGACTGGAAATGGGCTCTTCTGTATATAACTCATAATCTAATCACCATTTTTCATATTTTAAGTCTTAACTGCATTCTATTCAGTTTCCATACGTTTCTGATTTAACATTTGCCATGAATAGATGTTTGTGTATTGATATCATCTAATTCGTAATTTTTATGTTCAGTTTTGCTTCAAATATTTTGTTGTAAAAAGTCCCCTAATGCAAAGCATTTCTGGATGTTATTTTTACTATATATGCATCTCTAGTGCCTCTTTTGTTGCCTGCTCTCTAATATATGTGTTTTAGTGTTTTGTTTTGTTTTAAAGTATATCCCGAAGTTTGAAGTACTGCACATACAATGGGTTAGACAATCATGCTTAGGCTTATGTTGTGTTTTGGGAGTGGCTAACTGAGATTAAGTTTCCTATCCCTGTTTCATTCCATCATAAAACCATGTGTTCATTCTTTCCATGCCCTGCAATCTCCTGTAATCATTATTCTTTTTGTTTTCTTAAGTAGACTGACAGGAGATAAGACTGATATATAACTAGAGAGCCAGGATTGCATGCAGCCATTAAAAAAAAACCTTGGGATATTATTACAAGAGTTCCTTCAAAAGTTTTCACTGACAATGGAGTAATAACAAGATTTTGTTAAATACATGGGAAATAATCAGTTCAATGAAAGCAATTTAAATGCCTGTCTGAAAATGTTCTGGTTTTTTTTTTTTCCTGACCTATCCAAATGTAGTTTTTGCCCTGATCACCCACTTCTTAGTCATTACCTTACTGACATTTCGGAATGTGTCTCTTGGTAGATTATTTAAGTTCAACTCTGGTCCTCAGGTTGAAAAAAAATGTGTTTGGAAAGGGTTTGCCATTATCTCCTTAGAGCTGAGAGAGATTGACTGGTTCAGAATCACCTAACTGGTTTTATATCTAAGATAGGACTAGAATTCACAATCTCCTGATTTGCAGCCAGAGCCTTTAACATCAAATTGATTCTCTATGGCTACACTGGCATCAATTAAATATTTAGCTGACAAGACTTGCTCTTCTTAGAGACACCATCTTGAGCATGTGTTATGAATGAGCTCCTGGATCTAATTTGCCTTTAATTTTGACAATGCAAGATGATTGAGTTGGTTGAAGAATATGTCTTAATGTACATTAGAGTTCTATCTGTTGTAGCTGTTGACTTTCATTTTCATTAAGTATGGAACCTAAGCCAAGCCACTTGATGGGATTTCATGTTGTTCCCATGATCTGTTTGATGCCCAACCTCATTATTTACAACACTCTGCTCTCTTGTGATATCCTAAAGGTAAAGATTGTCCTATTTTTCAAGATTTTATTAATTTTCTCTGAAAATTTACCATTGATTTCAATTCTTAGTGTCCCTTAACTCAGGAATAGGAGTTGCTGAAAGAGAAATTTCCACTATGGTTAAAATTAGAAGCAATGGAGATATATAGACAATTCTAGCCTGTAGTCATGAGATTCACTGGCCATCACTTGCTATTCTATATCTTGAGTCCTCTGCCGAGTTACATATTAACTATCTAGAATGCTTCTGGATTATAAGATGAATGTTAAATTATTTATTTCTGTTCTTTTCAAATGCAGAGTCTTCCAAAGGGATCCTGTGGATAATTGTTTCCTGCCCCTCTTTTTTCTGCCATGGACAATTTCAACTTCACCACCACAGTGGCTTTTTGGGAAGAGAATTCAACAACATCTGGTACAGCCTTTCTTTCTGGAAATTTATCCCTAGCTTCTAGTCTGGGTCTAGATGTTAGCGGTGTCCTTATTCCACTGGTATATCTCATTGTTTGTGTTGTAGGACTAGCTGGAAATTCTCTAGTCATTTATGTGGTTTTGTGCCATTCCGTGAGTGAATCAGTGACTAACATCTATATCTTCAACTTGGCACTGGCAGATGAATTGTTTATGCTTGGCCTACCCTTCTTGGCAGCACAAAATGCTTTATCATATTGGCCTTTTGGTTCATTTATGTGTCGTCTAGTGATGGCTGTGGATGCCATAAACCAATTTACTAGTATTTTCTGCCTCACCGTGATGAGCATTGACCGCTATCTGGCTGTGGTGCACCCTGTGAAATCCTCAAAATGGCGGACAGTCCGAGTTGCTAAGACTGTCAGTGCCACTGTGTGGGTAATTTCATCTGTGGTGGTGCTGCCTGTGGTAGTGTTTTCAGAAGTCCCCCATGGTATGAGTACTTGCCACATTAAATGGCCTGAGCCTGCTTCAGTATGGAAAGCTGGTTTCATCATCTACACAGCTACACTTGGCTTCTTTGGTCCACTGTTGGTTATCTGCTTGTGTTACCTGCTTATTGTCATCAAGGTTCGTTCATCAGGCAGAAAGGTGCGAGCATTGACAGCTAAACGCAAACGCTCTGAACGGAGGATTACCCGCATGGTAGTAATTGTGGTGGCAGTCTTTGTGCTCTGTTGGCTTCCTTTCTACATGCTCAACATCATCAATGTCATCTGGACTTTGCCTGAGGAACCATCACTCTTTGGTATTTACTTTCTGGTTGTTGTCCTGCCCTATGCCAACAGTTGCACCAATCCTATCATCTATGGCTTCCTCTCCTATCGGTTCAAACAGGGTTTTCGCAAAGCCATCTTGAGAACCTCCCGCCGAGTGCAGAACCAAGAAGTAGTCATGGCAACAACAGCAGATAATATGGAAGAAGAGGAAGAGGGTGAGGAAGAAGAAGAAATGTTAGCTAAAGTAAAGGAGAATAGCAAGATTACCCAAAATGGTAATGGAGGACAGCAAGAGAGTGAATCTGCCAGCGAGCCAGGAAGAGGCAGTGAACACAAGCCAAACACTGAGGAGCCCATAAGTTTTGAGAAGCCCAACATAGTTAACATCAGCTGTTTATAGTAATTGGGAAATGGATCTATCTTTCTCCTGAAATTGCCTGGCAGAGACTCATGTTAATATTTTTTTTAAAAAAGAATAATTCATAAATTAAGGAGTTTTATAGTAATAACCCGTCATGTGATGTCTTTTTGAAACAAGGTACTCTACTAACATGATCATAACTTTTTCTATAAAACAGAATAATTGAACAGAATGGTATTTCTGAGAAAGGAGTTGACCCATCATTAAGGTTAGAAGTAGAGATAAAATTGTCTTTGTCCTTTGCAAATGCTCAGAAATTGATAATTGGAATCAACTGCTAAGCAAAAGTTCAACTACATTTGCCAGCTGTTCTAGAGAGATCAGACTTAGAAATTCCACTCCACTGGAAGGCTTAAGCTCCTTTTATTGAGTCCAGCTACAACAACAGAAGCCTGCATGTGTGATTGTACCTCTTCCTCCATCATATTGTTTAATTAAATAGGAATACTGAGGCACTTCCAAATGTTATCTCATTGCAGAATTCAAAAATGTTCCATCCCTTTGGTATAGGTCCCCACATATCTTGTCAAAGTCATCTTCCTTACTCCTTATAGATAAACATAAGTCTATTTACAATTAGGCCTAGTACACGGGTGTCAAATGTGTGGCATCATGTTGCCATCACGTGATGTATCGCAACATTTTCCCCCTTTGCAGAGTTCTGGTGGGTGTGGCCTGCATGTGATGCATCTGGCCCATTGGCCACCAGTTTGACATCTCTGGCCTAGTACATCTTGGTTTCAAATTCTGGATCGTTACCACATGTCAACAAGAAAACATAGAAATGTCTCCTTTTTGCCTTTTAGTGGTTATTTGGAATTTTTGCAATCTAATATGCAGTATTCAGATCTCTAAAAAGGATATGTTTTTGGATGTGGTATAATTGTACTTAGGGGGAATGATGGCTCAGTGGTTAAAGACGCTGAGTTTGTCAGCTGAAAATGGGGTGAGCTCCTGTTCCTTGCCCCAGCTCCTGCCCCTCTAGCAGTTTGAAAGCATGCAAATGTGAGTAGATAAACTTTGATGGGAAGGTAACAGCAATCCATGCACTCAGCGTATAGTCCTACTGGCGACATGAACACAGAAATGTCTTTGGACAATGCTTGGCTCCCTCCGCTGAAAAACAAAAATAAGCACGCATCCTAGAATTGGACAAAACTGGACAGGGAAAACCTTTACCTTTATTAAGTGTGATTGCCCGTCAATGGTACCTCAATGTAACCATCCTTTCAAAATCAAGAAAAGGCTGGGGCTTCTTCAAAGTGCTGCTGAGAGTTATGAGTGCAACCTGTGACAAACTGGAAACAACTTTCCTGCTTCAGAACTATATTGGGCTATATTGCTGGCTGGTTATTGCAGTAAAATATTTCTTTTAAAACGTAAAGGCCCACACCTACAATGCAGTCTTTTGATAATATGCAAACAAGCAAACAAAAAATGAGATATATTTGTTTTTAAGAAACACTAATATCCAGTGTTTTGGATAAACAATTCATTTCAGGAAGCAAATACAATAAATATTTTCCCACCAGCATATTAATCTATTATTTATTTATTATTTTATTTATCAAACTTGTATATTGCCCATCTCACCAAAGGCAATTCCAGGCGTCTTACAGTCATTGAATAAAATGCATTATAAAACATTAAAACAAACATTAGGATCTTACATTTAAAAATTAATTAAAATAAAACCAAGCAGGATAGAGAAGGATGGAGCAAAATGCACTCAGGGAGAAACTGGGGTGCTATCTACTCCATTAGCCATCTCCAAAGTGCCACATTCCCATTGGGACCCCAGGTTAGTTGGCATAGCGATATCTTCAAGGCCTTTTGGAAGGCCAAATGGGTGGAATAGGATGTGAAAGGGGGGAGGGAATTCTCCAGGGGGTGGGAGCCACAGGAGACAAGGCTTTTCTTCTGGACCCCACCAGCCAAAATTCCTTGGCTGTTGGGGTCTACAGAATGCTCCTTCTGCCGGTGTGGGTGAAGTGGCTAATCCCTTCAAGGAGAGCTGGTTTCTCAGATAGCCATGGTATGGAAGGTTTTAAAGGTAATAACCAACATCTTGAAGTGGACCTGGAAGCAAACTTACAGATAGTACAGCTCACGGAACAGTGAAGTAACATGGGCCAGCGCAGTTGAGTTCTGCACAAGTGTAGTCCGTGTAGAGCACATTGCAGGGAGGATAATGCTAAATCCCCACCAGATCACATTGCCATTGCTCCAACAAGATTATATCTGCTGTGTGACCACTGTCCTGAGTCAGAACCAAGATAATTTGGGGTAGGTCCATGGTGGGTTGGAGTCTCCTGGGACCATAAGCCTGGAGAACTTCACTGCCAACTCTGAGATGGCCTGAAGCAGCTCAGGCAGGGAGGTTGCCATGCAACAGGGAGACTGGTACACTAGCAACAATCCCAACTGATCTGATGAGTCCAGTTTCATAAACATAGTCTCACAACCAAATCTTTGAAAGACCAAAGCCCTGAAAATCAGGGGCTACACAGTTCAACCTGAGCAACATGATTCTCTTCTAGTGGAATAGTAATATCCAGGGGTGAGATTCTACCAGTTCTGTCCACCTCTGTAGAACAGTAGCTCTGAAGAGCAGCAGACAGAGAGCATACATAGAACTGGTTCTATGTCTGCTGCTGTTTTGCCCCACCTGTTCACCCAGGCTCTTACCTGATCTTTATTTCCTGCTTTTTCAACCGCAGCTGCTTTGCATGGCACAGCTGCAGTTGAAAAAGCAGGAAAAAAGTGCTCTTTCAAATTCTGTGCACCTGTGCGCAGTGCTGCATAGCTGTCCAGGCAGCTAGCTGACAACGATATACACGTGCGCGCAAAATGTAAAATCACTGAACTAGTAGTTACACCGGTCGGATCCCACCCCTGGTACTATCCCCCTTTTTTCTGCTCCAGTAATAGTTCTATGTCTTTAAAGGTTATAAGATAGAAGTTTATTGTATTAACAACAGTTCAATAGAGTAATGGAAATGGATGCATTGGGAATAGATATTTGGTGCTGTCATTTGTGCTTCTTTAAATTTTATTGACATTTTTCAAATCAAATTGCCTGAACCAGAATCTTCCTAGTAAGCTGAAATTTGATAGTAACATTCTTCCTATCAGGAAATTGTTGTTTCTTGAATTTCTACCTGTTGTGCAGATATAAAAAGCAGCACTTCTGAAGTCATGTAACACACGTGGGACATTACATACAAGACTTGAAAAATGTGGAAGGGTGAGCAAGTGGGCACACAGTCCCATCTCCTTCAGTTGTTATAGGGCTTCACTTCAGCTTTATACCTTGAACTTTTCCATCTCTCTGGTTGCTAAGATACGCTACTATAATCCATATTTCTGTATGTGATTTTGGACACCATCCTTCAGAGGAGACTTTGGAAGACATGAGAAAAGGAGAGCATACAAGATTCACTTCATCGAGTGGGTTTGAAGTGACGAGAAGGGATTTGAGGAAAATATTGTACTTGTACAGCAATCAACTCAAATTATACCTTTTCCTCACAGCACAGTTTGTATACTTAACATATGGTCAATTTCTGTCTTTGAGACTCCAGTTAGATGGAATCTGGGCATTTCCTTCATCTTTTCAATCTTATAATAATTAAAAACAGCTGTGTGAGGGACCCTGAATACATCAAAGACATGGGTTTTTGTCCTGCATTTTATCTTGCTTTGGGTTGTGGAGGAAGAATATGCAGACACACCCAGAGAGCCCATATACATATCATTTAAAATGCCATAATTTACTCCATCATATCCCAGCCTCTTAAGTTAGATAGTTAAGGGATGATGAAAAAGTGAAAGAATATCACATGCCCTTTCAAATGTGCCTATGGGTGAGGTGCTAAAATGGTGGCATTTTCACAGCTGATTCAGTGTTGTTGGTCTAAAGGAAACAAATCTGATCAAATATGTGTCCTGACCTGCACTGCCAATATAATTACAGTGTTGGGCAATATTATAAGGGTTATCGGCTGGGTATGGCATTTATTACTGTAGCTTTGGAAAGAATTCTGGGAACAACGGGAGCATAATAAATGTATTAAAAGCAACAAAACTCTCATAAACCAGAGAGAAAATTCAGTGGCTCTTATTTCTGAACAAGCAGCATATAATCATACCTGTGGTATTATTATGAGTTTTAAAATTCCACACTGATTGTGTGAAACCTTGCAGGGTCACAATGGGAGGGTGCTGCTTCATCGGTTATATATTGCTGTGCTTATCAGAAAATTGCTCATTAAAAAACAGAAGTTGTGAGAACAAGCTTCTAATTAAAGTTGCAGGGGATCCCTTATGTCTGTGGGTGTCTGGAGGTCAAACACAAATTAGTGTGGTATTTCACCTTGTGGTTCTGTTCCCTAATCCCTAAGACATTAACATGACAACACCAAACACAGCTTGCTTCCTGCAAAAGTCTTCTCGCCATCTCCCAATTTGCTTTTAAGTTTTGTTGGGCATCTGACCAGGAACAGTATATCAGCTTAAACTCTCCCAACAATTGTCCTCTGCAAATCCTCCCAAATTACATTATACTGTCATCAGAGAGGCACAAAACTCCTAAGTTTGACATACTGTATAATTTGAAACTCAGCTGTTTAAAAAAAAGAGGGTTCCAAGTGCTTTGTTATCAATAGGCAACATTGGAGCTAACTTGAAGGTCTTGATACACAAATAAAAAAATATTTCTGGCATGGGTTCAAATACAGATCATTCTGCCTTTGGATGGAATGGAATAGGATAGAGTTAGGCAAGATAACAAGACTATTAAGTATTTACATTTATAGAGAATGGAACGTTTCTCTTCTTGAATGGATTACAAAATAAAAAGGTGAAAAAAATAGGAAAAATAATTTATTGCAGCCATAACAACCCCAAGATAAGTTGAAATAAGTTGAAAGTAGAAAGGCACTTAATTTCAGAGACTCCCATTTTGGAATGCTTGTAACGAAACAAGAAGTATTCCTGAACACTTTGTTTTAAAAGTGACTTTATTTTAAAAGGTTCAAAAGTTCCAAACTTCACCGGCACACCTCACTCCCACCCAGTACAAGACTGACTGATAATGTCAAAGACACAAGATTCTCATATACAAACCATCAAGCATTTTTGATTTTTTTTAAAAAATTATATAGCCACTCAGCTCACTGAAGTGACTCTAGGTGGCATAGAGGGCTAAAACTAAAACAATAGTGCAATTCAAGAAGCAAGATACTGACATGATAATATATGTCACACGCATGGAATAAAAAAGGAATCCTGCCACTTATATCACTGAAATGATAACTCCACAATCATCCAACAAGTCTCATTTACCTCCTGACTGCAATGCCTGGAAAAACTTCTAATGCTTTGAGAGAGGCCAACAAGTTTGGGGCCATCAAGAGCTTGAGGGGGGACTAACATTGGGGGAAGATGCAGCAACAAAGAAAGTGCACCCCAAAGGAAAACAGTGGAAAAGTGTGGATCCAGCATTGATGTATATAGTTCTACCCTTTCCACATTCTCTGTATGTGCATGGAGAAACTGAAGGGAATCAGTTTTTCATTTCACCAGATTTGACGAGATGTCATTAACAGTGCAATCATCCAGTTTTCCTTTATTTTTTCTTTAAATCCCCTTTCCTTTTTCTTGTTCATTCATTTTCCCACTCTATAAATAGATTAATAGCAATAACTATCTGATATCCCCACTGTCATTCAATATCTTTTGTGAGTATACATGTACAGCATCATTACGGATTCTGTAGAGAGAGAAGAAATTTAAAAGTTGGACAGAAAAAAATATGTTAAAAATCCTGCAAAATGCACTTGTTTTTCAGGGTGGAAGGGAGGGAGTGAGGGAGGGAAGGAAGGAAGGGATCAATGGTTTTCTCCTGAAATAAAAGTTCAAAACTTCCTCTGTATGAATGAAAATACATGTAGTTAATTTCAAAAGGATTTTACCTTTGATATTTTAATCAGTTTTGTTCATTTGTTTAATTAATAGAAAACTGCATGGAAGATTCTTTTTTAAAGCAAATAAACAAAGGACATGAATTCTGGCACATAACTGCAGGACAAAATGTAGCAATACATGCTTTCTATTTGCACTGTGTCCTTCCTATGAAAATGTATGGTGTATGGGATAATTTTCTTCCTTTCAGCATAGATTAGATGGAAAGATAATGAAGAGACAAAAGTCACCAAATAATGTTATTGCAACTTAGTGCAATGTGAGCCAGGTTCCAAAGCCAAGATATCTTTTTTCAGCACTATGAGTCAAGAACTGCCTTTTTTTTGGTCTGAATTTAAGCACTACATCACAGAAAAATGACATTTATTATATGTGTGTGTGAGCGTGTAAACTTGTTTGTCACCCACCTCTATATGCCTCCATGGGTATGTTTGAAGTCCTATATCGGGAAGTAAATTAGTAGATTTACATTTCTATAAAAATATCCCTGGATGAGTCTACAGAGTTTTGCCTAGTGCTACCAACAGTGAGTTGAAGCAAGGTCTGGTGCTCTCTATCTTCCTGAGTTTTCCATCTGGACAAGGCTGAGAGAGCATGGCGTGGGAGGTTGAGTGAACTGTCGGGCTTTTCTTACTCCATTTGACATTCACAGCTCCAGACTTTCACATTTTTGCTCCTCCAGCCTGAATAGCCTTAAGGGTCCAATCTTACTTGCATATTGTGCAATACAAAAATGCTGTGGATGACGGCAAAGGAAAACCATGCAGATTCACATGGAGATACAAAGGGGGGTAGCCTTTGAACGGCATTCTGGACATGTCCTAGTACTTATGCCTACCAGGCTGATATGGAAAAATATTTTTTTTAAAAAATCCAGGTACAAAAGCTGAGAGAGATAAGCATATCAGACCTTCCAGGATGCAAAGGGATTTTTAAATTAATTATTATCAGCAAGTGACCACAGCTGGTGCTATAGCAGCCAGTTGTAGTGCCTCTTTCTAGCTCTATTTGATCAAGGCCAGGCTGCATAGAAACAAGCAAACCAACCTCTATGTACACTCGCACGCAAGCGCACAAAAGCACACACACACATTCTTTATTCTACAGGCAAAAGCAACAGAGCAGAAGGCACCTCTTTTGTGCCCATGTCACTAAATGTTTAAGCAGGCCCACCACTATCACCACCCACACAAACTACACAACTGCACTATACTTGCATGCAAACAAGAGTCACCCACGCAGCACATGCACCACATAGCACACATTCAACTGCCCGTACCCACAAAATTAATTAGTCACATCTTTTCAGCACAGGGTGGCTTTGCAACCCTTCAAGCTAAAGACTGGAATGCCTTTGAAAAAAGTCCTTTGCCGGGATTCTCAAGAAGGGGAAGGGCATGGCAAGGGAGTGGATTGGACTGGCACCCACATAAGCTATTTCTATCAAAATCTCCATTGCCGATCTTCCTTGTTATCTTTTCTTGGAAGAGCATGGTCCTATAAAGAACAAAACAGCAATGTAGTACAGCCAGGGAAATAAGGGTGGGGATCCTGAGATTGGAAGAGAAGGAAGGTACTTTAGGGCTTCCTGTTTCAGAGAGAAATCACGTTCCCTCTTTCCTCCCCAAGATACACCGACATATCAGTGTTCTGTAAATGCTGCTTAGAATTAAAACTCTTCATCTGCTTGATTGAGTAGAAAATATGCAAATATTTGTTCTTTGCTTTCTCAAGCAAAGGCTATGCAGGAACCTCAAACTGAGCATCTGGCTGCCACTTCACTTCTCAAGCCCATTATGCAAAACCAGTGCACGCCCAGATATTCATTGTGTGTGCCAGATGTCAGAAGTGGGGGAATCTGTAGACTTCATAAGTTACCAAAGTGCTTCCTTTACCATTGAGGCTGATGGCGATTATCATTCTGCAATAACTGGAGGGACACGTCCTCTCTGCCTGTGCATATTCACTGGGGTCTAGCACTGGAATATCTGGGAGGAGGTACCTTTTCCTTTGGCCTGACTTTTTCCATGGCCACCTGTGAGAAGCAGAAATTTGAAATATGATGCTTTCCTCACAATCACCAGATGATAATAGAAGTAATGTTCACAAGGGTACAGCTTTGGGAAGAGTTGGAAAAAAAATTCAGGAAAAGAAAAGTGATAATACATAGTGATGATTAGCTTTCTTATCATAGGAAAGCCTCTTTGGGTGTTAACAGTTGTGTGGCAGGCAAAAAATGGTTAGGGTCCTTCATATATAGTCCTTGGATCCTCTGACTTATGCTTGGAAACTGAAGCTCAAACACATTTGGAGGTCAAGAAAGAAGAATGAAATCATTAAATGCACCAAGAGTCATTATACTTATTGGTTTAGTTACTGTATTTTAATTTAACCATTTTTGTCAATGCTTTAAATTTCTTATCTTTCCTGTAGTATAGCTCATGGCATGTCACTCAAACAATGTATGACACTGATATAAAATTCTACACCTGCTTTTCATATGGATTTTTTTGCAAGAGACAGTCTTCTTACATAGTCTTCACATATCAACTGTATGCACAAGTAGATTGTGGGTCTGAACTTTTAGACCTGTCTTCTGTAAATTAATATATACATTAACTACATACCTCACAAGTTATATATCAATAACTTCACATAGAACATTTTCAAAAGCCATAAATTATGCAAGTATTAGGCTAGCTTGCATGATCTTTTTTTTTTTCAACCAATCATTGCTCTCGCCATTTAACTATTGACAAAAAGGTTTTCCAGTGTATTCATATTCATTTTGTGTATGTTTTTCCTTCTGTAGGTCATCTGTGTCTATGCCTAACATTAAAATTGTATCTTTCAAACTTTTAGGATAGACAGGATTTGCATGTGGAAATCCATATATTGGGGCTTGCTTTTCCATATAGGCACAATGCTTTGTATATAGAATAGCATCGAGCTGGAAGGACCTTCAAGGTCTCTAGTCCAGCTCCTTGCTCAAGCAGGAGAACCTATACCATTTCAGATAACAAACTATCTAGTCTCTTCTTAAAAACCTCCAATGATGGAGCACCCACAATTTCTGAAGATTTGCATCTTCAGCTTGTCCTTAAAATGTTGAGAGGTGAAATATGACACGCACATCTCCTGCAATACCTCATACCTAGTTGGTATATCCAAAATGAGTATTCTCATATCACATTATTGTGTACCACATTGCTCTTCCACTTCTAGATATGAAGGGTATTGCAGAATAATTAATGTATTTATCTATTTAATTTTAACACTCCCCTAATTGGGCAAATCATTTTTAATTGGCAGTTTCCTGAAATATATCTATGCTGAACAAATAGAAATAGATTTGCTTTAATCATTGTATGCTTTGTATCTTACATAGCATACATCATAGCATACAGTCAAATAAATATGCATCTGCAATGTGTACCTTTCCCCATTTGATTGCTTGATGCCAAGGTTCCTTACTAGGCCAAAGACAGGTGTTTCAAAGGCAATGCAACCCTAGTCTCATTTAGTACATCATGTGCCTTTATTTCTCAACAACAGATGCAGCTGCTCTCAAAGATAACAAATTGTAATTGGCAGCAGAGTGTGGAAATACCAGCTTTACCTTAACCCTCTACTCCAAATAAAATCAAATAACATAGTTCTCTCACCATCAAACTCAGTGGCCTATATAAATTCATCTAAAAGATGTAGACCGTTACATATACAAGAAGTTGTTTTAAAAATGTCCTTTCAAGTTTATATGTCAGCCTCAAACTGTGCATAGCACTTACTATGGCAGCAGGGATGCAGCACAATACATTTAAGGATATATCTTTGCCAACTCCAAGCATACTTCATTTTAACTTGTATTATTACCTGCAGTATCATAGGCAGCATGCCACTTGCTGGGGAGCCTGTGTGGGAGGATTGTTGGATGCTCCTGTCCAGCGTTTGGGCTTTCTGTAAGCAGCTGGTTAGCTATTATAAGAACACACAACTAGAGACTGATCCAGCAGCATATTTCTTCCAACCTTTATTCCATCCTTTAACATGATTCATTCTAACATAAAATATCCATAATAACCGCATTCTACTGAGTCATATTTCAGGAACATGAGGTTCCCAATAAATAGCAGTAGTTTCTAATAAATGCAGAAGTGCATGGGATTCAATCCAGATAAAACACTAGAACAAAATTTGTGGGCTGTTCTAGTAAAACAAAAAGTTGTATATTGAACTAAGGAGCAGTATTTCAGATCCAAAGGGTGGAAATGCTTAAGAATATGTTTATATAGCAGCTGTATCTTTGTCCAGGATCATGTAGCTGCCTTCTGAACTTACAGGGAAATTCTAAGAAAAAGATATGGTTGACTTAAGAAGTTTCCATCACTCATGCATGCTCTGAAGTACAAGTACAATACATCAATATAATCTTTCACAGCTAATAACCATCAAGGAGTGATGAAGTTTCGCATTGAATGGCCCTGGTCTAGTTTTCTGATGTCTTGACAAAAAAACCCTGTTCAGTTGCCTCTCAGTTATTGAGAAGTATGCCACAAGACAGTCACTCTGCCTCTAAAGAGTGCAGCCATAGTAGCTGGCAAAATGCCAGGTCACAGAAAACTAGACCACAGCCGTTCCACCTCAAAACTCATCATTACTTAACTTTGAAATATCTTTTCCTCTCCAAATATAAAGTAGCCTGTTAGGTTATAAACTAAAGTGTATGGTGACAGATTGAGGCATCATTATGTGTGAATCTCCAATTGTCCTGTGAGAGGAACAATTCTCTCACAGATCCCTAACCCAAACACTGACCTGCTCTTCCTCAGCAACTGACTTGAAAGACAGCTTAAAAAACAACACAGAACCAGTGAAACATAAAGGGAAGGGTCATGGGACACAGGCAAGATAATTAATATGACATTAATAGAGAACGCCAAGAGAAAGTCCTGGTTCATAGGAAGTGTCTACATTGCAGGCTTAAAATTGATTTAATGACCATTCCATCTCTCCAGAAGTAACGAGGGCAGGAAAAGCAGTGGAGTGGTAACCATTATTCTATCCAGTGCCATCAGGGAAGCAGCAGAGAAAACTGGCCAGCAGGATGCCTCAGAATATATCACCGAAGACTACACTGTCTACTATAGATAATAAGGTCATTGATAATATAAAGTACACACATCTCCTTTTCTATCAAGGCCAATAGCCACTTCGGCTCTCAACAGACACTAGGAATAATAATTCTGAAAGTACTAGAAAAGTCTAATAAAAGTCCTAAGGCTTCTCATCAAACTACAGCTCTTGGTTTGGAGAAAGCAAGTTTCTAGGTTCTATCATATCTCTTAAAATGGACACCTAACATCCAAAACGTCATCAAAAAAGTACAACAAAGAATGTTCTTTCTGTGCCAACTCAGAAAGCTCAAACTGCCCAAAGAGCTGCTGATTCAGCTCTTATGGAGTCTGTCATCTGCACCTCTATAACTGTCTGGTTTAGCTCTGCAACCAAACCAGACAGACACAGACTTCAATGGATAATTAGAACTGCAGAAAAACAATTACTACCAACCTACCTTCCATTGAGGACCTGTATACTGCATGAGTCAAAAAGAGGACTGTGAAAATATCTACAGACCCCTCACACCCTGGACATAAATTGTTTCAACTTCTACCCTCAAATGCTATAGGGCACTGCACACCAGAACAACTAGACACAAGGACAGTTTTTTCCCGAATGTCATCACTCTCTGCTAAACACTCCCACAACACTTGTCAAATTATCTAATAAGACTATATTACTATTATTATTTTCATCCTTCCTAGTACCTCTCTTTTCCCACTTATGACTATAACTGTGTTGCTTGTATCTTTACAATTTATATTGTTTGTTTATTTCCTAGTATGATTTGATTGCTTATTAGTAACCTATGACTATCACTAAGTGTTGAATCTTATGATTCTTGATTAATGTATTTTATTTTTCTTTAATGCATATTGAGAACATATGCACCAAAGACAAATTCCTTGTGTGTCCAATCACACTTGGCCAATAAAGAATTCTATTCTATTCTATTCCATTCCATATGATACAAAGCATAAACACAGACCACTGGTCATTCTCAAAACACTGCCTGATTCTTTGTTCAAAATGTAATCCAAGATTAGATATGCTTTGGCTGCCTGCTGATGCACAACAACCTGTTAAATCTGTTCCATTCTAATGATATGGAATCACAGAAGGAAATTATGCGCAACAGTACAGAAAAATTTAAGGAATGATTTTCTTCCTTTAATCCTTACAGTTCAACGTAACTATGTGTGTAGGTTCTTTTTTTTAAAAAGGAAATAAAAAGCATTATAACCTGTGTATAATGTGCATCATGTATGCCCAAATAGCTACCAGTATAGACATGTATAGCTAAGAATGATCTACCAGGCTCTGGGAAAGTTCACTTCTAATGATAAAAATCTGATCAAGGAGAGACCATTACCACCATAACGCTGTGTGCAATCTAAATACTGCTGAAGACGCAATGCTGGATTTAGGAAAGAAACTAGTTTGATCTTTTAAAATTATCCTTATGCCTTTTTGTGTTTATAAAGGGACAACAAAGAAGATCCAAGGCTTCCTGACAATTTGGAACCACTCAGCCTGATTGGCAATTTGCAGGGCTGTTTGCCATGTTGATCTCACTTTTCAAAAGTATTTAGAGAACCTTCTTCCTCAATATTTCCCAGCAGGAAATACTAGAACAGTAGTAAGAAGGCTCCTGTTGCTCTTCTTCTACCTATAAAAATGGATGGTTTGAAATAACAATGATCATTTTCTAAATAATTAAAATATGTACGTGATAGTGAAAATAGGTATGTGATAGTGAAAATACTTTGCTAAATATACTTTATCTAGAAGCAGGCAAAAAAGTTTAGTACTGAAAGAAAGTGGCTGTGAGGGCAAGAGGGGATCATATATCAACACTGCAAACCAATGAATGTCTAGTCAGAAGCAAATCCCATTAATCTGAATGGAACAGAAAGCTGAAGGGTAGCAATTTCTTGAAACCTTTTGACTGGATCCATTAATAACTAGATCCATTTCACCAATTACTAACTGGATCAATCTTTCTCACTACATCTGCTGACAGATACCTGGACCTTCCTAAACACACACATATCTGATGTGACAATTCCAAACTCAGTGGTGAACAAATGGACACAATAGCATTTTGAATTAGGTTTTCTAATCACTTAAAAAAATGTAGAGAGGGATGTCATCCCGAGTCTAGGTTGGCAATAAAGAAAGTTATTACAATGAAAACCTGCAAGATAGAGACTCACAGTAGCATTGTATCAGAGTCACCAGTCTAAGAAGGAGCAGCTGCTTTGGATTCAGCTTTTACCACACAAAAAAGACTGTTGCCTTCAAGAGAAAATTAAATAGCGCCCCTCCCAAGAAATATTTAAGCCAGTATTTCTTAACTAGGGGATGCTGGCTATCAAGAATTACAAACTTGGTCATTTTTTAAAATGATAGATCTTTGCTTCATTACCAAAATTTGAGAGTGGAGAAAGCAGTCTCATTCCTTATTCTGCTTGAAAGTAAAGTTCTGCTTCTTTCCTTACTCTGAACTGATTCAAAATTCAGCTATAAATCAAAGGTAGTGAGTACTGAACATAAAAGTTTCATGCAAACCTATATGCACAACCATATTAATATTTATGAAAAAGCGTAATACCACCAGGAAGCTAAAATGTATTACAATTAGCTAGAAATCACTGAGATATTTAACAACTGAAGTATCAGAATTGTGCATCTTAACATTTCAAGGAAATCTCATTTAAATGCATTAGAAGAACTCTAATGGATGGGTCCAAGGGTGTATTAAATCCAAAACCTTACTGATTCAAATTGCCAACCAAAAGCCTATATGAAACCTATCAAATAGCAAAGTTATACTACAAAACAAAGGGTGTTGAAAATCAACTTTGTATAAGTATATTGACCACTAGGGGCAATAGATATTGAGAAAATTACACATTTATTAAACTTTTCCTGATCTATACTTTGCATATCTCTCCCTAACATGCCTCTGATTGATTAAGTTTTATCAATTCAACCTCCTTCAGGTTTTTTCTTTTTTTCTTGTGTGTGTTATGCAGTTCAGATATTTATTTTCTCTCTCTTCATAAGGAGTTTAATACAGGATCTTGGCTGTGAATAGATTTAAATAATATAGGCTTTCCTAACACTATGTACTTTCTTAAACAACATATTTATTTTACTCTTATATACACCAGCTTGAATTTTGTAAATAAAATTTATATATCTAACTTTAGTGTTTCTCTCTCCATACATTTCTTTCTACTGCATAAATCTATCTGCTATCCAACAAATGGGTTTTCCTTTGAATCTGCTTATCGATACACCCGACTTTGTGAAGCTTTTGGAAAACTTCCACAAATAATTCCTTTTTTGTCCCTTCTTCCTCCTCTTCCCATCTCTCATTCACTTATTTTGCTTCATTTGTTTCAAACCATATTGGCAGGCATTTGCCTTCTGCTTATTCTTTCTAAACTTAATAATGCATTCAGTAGTTTATTATTTGTGGATGGCTGTTATCCATTATGGCTTTTTTGTGTGTGGTTCCCTAATATTTTTGTATATTCAGGGCAGAAGCATCCTATCCCAGAATGCATTTATTGCTTTAATTCAAAGAATCTCCAGATGCTGCAAGGAGGCAGTGGCTTGATTATTTTATTATTATTAAAAATTGAATATTATCTGGATTTAATTTATACTCTATACATATTGTTTTCATATAGTTGTTTCATGGATAATTTGTTATACTTCCCCATCCTCCACCTTTTCTAGCATTTAAAGGAAAATGTTTTGTTTTTTAAACATTCAAAAACATTGAAATGTCATTAGCAAGCTGGATGGAGTGCTTAACTCTGCTCCACATTACAGATACAATTAAACTACTAGTCTCAGAAGCCAAAGTCAACATGGCTATTAGTGGAGAATGCCTGAAGATGTAGTTCAGCAAAGAGAATCACAGATGACCCAACTTTAGTGTAAAAAAATATATCAGATACACACGTGCCATTCATCTGAATGAGAGTCAGCTTGGTCTAATGGTTAAGGCACTAGGCTAAAAACAGAAACAGGGAGACTGTGAGTTCTAATCCTGCTGTATTCATGAAAGCCAGCTGGGTGATCCTGGTTACACTCTGTCAGCTCAACTCATCTCACTGGGTTCTTGTGGGTAAAACAGGAAGGAAAATATTTGCTATGTTTGCCACCTTGTGTTATTCAACAGTAAAGGCAAGATATAAATAAATAACATTGTCCATCATTCAGTTAAGGAACAAGTAGATAATGTACGTTCATACAAATACTGAACTGCAACCTCCATCTTTATTTTGATCATTTTCTTCTACTGTTGCTGGCTACAGTAATACAAAATGACAACCTTTGCAGGGCCAGGCATTGCCCTTAGTGTTAGGGCCTTAAGATCTTACATTCAGACAAAAAACCAGGTTAAAAGGACCTTCCTTCGTCTCTCCTACACAGGTAATATGCAGATTCAGAATCACACACAGATTACAAGTGTTGAAGCAGGCAGGGAGATGTTAAACCATTCCTCCCTTGTTGCTGTCTAGAAAAGACTAGGGCAGAGGTCTCCAAATTTGGCAACTTTAAGGCTGGTGGAGAATTCTGGGAGTTGAAGTCCACAAACCTTAAAGTTGCCAAGTTTGGGGACCCCTGGACTAGGGCCTTTGAAGAGACTTGCCTTTTGCCTTTGCCATCCCAGCTTGCAGTACACACATCAGAAGTTTGTTGCATTGTTTTTTAAAGGTGTATATTAAGTATATGTCATGTAGTTTTTAGAAGCTCTTTGAATCCCAAGATCCCCGTATATCTGTCAAGGGCCAGGGGAATCAGGAGATCAAATGAGTATAAAGATTTATTGCAAGCTTAAACTCTCTACCAGAATCTGAACCAGTAATGATCCAAGCAAACTGGTAGTAGAAAAGAGTCACAGGAATTCAGGGGGTGGGGTGGGGGGCTTAGATCTCTTGTCAGCATGAAGGAACTCACGACTGATGGTGTGTTTGACCCCCTTCCTCGAGCTCAGCCTGGTCATTACCAACAATATCAGGATTCCTCAAGATCCCTGTAAATTGTGATTTCTCAACTTTGGTCACTTGAAGACAGGTCTTCAATTGACCAAGGTTGAGAAACCCTGCTTTATATTATTAAAAGTTGCTCCAGGAGGGCTACCTAGGATAAACGTATACAGATAAACAATGAAGCCACAAAAACTGCTTGTTCCTAAAACAAAATATGAATTCAATGGCTTTTTAATTGTGGAACACTAATAATATAGTATTGGAACTGGCTGTGTGCATCAGAGTGCAAATAGTCAGGGATGTAGGGAAGAATGCTCCCCCTCAGCATGTTTAGGAATTCCGAAGGACAAACTGTAAGAACAGAGTTAAAGTGACCTAACTACTATCACAAAACGATTGGACATTGTTCTGTTATGCACATCTCAGCGTTTTTGTTTTTTTTTTAATTTAAGGGAAGCTTTTTTTCCCCCCACCACCAAGATTAAAAGAAATTGTCTCCATTTTTCCTCCACTGTGGGCTTCTGGATAGTGTTAAAAACCAGCAATTTCCCTCAGTACCTTCTGTTCTCTCCTCCCTGCCACGTTTCCTTCTTATACTTCCCCGGCCTTTCTGTTTGCTTCTCTGTTCTCAGTTTCTTTTGCCAAGTTGTGGGAAGCACACCAAATTTGGCACCAGCGCATTCTCAGACTCCCTAATCTAAACAAATGGAAACAATTTGTCCACTCCGGAGCCTCGTGTACAGCGTTATCCAGCTTTTCCTCCAATAACTTGAAAGGGCTACAGTAAACTTGCTGACCTTGCAATTCTTCTCTCAGTGAAAAGCAAAACTGGTTTTCTTTGATCTTTCCTTCCCCAATATTTAACCAGGAGTGGGGGGCTTCTCCTTTCTTAGAAGCCCCTCTCCCCAGTTTCTATTTAAAGTCTGATTGTCAGCCAATCCATTTTTTTCTCACCTTCTTTAATTGCCAGAACGAAAGAGAACAAAGCCAAAATAAATGATTATTTATTTTATTTAATTTTATTTAAATGATTGTGACATCGAACATGCAAACAAGCTAAATACGCTACTAACATGGGCATGCCCACATGCTTTTATCTTTCTTGGTGACTTCAATCTACCTCATATTAACTGGACCCTCAACAAATGTACAGCTGAATTCACACATGCAACCTTCTACAATGCAGTAACAAATCTGGGACTAGAACAACTAGGAACCAACAACACTAGACTTAACAACTGCCTCAATCTCATCTTCTGCAATAGTTTGAATTCAATTTACAGAATACAAATTAAAGAACCCTTTTCCAACAGTGAGCAACATGATTGACTTTTGTCTCAATATACGTCCACACAAAAATCATCACAGTGACGGAATCCCCAATTATAACTTCAAAAAAGGCAACTATGATCTTATAAACAACGATCTCTCATCCCTTGATTGGCAATTTCTATTCACTGGATGCAATACTGTAGAAGACCATTACAACATATTTTTACTTGAAGTCAAAAGAGTCATCAAACTATATGTACCAATAACAATTCCCAAAACCAGAAAAAAAATTGCCCAAAACAATAAGGAAGCTTCAATCCAAGAAGAAATCACTTTGGCGGAAAAACAAATCTGGTCACGTTGCCAACTTCAAAAGCCGATACAAAAATTTATGCCCCCAGATAAAGACTGAATGCACCAATTATCACATTAAACAAGAAGAAAACCTTCTACACACCAATTCCTTCCACGCTTTTACAATTTCGTAAACAACAAACTAAAAGACTCAAGGTCCATCCCACCCATGAAAGGACCTAATGGTAAAGACTGCAACAACGACACTATTAAAGCCAACCTCTTTAACACATTCTTTGGCTTAGTATTTGTAAACAGCAATGGATCATGCCCAGTATTTCCTAGTCGAACCACAGACAACTACAAAGATCTAATACATATCGATTTTACAGAAGACAATGTTGAAAAAGTACTATGCAATCTAAAACCATCTCTATTGGATGGGATGGAATATGTGCCTACTTCTTAAAAAAGCTATCCACTGCCATAGCCGAACCTCTAAGCATAATCTTTGAAAAATCTTTCAGGACCAGCTCCTTGCCAAAACTATGGTCACAAGCCACGGTCATCCCCATCTTCAAAAAGGGAGACCCCAGCCTAGTTGCAAATTACAGACCAATCTCTTTATGCTGCATCACCTGTAAAGTCATGGAATCAATTATTAACCAATCCATCATCTTCCACTTAGAAACAAACAACCTACTCTCTAATAAACAATTTGGTTTCAGGAAAAAAACTATCATGTAATCTGCAACTCTTACACTGCAAAAATATATGGGCTACACAACTTAATCAGGGCAAAGCAATAGACACAATCTACATAGACTTCTGTAAAGCCTTTGATTCAGTGGTACACGACAAACTACTCCTAAAACTAAAATCTTATGGTATCTCTGGACACCTGCATAACTGGATAGAAGCATGACTGTCAAACAGACAACAAATGGTCAAAATTGGGAGTGTCCTATCAAATTCTGTACCTGTCAACAGTGGTGTCCCCCAAGACAGTGTTCTAGGACCAACTCTTTTCATACTCTACATAAATGACCTCTGTGATCATATTAAGAGCAACTGCATTCTCTTCACTGATGATGTAAAGCTATTCAACACCACAGACAATACTGCTACTCTTCAAAAAGACCTTGACTATGTATCAGAATGGTCAAACAAATGGCAACTTCAAATCTCAACAAATAAATGCTCTGTCTTACATATTGGCAAAAAAAAATCAGAAAATAAAATACAGGCTGAATAGTCAAGACCTTGTTGATGATCCAAACTCTGTCAAGAATCTTGGAGTACTCATCTCTAATGACCTAAGCGCTAGATCCCACTGTAACTACATAGCCAAAAAGGCATTAAGAGTTGTTAACCTTATCTTATGTAGCTTTTTCTCTGGTAATATTACACTACTAATTAGAGCATACAAAACATTTGCTAGACCAATACTCGAATACAGCTCATTAGTCTGGAACCCGCATTACGTATCTGATATTAACACAGTTGAGAAAGTCCAGAAATATTTCACAAGAAGAGTTCTCCACTCCTCTATTCATTGCAGAATACCTTATGCCACCAGACTCGAAATTCTAGACCTAGAAAACCTAGAACTATGCTGCCTTCAGTCCGATCTAAGTATAGTATATAAAATCATACGTTGCAATGTCCTACCTGTCAATGAATACTTCAGCTTCAACCATAACACAAGAGCAAACAATAGATACAAACTCAAGATTAATCGCACCAAACTTGATTGCAGGAAATACAACTTCAGCAACAGAGTGGTCAATGTCTGGAATACTCTACCTGACTCTGTGGTTTCTTCCCCAAAACCCAAAAACTTTAACCTTAGACTGTGTACTATTGACCTCACCCCTTTCCTAAGAGGTCTGTAGGAGGCATTCATAAGCGCACCAACGTGCCTACCATCCCTGTCCTATTGTTTCTTTTATTTTTTTATTTTTCTTATATGTATCCATGTATTCATAATTATGTTTTTATTTATACCTATTATCTTGTAAGCAATTGAAAAAAATAAATAAATAAAAATAAATAAATAAAAAATAAAAGTCAATCCACTATTCCCTGCAGCTGGCAAGAGATGCTGTACATCTGGAGCAGAGGTCTCCAAACTTGGCAACATTAAGACTAGTGGACTTCAACTCCCAGAATTCTCCAGCAGTTCTCCAGCATAACTGGCTGGAGAATTCAGGGAGTTGAAATCCACAAGTCTTAACATTGCCAAATTTGGGGACCCCTGATCTAGAGGCAGCCTAGCAAATGCGCTGCTTTCAAGTCAAGGGGTAGAACCAGCCAAGTTATATTTTGTTATCTGAATCTGATATAAAAACAAAGTGTCCTATCCCATGCAGCAAATATATTGAATGACTAACACTGTCTTTGAAAAGTTGTTATGTGTGCCAGATTCCTATATTTCTATACTTATCTTCTACTTACTGGGATTCTATGGGTTCCTCTGAAACCACTGTATGTCCCTTGGTATTTCAACCACCAACAGAAAGCCAGATACACCAGAGCCAAGTTCACATTTTTGCTTATTCTACATTATAATGGGAGTTATAATGGAGTTAGGATTGGAGGGGAGGAATACTCAAGTTGGTGTACATTGGAAGCTTATAGGTGGTCCTCCATTTTTTTACCATAATGGAGCATGCCCATTACACTCATAAGTCACGATGGTCATAAAGCAGGTCGTGTTTGTGATCCAATGTTATGACCATTTTTGCAGTGGTCATTAAGTGAATCCCTTGTTCTTTGTGGGAAGTTGCCAAAACTTGGAAGTAAATGCTGGGTTTTGGCAAAAATGACATAAACCATGGTCACTGCAAATAGCCATAAATAGCTGACAACTATATGTATTTACTTCCCTTCCGTGATTGGTCTGCTTACAGAAAACCAGGGCAGTAAAAGAGCATCAAACAATAAAGATGGGAACAAGGAATATTTATATGGCTTCAGCAGCCAAGAATGCTCTCATTAAAATACATACATACATACATACATACATACATACATACATACACACACACACACACACACACACACACAGCTCAAAAAAATAAAGGGAACACAAAAATAAGACATCCTAGATCTGAATGAATGAAATATTCTTATTAAATACTTTGTTCATTACATAGTTGAATGTGCTGACAACAAAATCACACAAAAATTATCAGTGGAAATCAAATTTAACAACCCATGGAGGTCTGGATTTGGACTTACACTCAAAATGAAAGTGGAAAAAACACTACAGGCTGATCCAACTTTGATGTAATGTCCTTAAAACAAGTCAAAATGAGGCTCAGTAGTGTGTGTGGCCTCCATGTGCCTGTATGACCTCCCTACAATGCTTGGGCATGCTCCTGATGAGGTGGCGGATGGTCTCCTGAGGGATCTCATCCCACACCTGGACTAAAGCTTCCCCCAACTCCTGGACAGTCTGTGGTGCAGACTTGGTGGATGGAGCGAGACATAATGTCCCAGATGTGCTCAATTGGATTCAGGTCTGGGGAACAGGTGGGCCAGTCCATAGCATCAATGCCTTTGTCTTGCAGGAACCGCTGACACACTCCAGCCACATGAGGTCTAGCGTTGTCTTGCATTAGGAAGAACCCAGGGCCAACCGCACCAGCATATGGTCTCACAAGGGGTCTGAGGAGCTCATCTCGGTATCTAATGGCAGTCAGGCTACCTCTGGTGAGCACATGGAAGGCTGTGTGGCCCCCTAAAGAAATGCCACCCCACACCATTACTGACCCACTGCCAAACCGGTCATGCTGGAGGATGTTTTTTTCTTCTCCCGCTAGTTGTGTAGCTTACTGAAGGTGAATTTAAACCATAGAATAGCTGAACTTTGCCAGCTGCGGATGGTAGTTCTGCCACCAAATTACAAATTGTCCAAAGCTTCAGATGACAAATTGTTTTTCATGGGGGATTTTTTTTTTCCTTTTCGGGGTAGCAGCACATTTTATCTACTCCTATCTCATTTTGCCTACTCCTTAGGTGGCTTATGGATGTTGCCAATTATATAGCATCTCTTGCTAGCACTACCATGGCCTTGGGCTGCCAGGATAAGGACTTTTCTGCCAGGATAAGGACTAATAGGTAACATTATAGCAGGACTGATTAGCTGTGCCTATTGGGAAGGATATTTTGGTTTTATAGGGGAGGTGTATATCTTTTTTCTTAACTAAGCCTACTTCAAACTGTACAATACAACTCTCACGTGGCTCTCTCTGCTCAGATTGCTTGAATTTCAGCATCTGTGACTACAAGAGTTTTGGGTACATGAATAAATGGTTATCCTTTTCCTCACCTTCTGTCCACAAATGCGTCTGGATACCCCTCCCATCATCTCCAAACATCATCCATGTGGTTAAGGATTGGAAAAGTTAGGGGTCCTTAGTGCTCACGGAGCTTGCTTTCTTGCATGTTTCATTAACCAAACTAGGTATCATCATCCTCATCTGATGTTCGTTTGGGCAACAAAGTATCTGCAAGAAAACAACCAAGCTCAGAGAGCACCAAGGATCCTTCATTTCAACCTTGACATACTAATATCCTTTATTGTTTAGAAAAGTTGTCTAGAATATCGGGTCGCAACAGACACCTCAATCTAGGTTTTTTTCCTGCCCCCCTGCTAATAATTTGCTAGTTGCTAATAATTGCCAATAACCATTTGCTCCGCAGCTGCAATCCTGTTCCCCGCTACCTGGGGCTAACTTCCAGTTAACTACGGAGAAGCAAGCCATTCTCCTTCATGGACTAAGAGCTCTTGGTAGCGCCTCTTATTCGGGTTCCGGCCGTCCCAAAAGAGAGTGAGGGGCCGGCGCTGAGTAAGCGCAGATGGGCCAGGCCGGGAGAAAGAGCGGGGCGGGGGGGGGGGGGAACGGCTCCTATCGCCGAGGAAAGAGTTAACGGCGCTCGAAACCTAACACCCTGCGGAGCCCAAAGAGGGGAGAAAAGGGAAGGGAGCGTGAAGGGATAGAGTCTCTTCGGCGGGATCGGTGGTTGGAGGCGCCTGTGTGCCAGCAAGAAGCTGTGAAAGAAACCCCAGGCAGGCTTCGCGAGCAGGAGGGACTGAGCAGCGAGCGGAGGAGCAGAAAACGGCTTGCTCTAAGGACCTGCGGCGACGTGCATCTCCACTGGGGTGAGCCTCCCGGGTTGTTGCACTGAGGGAGTTAGGGGACCCGCGGGCGCCCGACCTCACGGCAGATGGCAACCCTCTTCCGCTTCATCTTCCTCCCTCCCGAGTTTGCATACTCCCTAGTAATCAAATGCCAGCGATCAAACGCCACCCGGCTTCGGCGTCCCTCCTGCCCTCCCCTGTCGCGGCTTTTTTAACTCCGCCAAATACCCCCTCCGCTCAGCTCGGCTTTCCGGAGCGCTCGCCGACTTTTCCCAGAGTGAAAACGGAAAGCAACGCTTCAGTGTCTTGGAAGGTCGCCTTCTTAAAAGGGACGGTTTAGGTGAATAATACCGGTAGTTATTTCCAGCATCCCTACACAAGCACGAATAACAACGCCGCGATGTATACTAAAGCAGATTGATCCACTGGCGTTTGATTTGGGTTACTGTTGTAGATGTCGTACGTGGGGTTCTCCTCAGTCACATCCTCGGGATGCAGAGGGTGTGTGGAGGGTGTGTGTGTGGAAAGGCTTGGACAGTGGCCCAGAATGAAAGCATAAAGTTTGAGAGTTCCAAAAGTGCCGCGTTTCTCAACTTCAGTGAGGTTGAGAGGAGTGAACTTCAAACTGCCAAAATTCCCCAGGAGGGGGGATTCTGGGAATTGGAGTCCTCCTATCTTAAAGCCTGCTGGCTGGGGAATTCCAGGAATTGGAATTCGTGCATCTTAAAGCATGCTAGGGAAATTTGGATGTTGGTCTACACATTTTTTAAAAAAGTTGCTGAGGTTCAGAAATACTGCAGTAGACTATAAAGAGGCATAACCGTGGGAATGATATCGGGAAGGGCGACTATGGCCAATAGATAAAGATACACAAAAATAACAGTAAAGTCTTGTGAAGATTAGTAGGCCAGGAGTTCCTGCAGAATATAGCAGGCATCCTAATTGTGAGTAGTGGAATAGTGACCAAAGTTAGATTCCAACCGCCAGAGCAGTGAGGAAAGTGGGCCCATGCCTTATCTCTACTTTTGCAGCAACATACTCCCTAGGCAGCATTCAAAACCATCTCCCCTATGCAGATTGCAACGCATAGGGGAGGTAGGAGGCAGAAGTGGTATTCAGCAGATTCTGACCAGTTCTGGAGATCCAGTAGCAGACATTTTGAGTAGTTCAGAGAACAGGCAAATACCACCCCTGACTGGATATTTTACAGTGTCCTTCCCCTGACATACCCACCAAACCACGCCCACAGAACTGGTAGTAAAAGAAAAATGAATCCCACCACTTGTAGGAAGTATTAGCTGTTGCAAAAGAGAAAATCAAATACTTTGATATCAAAATGCCTCAGCCCAACACCAGCAGCGGGCTGTACAAGATTAAGATCCCAGTATGGAGAAATATCAATAGCATTTACACTTACATACAGCTTCATAGTGGTTTACAGCCCTCTCTAAGCGGTTTACAGAGTCAGCAAATTACAGACCCCCAACAATCTGTGTCCTCATTTTACTGACCTCAGAAGGAAGGAAGGCTGAGTCAATCTTGAGCCAGTGAGGATTGAACTCCTGGCAGTGGGCAGAGTCAACCTGCAATACTGCATTCTAACTACTGCACCACCATGGCTTCTAAATGCTCCCAAACAGTAAGTGACTCAGCCAAATGCCACAAGATAGTCACATGGATAAACCCTATTTGAAAAATTATAATAAACTGCACCCTTTAGTAGGTAAGCAAATGACCACATAGATAACCTGAGGAGAAATCACTCCAAATAAGTTTTTGCTCTACTTTTAACATTTATAACTTAAATTTATCATAATGTCAATTTAAAGAATGACAGCGTTGTTTAGCTCTACTTTTAACATTTATAACTTAAATTTATCATAATGTCAATTTAAAGAATGACATTGATTTAAAGAGAGGGAATGTTGTTGTTTAAGGACATTGGGACAACTATTTTCCCATCATCTCTTCACCAGTAATCAATATTTTAGTAACTTCCTATTCAGCTGTTTCATTCTAGGAGTTCCTTCCAAGGACAATTACTTTCACAAAAGTACTAAAAAAATACATAGCAGGGCTTAAGTCATCAAAGTGAAGAGATTGAAATCTTGGCTTTAATTAAAGTACAGGTTAAAGTGAGGGTAAAGGACAGTGAAACTAGTTAATTATTTAAGGACAGCCTTAATTAAAAACTGTTCATGGGAACTAGGGGGCAGCAGCACCAAGGTGATCTTGGCTGATCTTAGATGAACTCTAGGTTGTAGACTACCCTGGGCAAACCAAAAGGAATAAAACAACAATCCAATCCAAACCTTGAAGAAGGTTGTTGCAATCTGCTTTCGTACTATCAAAAAAACTATACTGAAATGACCATGTGTGTTACTAGGAATTGAGCTCAATTCAGCGATTGCTTACTTTGAAAAACTAAAAGCTAAAAATCCTGACTGCTCATTTTATGGATTTCTGTAGCTAAACTATTTACAGACAGTCAGTTGTAAGTCAAAACAATATATTATTTTCTTCTGTTCAATTGCATCCAATTTTTGGAGACTGCCTCAACAAGCTAGATGTTGGCAAGGGAAATCAGGAGGCTTTGCAGAAATAATAGAAAGGGATTTTTACAGTACTGGATCTTTGGTGTAAATGCTAGTACCAATGTAGTTTTTTTTTATCTTACATTTCTATTTCCATTCAGAGATACTCTACATGGAAGATGATACACCCATCCTATCGGGCTCAGTTTTACAGTCAGTTTCACTTCCTATAAGAAATAATTTGTTTATAGATCACCTTGTGATCTGTATTGTACAACTGAGAAATGAACATTTTCCCTTCCATCACAGCATCAATTAATAATTTGTACAGAATGGAGGGAGAAAATATCTGTACGAAAGGAATTTATTTGCTCTTGGTTTCCCCCCAAACTAAGTTCCAGGATCAATACATTTATTAAAGTACAGGTAGTCCTTGACTTATGACCACCATTGGGAGCAGAATTTTGATCACTAAGAAATGAGGTTGTTAAGCAAATTATTGCACGACTGGATCCAATTCTACTATCATTTTAACTGTGGTCATTAAGCAAATCACATGGCTGTTAAGTGAATCATATGATTGATAAGTAAATCTGGCTTCCCACTGGTTAGAAGCCAGCAAGGAAGATCACAAATTGCAATGATGTGACCATTTTAAATATAGCAATAATTTTAAATGTGAATTGGTTGCCAATCACCCAGATTGTAATCATGTACCCAAGGGGATGGTGCAATGGTCATAATTTTGAGGACAGGTCATAAGTCACCTTTTCTGGGACCAATGTAACTTTGAACTACCATTAAATGAGTGGCTGTAAATTGAGGATTACCTATACTTCATTTTGAACTCATAGATCAAGGGTCTTTAAACTTGGCATGTTTAAGACTTGTGGACTTCACCTTCCAGAAATCCTAAGCTAACAATGACTGGAGGAGGAATTCTGGGAGTTGTAGTCCACAAGTCTTAAAGCTGTCAAGTTTGAAGACTCCTGTCATAGATACTTTGAGTGTTGTCCTAAGGGAGCATTATTAGTGGTTGGATGATAAGAACATCAAAAGGTGCTTTTTCAAAAGGCTGGATATTGTTTTTTTCAAACAACTGGACATTGGTTTTTGCTTGAGGAAGACATTTTGCTTCTCATCTAAGAAGCTTCTTCAGTTCTGAATAGAGTCAAAACTGAAGAAGCTTCTTGGATGAGAAGCAAAATGTCTTCCTCAAGGAAAAAAACAAAGTTCAGTTGCCTTCTGAAAAAGCACCTTTGAGACAATCATGACTGTGATATGACTCAGAATCTCCACAGGTAATTAAAGGGAAATGAAATATAAAGAGTTCAGTCAGGACATGTTACTTATAGAGATACTAGCCATTCATAGAATAGTTGTTTGGTGTGCCACAAAACATTTTCCCACTGATTGGCATAGTGCAGTGGGATAATGACTTTCTCATGTGTTAAACAAAGATAAATATCAGAACTAATGGCTTTTAAGTCAGCTTTTTGGGAATGAAGTTGGTCACTGTAAAACTTCAATGTAGTGATGGGATTCAAAAACTTTTACTACCAATTCTGTGGGCGTGGCTTGGGTGTGATATGGCTTGGTGGGTGTGGCTTGGTGGGCATGGTAGGGGAAGGATACTGTAAAATCTTCATTCCCTCCCCACTCCAGGGAAAGGTTACTGCAAAATCCTCATTCCCTCTCCACCCCACTAACCTGCTTTCCAGCTCCATTGTCCTGTGCAGGGCAACAAAAGAAGACCCAGCCGATCAGCTGGGACTAGGGAGGCAGTGAATAGATGGGAGTGGAGCCAGTCAGAGGTGGTATTTGCTGGTTCTCCAAACTACTCAAAATTTCCGCTACCGGTTCTCCAGAACTAGTCAGAACCTGCTGAATACCACCTCTGCTTCAATGGCAAGGGGATTCTCTGCCTGCTTGCTTGCTTTCCTTATTATTTCTGAACAGTTCTCATAGAAAAAGCGGCTCCATTCTGGTGTCCTGTCCTTTTCACTATTTTTTTTTTTTTTTTTTTTTGCAGTTCACAATGAAAGCCTTCCAACTCAGCATGCCCCTGGCTTTTCTTGTGCTCCCATTCTTTGTGCTTGGGGCTCCCAGTGAGGAGCTTGGCCGGCAAGAAGTCCCTACCAGCTTGAGTGGTTGCAAGAGATGTTGTGATTCTCTAGATGTCCCTGGGACCTCCGAAGGTGGAGACAGACCTCAAGCGTTGCCATTCGTAATGCCAGAAGTTCGTCCATATATCAACATCACAATTCTGAAAGGTAAGCAATTATCATCTGTTTCTGACTCATGCTACCTTCTCATTGTTTTCCTCCTCATTTCACTTCTTCACCTAAATCAAATTGGAAACTTCCCTGGCAGAGTCTTGTGATTTGTTTATTTGCCTTAGTCAGTCATCATGTATACACGTGCATCCTGTTTCCCAAGCCAATAACTGTCAACCACCGTGGAAATGTTTATTTAGTGAAAGAATAATTGCCCACATTAAACCTTTAGTTGTATATCCCTCAGCTGTACTGGCCAAACATGTTGGGAAATAAGTTCAAAACCTCTGGAATGACAAGTTGGAAAATTTTGCTATAAACTCTCATTTGGTTAAAAAGTCTACAGTTAACATAGGTAGGACCAAAACATGCCGTTTCTTCAGGCAAAATTAAAGCACATTTAATAAAGATAAAACAGAGGCCTGCTAGAGAAAGTGTAGCCTGTATGTTTTACTTAGATACAGGTTAAACTTCTCCATCTGGGTCATTCAAGCATCTCCTCAGGGCAAGATCTGTTACCACATGTTCTATCATATCCTGCATCATACACATACACCCCTCTATGTTCCACCTCCCTTTCTGGAATTTTATAGTATCCTTTAATTATGGTTGCTAGAGATGCTACATATGCATGAAAATACATTGTATGGAAGGATTTTGGAACCACCCACAAGCAATGGTTGTCTTCCACAGCTTCTCCCTTTTTCCCCCTCTCTTTTCCACAGGAGAAAAAGGAGATCAAGGAGAGTCTGGAGTTCCTGGGAAATGGGGCAAAGAGGGACCCCCTGGTGATCAGGGACCCCAGGGTCCAAAGGGCAGCAAGGGACAAATGGGGGCACCTGGAGATCCCTGCAAGCACCAGTATGCAGCTTTCTCAGTGGGCAGGAAGAAGGCTCTTCACAGTAATGAAGGCTACCAGGCTTTGATCTTTGACACTGTCTTTGTGAACCTCTATAGCCACTTTGATATGTTTAAGGGTAAGTTCTACTGCTACGTGGCAGGCCTGTATTTTTTCAGTCTCAATGTCCACACCTGGAATTTCAAGGAGACCTACATGCACGTCATGCGGAATGACCAAGAGGAAGTCATTCTCTATGCTCAGCCCAGTGACCGCAGCATCATGCAAAGCCAGAGTTTGATGCTGGAGCTGCGGGAGAACGATGAGGTTTGGGTGCGCCTCTACAAGCGACAGCGTGACAATGCCATCTACAGTGACGATGTGGATGTCTACATCACTTTCAGTGGTTATTTGATCAAGCCCAGTCTTGAATAGTTGTTTCCATCCAAAGCACAAATTCAACCTCTAAACATCCTCTTGATTTCCTGTGAACGTCTGCAAATAGTACAGAATATGACCAACAGATCTGAAAACAGAGAGAGAGCACTGAAGAAAACTTTTTTTTTTCTTTTGAAAATGCCAACTGAAAAAAAAATATTCATGGATCAAAAAACATTCCAGAAAAGTCTTGCTGGTTTATGTGTCCTTCTCAACACTAGATCTGATTGTAAGGTATGGACTGGAAATCCTAAGCAGCCTCATAAAATCTCTGCTAACTCAGAATCATTTTGTAAACATCTTTGTTTGGACATAACACTTCCTAAGCAGAATGTTCTAATTTAGATTGTTTACATGAAGTAAACTCTTTGAGGTATCTCAAGTGAGATAAGCTACCATATCTTATCTACAAATCTACAAACCAAATGTAGATCAACCAAAATATGTTATTTTGGCATTTCAAGTGCCTGACAGCCCTCTTCTTTTTGCTAAGAATTCCTGGTGGGAAGCCTTGTATGACTGATAGTTGCCATCACCTTCACAAAATTTACATTTGTAAATGTTCTATAGGGTTAGTAAATGTAATTCTACATCTGTGTAATGGACATGTGCATTTGTGCATCAGTGCAATGGACATGTAATACACTGTATAACACTGCAGGGATCTTTTCCATCACTATGTTAAACATATGCAGGATTAGGATTTAACCCAGGGTGGCAAAAGAGTAGAAATAATGCTTCCAACTTATCCCCCAAATCAGAATTGATGATAGAATTAGTGATTGGGGCTGGGTCAAAGAGGTAAATTCTTTGAAGGATGTCTACATAGCACCTGGCAGTAACTTCTGAAAGCTAAGAGATCTGTTTCAGAGATCATGCTGCAACTGTGCAATACTAGGAAAAGATATAGCTGTTTTAAGATATTTCCAACATGTGTTATATGATGCTGCGAGGAATCTTTACCCTTCAAATCTAAGACACTATGCAGCCACTACTGGTTAGCTGGGTAAACAATTAATTGTAAGGGCAAAGGATCCCAAAGAATTATAAGCAAAAGAAAGATACAAGTTGCTTGCATATCAGCTTCTCTCGCTGAGGGCAGCAAGTGCCATTTTTACATATGAAGAATTCTTTTGTTAAAGCTACAAAAGAAATAGGCTACTTCTAGGATGGAAAAAAACATGAAGGAAAGAAGGTTTCTTGAAGGAACTTTTACATTTTGATTCCACATGTGAGCCTTGCCATAAAATATGGCAAAGTGCATACTCATTCAAGATGCAGCATACCTCTTCCAGGAAAAATCATTTTATTTTCTCTCTTTCTTAGTTTTCCATTCCCCTGCTCTCCCAAGAGTCACTGTCAAATAAGTGCAAAATATGCTGTTTGGAGAATGGAACATTTGGAAGAACCATCCATGCAGTAATTCAGAGGGTGGCCTGAAACTTAGCCTTCCAAGTGGAAGTGTCCATCCAGATTTTTTTTTTCTCCATCACAGCAGGATAAATCACAGTTGTTCAAGAGGATATAAAGGCACATTTCTTTTCCTAACAATCCCAATTTCCACTCTGCAATTAAGTATAAGTTAGATGACCCCCCCCCCCCTCTTTTATTTCCCAAAGCACTGCTTATCTGTTAAATGGGAATTATAATGCTGACCTACTTTGGAGAGTTGTGGTCAGGATATTATCAATCATCTTCTATCAATATGGTACCTTGCAGATAAGGCAAGATTACAACCTCCAATGTATCTGTTGCAGTCCAACATACCTGGAGATGCCAGTTTGGGGAATATTGCTTTAAGTAAAGCACTGAGCATTTCCTAAATGTGACTTAGATGCTAAAGAATTTCTATTACAATGCACTGTATGTTAACAATATTTTTTTGTGTATAGATGGGGAACATACACAGACCCAGCTATATACATTTGCTGCCTATTCCACTCACAGGTAACCAAGTAATTGCAAACCAAGAGGCTTCTCAGTTTATTTTTTAAAGGAAATGGACAGGACATGCATTTTTATTTTGACCCAGTGGGTAACCTTGTAAGGCAGGCTATGGGAAGTATCAAGATGCCTGTTTTTGTAATACAGGGAAAGCTGTAGCTGATTGCATAACAATCTGAATTCCTTCTCTCTGCAAAGTAGTACTTTAAAAACCAGCTGTTGGCTATATGCAACACATGGCGTCCCTGTGTCTCCAGAGGGAACAACCAGAATTTCTAGAACTGAATTGCTTCCAGATGTGAGAACTGAACTCTTTGAGCCTTTGCCTCCATTCCTGTCTCAGCAGAAGTGCTTCTATGCGAAGCAGTGTCTAATGTTACAAGGACAAAGTTTGTGTATAGTTGATATGAGGCTATAGGCCTACTTTTTGGTGCTATATAAAACCTTTATAATTCTGGGTGCTAAAGAGGCCTTTTTGATGCAATATTTGAAAAATATTTTTAATTTGCTGGGAGATACATTGGGGATAACATAAACAAGAAGGCCTATGGAATTTATGGTGCTTTGTGGAAATAAACAATGGTTTGTGTGTATATATGTGTGTATCTTTTAAATATTAAAACTTTTTGATTGCACTTTGAGTTGTCCTTTTCTTTATGGGGCTTTTTTTTCCTAAGACAAAGATTTTCTATTACAAAATTTTAGCATCCTTGGGAAGAGTACAAATATCACTTTTGGTGGAAATATTTCTAAAATATAGGAAAACCAGCATGCAGAATGATGAGAGAAAGCCATTTTACACACACTGTGAAAGGAGTGTTTAAGGCATGAGGAAAATGAGAATAATAAACAATTTACATTTGTTGTCAAACACCCCAGGGAACCTCTTTTAATGCATTGGCCTACCTTGCAGGAACTGAAAAGATTGAAAAGAAGACAGTATAATTTGATTACTAGTTACTAGGAGTTATCTAGTTGGAAGCATCCTCAAATGTGGCTAGCTTTGCCTAAGGCTCAGATTGATCATGTGTAAAAAACTCATAAGTAGAGTGCAAAGTGTCTACAAAAGGGGTGAAAAGAGATACAAAGGGAGAAATAAATCCCTGAATTCTTCCACAACTACACACAGATGTAGTAAATTTGTGATGAATTGGAATTTTGATTAGGAAAACTATTGGGAAAAAAATCTAGTTTATGATTTTGTGTAGATTTGTTTTCCTTGTATCACACAGTCTTTGTAGTAAAATGATAGCAGTGTTAAAAAACAAGATCTGCTCAGTTTGGGGGCACTTGTGCTCAAATTCAGCTACTGACCATTTGGGGGAAAATCCTTAAAATACTGTTCTTAAATAAGTTGCATGGAGAATCAGTGTTCTCTGTACAGCTTGCAAGTGCTGAAAAATATTCATCACTTCACAAGTTGTAGGATGAAAATTTACAGAAAATGGGAGCTTTTATGTGAAAATGCAATGTATGTCCCACTTTCCTTTTCTTCAGCATATATTGAAATAAATATGTCTTTTCTAGGATTTTAACAAATATCACTCCAAATACTAAATTTACTGTCATGTACAATGCATACATTGCATTAAGACTTACAATCAACATATTAAATTTAAGAAAAATAAAAGCATCATGAAAACATACTTCATATTAATATTCTTTTTCTTTCTTTTTTGGAGAACCAAAATAGTCATAGGCTCCAGCTAAGAATTTGTGTGAAATCAGATATGCTACTGGCAATTCTATTTTGCATGTATATTTATTCTTTTTGTCTATATAAAATAGATAAAGGTCTGATTTTAGCATCAAATATATGTGAATTGTCTTGACTCCATGACTTGACTGCTTGAAGGAGTCCCTGCAGTATTTTTGGCAAGATGTCAGAATTCGTTTGTCTAGGATTGGCAGAGAGCAGTTAGCCCTAGCTGGCTTTGTGCCTAAGGCAGGACACAATCTCTAGCCTTAACCTCCCTTTCTCTTTTCCTTTCTCCATCCATCCATCCATCCATCCATCCATCCATCTCTCCCTCCCACCAGAGTCTTGTAATTGAGGTGGCATTGTAGTTGTATAAAATAAATGATTGGATGTGATAAGATGATAGGTAGGTCAGTTCAACTGTCTTTTCAACATTCAAAAAACCAAGCATGTTATTTATACAGGATGTCTTGACAAAATATGTCTGGTGGTAGTATGTCTATTTTGGCCCTAAATATCGACCCCAATTTGTGGTTTCCTCTTTCCTACATGTTTTTCATCTGATAAAAATCTACATATACAGAAGTAGTTTTTGAAAGAAAGTGTTTCTTGGAACAGAGGTGGTTGGGGTTTTACACTTAATCTAGGCCAACCAGGGCTATCTCAAGAATAGCCTGGACTGGGTGTCTTCTTCAAGTTACTTCATCCATCTGTCATTCCTAGTAAGTCTGTTAGATGATGGCAAAACCAAGGATCTGATGGAGTGAGCAATATGCAAAATCCATGTGGCAGGATAATAGTTCTATTATTAAAATCCATAATAGACCAGTTGTGAGTTCTAGCCTATATGTTGAAGATTTGCTGCATTCTAGTATTGAACTATAATGTGATTCTTTTTTAAAAAAAATTTTTTTATTGTTTTTTGACATACAAACAAACAGACAAAACATAAAAACATCAGCTCCCCCATATTTATATACAAACAGTGAGTCGGTTGGTTCATCAGTTTTGTGCACTCCTCTCATAGTCACAATTACAATTACCTTGTATAATAACTCTTATTGTCAATACAAACTTATAAATCATAATATCACTATTAAAAAAAAGAAATTTGACTAAACTTTTGTTCGATCATGCCTTTGTGAGATAACTATATTTTAAGTAATTTATTCTAAAACAAATCATATAATTGTGCCAATTCTATCCTAAATAAGAGAAAAAAAGGAAACAGAAAACTATTATATAAATATAATATCCAGTACCAAAAAAGAGAAAAGAAAAATAAAATCAATATTATTCCTTATTGTCTAACATTTCTATTTTTGTATTTCATCATTCAACCATTGATAAAAAAGATCCCAAACTATATAAAATTGTTTATCTTCTTGCTCTCTGATTTCAAAAGTCAATCTACTCATCTCAGCACATTCCAATATTTTCTTTATGACTTCTTCCTGCAATGGAATTTTCTCATTTTTCCAATTTTTTGCAAATACAATCCTAGCCGCAGTCAATACATTTACAATCAAGTATTTCAACTCTTTACTATAGACATCTGGTAAGATTCCCAATAAAAAAAGCTCCGGTTTTAAGTCTATGTGCTTCTTAGTCATTTTTTCCAACCACATGTGGATTTTAGTCCAATATTTTCTAGCGTCCTCACAAGTCCACCACATATGGTAGTATGAACCAGGTTTCTGATGACATTTCCAGCATTTTTCGGATTTGTTCTTGAACATTCTTGCTATCCTTGTCGGGGGAAAATGCCACCTGTAAAACATCTTATACAAATTTTCTTTAAAGGCTGTAGACATTGTCATTTTATAATTTTGCAACCATAATTTCTGCCATTTCTCTAAGTCAATCCCATATCCAAAATTCCTCCCCCAAGCAATCATAGTTTCTTTAACTTGTTCTTCCTCCAGCTTAATTTCCAATAAGTAACCATATAATTTTTTAATCACCTTTTCATCAGTACCCATCAAAATCTTATCTAAATCAGTTTGTTTATCATAAAATCCCTCTGCTTTGGAATCCTCATAATACTTTGAATGTATTTGCAGATATGAAAACCAATTCATCTGTATACCTTGTTCCTCTAATTTTTGCATCGATTTAAGTTCACCCTTTTCATCTAGTAATTCCCCATAGCTAACTGTTTGTTCCTTTTTATAGATTATAGGATAAGAAAACGCTTCTATCGTCGATAACCAAACTGGAATTTTCAAATAACATTGTTTTCTTGTCTTCTCCCAATTTAACCACAGAGACTCCCATATATAATGTCTTCTAAAATACCCCTGTGTTTTGGTTCCCTTATACCATAAAAAAGCATGCCAACCCAACAACAAATCATGACCTTCTAATGTCAACAATCTAGTTTTCCTTAATGTTATCCATTCTTTAACCCACATCAAGTTTGCAGCTTGGTAGTACAACTCCCAATTAGGCAGGCCAAACCCTCCTCTAAATCTATAATGTGATTCTTAACTACAATTCCTATACATAGTAGGAAGAATACATATGTGCAAGTACTCATGTTCCCATATAATCAAGATAGTTAGAGTCTGATTTTTGCTTGGGTTGTGAAGCCAAAATATAACATTGGGATTAAATAAATTAATTTAAGAACTAATTTCATTATAGAAGAAATTGATTGATAGTTGTATAAGTACCACATCCTTAGCCATATTGTTTATACTTCAATTGCCATGTAAGCCTAGAAATGTTAATAAATAGATCATGATTAACCACAAATAAAAGTGTCATGTGAATTGAACCTCAATGTTTTGGGATTATCAGTCATAAAAACCAATTGTGAAGGACATCAAGTTCTGATGTTTTGAGTTAAATATCTTTTGTGCCACTACCCTCTGTCTAAATATTATCCAATCTGTATTGATTTATAATAGGTACTAAAGAGTTAGTGGAAAAACAGGATTGTATAATTTAAATTAAAAATTAAATTAAATTAAAATATTCCCTTTCTGAACTCTTTGGCTTCATTAAATTTTGGAGTCCCATATAAAAGCTTTTTTATATTAAAAATGTAAAAATATTTGATTAATCAGGCTTCTGCATTAGTATTGTTTAGTTTTATATTCTATTACTTGGACAGTAATCGGTTCCAGATTCTTTGGGTAATTTTAACATTCCTTATAAGATTTATTGACCTCCCACTCAGTAACAGTTTCTAAATGGGAGATGTGATGGCTTGACTATCATGCCCTTGCCTTTCAATACCAACTTGAAAGAACTGAAGTCCAAAAATTGAAATGAACTTGTTTTTTTTATTGGCTCATATGGATTCTAAAAGGGTGTTCCATTATTTGGTATCCTGTTCCAAATACTGCAGCTGGTGATAATACAGTACCCATGAGAAGGACCTTATCTATCCAAATCTGAGCCATTTAGTTCAATTAAATTGCCATTTATGACTTTATAGTAAAGTTTCTCAACATTAACTTTAAGATGAGTGGACTTCAGCTTCCATAATTCCCCAGCCAGCATGCTTTAGAGCAGGGGTGTCAATCTCATGGTCATACGAGATTGTCACATGACAATACATCATCATGTGACTCTTCCCTTTTGCTAAAATGGCCATGACACATCTGGTCCGCCGGCCATGAATTTGAAACCCCTGCTTTAGAGTGATCTCTTTAAGACAGGGGTCTGCAACCTGTGGCTCTGGAGCCACGTGTGACTCTTTCAGCCCTCTGTTGCGGCTCCCTGTCAGCTGATCCCACTACTGGCTGGTCCTGCCCCTCCCCGTCACTCCTTGCCTGGCCTGAGAAGGTAAGGGTGATGGCAAGGGATGGAGACTTGCTCCATATTCTAGAGCAGGAGGAGACTGGGTGGGAGTGAGTGACGTCAAGTTGGCCACACCCACCCAGTCACACCAGTTGTTAAATTATTGGCTCCCAGGGTTTTCTTTTCTGTGGGAAATGGGTCCAAATGGCTCTGAGTGTTTAAGGTTGCAGACCCCTGCTTTAAGAGATCTCTTTAAGAAGGAATTGGACAGCCATTTGTCTGAAATGGTATTGGGCTGCCTGTTTGAGCGGGAGCTTGGACTTCCAACTCTTGTTATTTTGATCATATTTAGGACCAGCTTTTTCAACTGTTGCAGCTTTTCTGGTAATTTGTGGTTTCCACACTAGTTTAAAGGAGTCAGTGTGAAAATACCAGGTAAGTAAATTGTGTGCAACTAAAAGCATAGTGGTATACCACACCCAGATGTCAGCCTCTTTATTACGGGAACAAAACATCACCACATATTCGTCAATAAATGGAAAGTGAAAGATCTTCCATTATTCTTCCCTTTTCTCTTGGTTTATTTTCTAAATCCTGCATAACAATAAAAGACAATTGGATTTTTGTCATATCTGGGGAGTATATCTTTTCTCATTCTCTCATCAGTCCTAGTATCTTCTCCTATTGGTTTCTTATCATTTATCAATTGTTGTTTGTTATGATCTATGACCTATTATTTGCTGTTTATATGTACACTGTGAGTTTATGCACCAGAGACAAATTCCTTGTTGTTCAATCACACTTGGCCAATAAAGAATTCTATAATTATATAAGAAGTGCAAAATAACTAAATTTTGCTATGTTGCCCACTTGTATTCTACTCCCACCTAGTCCTGCCCTATGCTTCCCACTTTAGCCATGCAGATCAGAAGATCCTCAAATAGGTAGGTGCCTTCCCCAAAATCATCATCACATCCAGAAAGGGGAAATTTCTCTAGAACTGCTCTAGAATTTTCAGGCAGAAATATAGCCTATATGTCACTCTTTTATTATTCCCAAATTAGTGCATAGACGTCTTCATCCAAAAGCAAACCAAGAACATGCTATCCTTTATTATTCTGTCTTGCAAACAGAAATTAGTAGATACTAATCAAGGTACTGCCAGTTTGTACAAAATAAGAATTGGATGCTTTTGGTTATTTGTTCTATGCATAGCACAGACCTTTTGCTTTGTTGAGACATTACAGAATGTTCTGCTCAAATATTATGTCCCACCAAAGACTTGATGGTGAACAGAGGCCTTACAAGTCCATCTATCCAGTTTCTCATTTCTATGCACCATCTGTCTGAAAGGGGAATTTTTAAAGGGTCTACCTTAATGTTCAACCAGTGCAATACCTGAGCTGAAAAAAGAATTTTAAAAAGGTGACAATACAAAATAAACTGTTGTTAAGTTGAGCACCACCTGTATTGATGTTTACAAAAACTCATGAGTATACTGTTATATCATGGTTTAGGACAGCCTTTGCTAATCTAGTATCCTTCAAACATGTTGCATTATGGTTCCAAAGGTGCTCTTTCAGGAGGCAACTGGATTTTCTTGTTTTTTTCTTTGAAGACGTTTCATTTCTCATCCAAGAAGTTTCTTCAGCTCTGACAGGATAGTGGGGAATGGAAGGATTTTCATTATATGTTATGTTGTATTATACCTATATGACAGATCCTATCAAATCCATGTAGTGATGGATGTATTGCCTCAAGCAATAAATCAAGTTGACAGGAATGGAACCAATCAAAATCATACTGATTGTACCAACAACTAGAGATACAAAAGCAAAACTCAAGCCATCCCTAAGATGCATCTGGAAAGCTCCTTTAATGTTGTGCAGGGCCCATTCTGGTGATGGGGTAAAAATATTCTTTTTAAAAAGTTTTCTGGCATTGTATCTCTTTTCATTAGTGAAATTTCCTTTTTAAGACTGGAAAGAATGAGCTCCATAAAGAACTTATTGTTGTGCTAGTTGGAATTCAAGATATGAGAGTAGTTGATCCAATTTAATCAGCGTGAAGCATACTACGAGATGAAATAAGTGAGAAAGCCAACTGCTAGAAGATAAGGGGAAACAAACTGACCTTTAATTGAAAAATGGTTAAAATAAATTATACAAAAAGAGAACTTTACTTTTCATTGCCTGCTCACTCTTTGAATGAAATATATATATATATATATATATATATATATATATATATATATATATATATATATATATATATATATATGAAAATTGGAATATTTCTGGTTCTGTTATTTCTGGTTTGTTACCATGTGCTGCTAATATAGTATTTCATGGTATCCAATTTTTATAATAAAACCAATAAAAATGAAGGAATGGATACATGTGTTTTAAATTAAGTTGGAATTAATACATTCAGGAAAGCTTATCCTTTCTGACAGAATTCTATTAGTCATAAATAAAAGCTAAAACTTTTTAAAGTCTGGGAGACAGGTCTATTGAGCAAATGTCCTAGAAATGAGTGATGCCCCAGAACTGAATTTGGTGCCTTTAAGAGACCAGGCCTTCCTTAAAAGGATAAATTATCGTGATTCTTTTTTTTAAGAATTAAGGAAAGAAAAAGAAAGGAGAATGCAAAAGCATTATATAGGGAAAGAAAGATATAATAATCTGTAAAAACCCAAATATCCACTGGAAATAATTCGGTATAGGTTAACATGCATTGCCACACTTGGTATCTTTGAACAAAGTTCTCTTAATATGGTTTTCCATTTGAAGAAAAAAGGTAATATTTTGTCCCGATTTGCAGACCTGAATAAATTTGGATAAAGTGGTTCCCAAATTGAGCAAAATTCTTCTTTGCATCTACAGCTACAGTATCATATTTTAAAATGTGTGTTTATTCAGAGTTCTTTAATGAGAAAAAAGACAAAACAAAAAAATAGAAAGCACAAGAAACGGGGGGAAAAACTAAATTCAATATTTAAGTGACTTCTGACTTTTTTCAACAGATAATTACAACCTTATTGTCCTTTCTCCCTCTTACTTCTGACCCAAATTTCTTCAGCCCTAGAGCTACAGCATCACTGAGGAGAATGAAGATTATTTGAGTTCTTTGATTTGATTTGATCATTTGAGTTCAGGATTAGCCATGATTTGATGTGAGCAAGAGTTTGGTTCTAGATAATGGGGAGCAATGCTAGGAAGAATAATATCTTTGCTAGTATAGTGTTTAATAGTGGTCCATATTTGACCAGAAGTAAAATATAAACATCCCAGCTATTACTGGAATATCAGTCAAGTAATATGTGACGAGCATATCCTATTCAATCTATTCTGTTAATGTAGGAAATGCAACTCTAAGTGATTCACTGCAAAGACTTGCCATGTAGACCCTGAAATACCATATACTATCTGGAGGCAAAATTTCCAGATCAAACTTCAGCTTCTCTGTTTTTCTTAGAAGCCAAGCTCCAGATGACTTGTATGGTTTTTCTTTGTCTTAGAATGTTGGTTAGATGGATTAAGATATATGATAGATTAGAAACAGAGATAAAGATAGAGATGACAGAGATAGAGATAGTGATAGAAATGATAGAGGCAGAGATAAAGACAGTCAGAAAGGCATCATAACATCATATCAGATTCATCATAACCAATATCCTACTTCTAAAGGAAGACAATAAGATGCATCCACAAGATCACCATCTCCTACTTCTGAAGAAAGGATTTTAATGTAGGCAGCCCAGTTAATTGTCATTGATAGAACCATACTGTGAGGATTTGTTTAACCCTATTCCAAATTCCTATAGGCAGCTTCTGCCAACTTGGTATTTGCAAGATCTGTTGAGGCTCTCCGAATTTCAACAGAATGTGGGGAATTCTGAGAAAGTTATGTATTCTATAAGAAGCAGTTGAACCCACTTCAGAATTAACTAACCTATTAGCTATAAGGAATAGAGAATTATTATTTCACACAATAACAAAAAGAAAAAGTGAGGTGTCCACCAGCAGTGGAAACGATCTGTGACCTTCACTATTTATAAATAAACTTAGTGAAAGATGTTGCTAGATTCCTCAATAATTCTAACAATACAGTTTGACATGCATGTAAATATTAAGTTCAAAACAGCTATGGAGGTTTTTCCCATGCCAGGATCTACTGTCCGAAAACATCTGGGGAAAGCAATAGGTTTGGAAAGCCGGATAACCAGGAGGAACTGTTAGAAGCATATACTGAAGAAAATAAGGTATTGCATATTTGTTTCCAAGTAGTACCCAAATTGTAGTCCAATAATGCTGCAGACAGCTAGCTTGAAAAAGATTAATCTTAATCAGGCCAAATGTGGCAAGAAAGAAACACGATCCAGGAAGATAGAAATAAGTTACATAAAATGTATTTCCTCTTTCTTCTTCACATATATTACTTATTTTTGAACATGGCCCCAGTTATTTCTGAGTTTTAGAAGAAAACGTACAGGCAACCGCAGGAGGAGGAGGTTGAAGTGGCCAGATGAGCTGCTAAAAGAAAAGGTGGAATGGTCACTGATGCAAACACCAAGCTCATAGGCCAACATTTCGTACCTTACTTCAGCTGCTTTCCACTTTTATCAGTTTTAGCTCTAAAACTCGCCTACAGTTTACACATATGGGGACCACAACACCCTCCACCACCCACACTGCTTCCTCTGCCTCCCAAGAACTGCAGCCAACCAAAATGTGTGAGCTCACATGAGTGTAAACATTCCTCAAGCAACAAACAACACAACTTTTTGAAAAGATAAATATAAACATACCTCCTTAATTATATTACACATTGATGTTTAGCTTGGCTGGTATTTTTCTTAGAAGCAGCTGACATAGGGAATGGAAATATTGCTGCAGTAAGAACTCTTGGGGAAAAAGAAAGATATTTTTCTCACAGTGGATGCAGAAAAAACAACGTTTCCAGTCCTTTACCAACATATAACAAACATACCATTATAGAGAGACTAACATCTTGTTTATATCTTTGAAGCAACAAATTCCATTATTAAAATTTGCATCTCAGCATATATAATCCTGGCCAAAAGTTTTGAGAATGCCACAAAGATTAATTCTCACAAAGTCTGCTGCTCCAGTATTGGAAGACCTTCATGCAGTTGTTACGATGGTATATTGAAGTATAAGTACAAGTATTTGCATTAGTGTCAAAGGCTTTTATTGACAATTACATTGACTTAATGCAAAGTGTCAATATTTGCAGTGTTGACCCTGCTTTTTCAGGACCTCTGCAATTCACCCTGGCATGCTGTCAATCAACTTCCAGGCTGATGGCAGCCCATTCTTGCATAATCAATGCTTGGAGTTTGTCAGAATTCATGGGTTTTTGTTTGTTCACCAGCCTCTTGAGGATTGACCACAAGTTCTCAATGGGATTAAGGTCCGGGGAAATTCCTGGCCATGGACCCAAAATCTCAATGTTTTGGTCCCCAAGCCATTTAATTATCACTTTTGCCTTATGCTCTATCATGCTGGATAAGCCATTGTTTGTCACCAAACTGTTCTTGGGTGGTTGAGAGAAGGTGCTCTGGAGGATTTTTTTGTACCATTCTTATTCATGGCTGTGTTCCTCAGCAAAATTATGAGTGAGCCCATTTCCTTGGCTGAGAAGCAACCCCGAAGATGCATGATCTCAGGATGCTTTACTGTTGGCATGACACAGGACCAATGGTAGTGCTCACCTTTTCTTCTATGACAAGATTTGTTCTGGATGCCCCAAACAATTGGAAAGGGGATTCGTCAGAGAAAATGACTTTACCCCAGTCTTCAGCAGTCCAATCTCTGTATCTTTTGCAGAATGTCAGTCTGTCCCTGATGTTTTTCATAGAGAGAAGTAGCTTCTTTGCTGCCCTACTTGACAACAGGCCATCCATCACCTCACTGTGCATGCAGATGCACTCACACCTGCTTGCTGCCATTCCTGAGCAAGCTCTGCATGTGGTGCTCCGATCTTGCAGCTGAATCACCTTCAGGAGACGATCCTGACACTTGCTGGATTTTCTTGGGCACCCTGAAGCCTTCTTCACAACAATTGAACCTCTCTCCTTGAAATTCTTGATGATCCAATAAATCGTTGTTGGAGGTGCAATCTTAGTAGCAGCAATATTCTTGCCTGTGGATCCCTTTTTGTAGAAAGCAATGGTGATTGCATGTGTTTCCTTGCAGATAACCATGGTGAACAGAGGAAGAACAGTTATTTCAAGCACCATACTCCTTTTAAAGCTTCCAGTCTGTTATTCTAACTCAATCAGTATGACAGAGTGCTCTCCAACCTTTTCCTGGTCAACATTGATACCTGTGTTAAAGAGGGCATCACTGTCATGATGTCAGCTGCTCCTGTTGTGGCAGGGCTAAATGCAGTGGAAAGGTTTTGGGGGGATTAAGTTCATTTTCATGGCACAGAGGGACTTTGCAATTAATTGCAATTAATCTGATTGTTCTTCATAATGTGAGGGGAAAATAACCACTATCAGGACAACCTCTGCCTTGGTGCAGGTCTACTGATAAGCGTTTATAGGTTACTGGCCTAGGAGGATTCTTTTGATTAGACAATAGCCATCTTCCACACTGGAGCAGTAGACTTTGTGAGAATTAATCTTTGTGTCATTCTCAAAATCTTTGGCCAGGACTATATTTGGAATCCATTAAATATCAGAAGGCTATTTTTGTACATATTAACATATTACAGTGGTACCTCAGTACTCATTGTTATTTGGTTCCTGAAGGTGTGATAAGCATCAAAAACTATCTCTGGAGATTCTCAGTCATCCGGGTCACAGTTATCCCAAAGGTGATTTTTCAGGAGGCAACTGGACTTTCCTGTTTTTTTCTTTTAAGACTTTTCATTTTTCATCCAAGAAGCTTCTTCAGCTCTGACAGGATAATGAGGAATGGAAGGATTTATATTCCTTGCAGACAGCTCATCATTTGCATATTTTTAGAGGGTTGTTGAAGCACTTGGAGGTTTATCTGTGATCTTAGATGAGAAGCGAAATGTCTTCAGAGAACCCTGTAGTAACCCTGTGACTATGCAAGCCACTTCTTAAAATGTCCAGATATTTCTCAGTTCTTTTTATCTAGTGACCATTTCACACTGAGCAGAATTTGGTTGCAAAGAGCTCTTTTGAAATTAAACTAAAATATTGAAATGTGGAACTAGGAATCATGTCCAACAAGTAAACAGACAAGCTGATCATGGGGATTTTATCTACACTCCTTTAAATTTGGATTTTTTAAAAAAGGTACTGCTGGTAATTTGAGATTAATTAACATTTGGGGTAGGAAAGGTTATACATTCTTGGAATATCTGAAAATGGTATTTCCATATTTTTTTTGTTCATAACTGTTAAATCGCAGAAAAAGTTAGCTTTAGAGCTAAATTCCAAACAAATAGCATCAGTTATTGTGCAGAAATGGACCTTTACTTGAAGAAGGGCTGCATGATTCAGTTCGTCCCCCCTCTCTCATCCCCATTGCTGTAGTGTTTTTCTTTTTCTAATGTTTTTTGTAAATTTTATGAAATTGAAATATAAACACCTCTGTAATAAAAAAAAGTTTAATGCAGAATGGAATTATGATGACTTACAAACAGTTTGAGACAGTTTGGTTTCTTTCTGTTAAATTGACACCAAAATAGGGCAAGAATGCATGTTGTGGGAGCATGAATGGATTTTCAGAAAAAACTGCAGACTACAGGAAACAGGAGATCCTGAGGACACAGATAAACCTCCAAGTGCTTCAGTGACCCTCAGAAAGGATGCAAATGACCAACTGCATGCAAAGAATATAAATCCTTCCATTCTCCACTATCCTGTCAGAGCTGAAAAAGTTTCTTGCATGAGAAGTGACACGTCTTCAAAGAAAAAACAAGAAAGTCCAGGTGCCTCCTGAAAAAGAACCTTTGGGACTACCAAAAACTATGAATACCAAACAATTTTTTCCCATAAGAAGCAATGTAGTGAGTCACAAGGCAGCTGATACCAATAAGTTTGAGCTTGTGCTTTGAGTACTAAACAAATAATGAGTACCAGGACAAATTTTTCATGTCAAAATGTGTTGAGTACCAAATCTGATGAGCTTCAAAACAGTTGAGTACCAAGGTACCACTGTATTTGTGTCTATGAGAGTTCAGTGTGGAATGGTTT